>NC_042975.1:37368917-37682917 GCF_901001165.1 Salmo trutta
GCCCAGCCAGAGCATGGACTTGAACCCAATCTAACATCTCTGGAGAGAACCTAAAAATAGCTGTGCAGCGACGCTCCCCATCCAACCTGACAGAGCTTGAGAGGATCTGCAGAGAAGAATGGGAGAAACTCCCCAAATACAGGTGTACCCAAAAAGACTTGGGTACACTTGGGTACAAAATGTGGAAAAAGTGAAGGGGTCTGAATACTTTACGAATGCACTGTACAATAACTAGTGGATAGTGTATTTTATACACTTTAATAACATTAATTAACAACAAGTTATACAAAACATTTTTCCTGGTAGAGGTAGTATCCAGCCCATAGTTTCCAAAAATGTTGTCAGTGCTTAAATATACTGTATTTCTACTTTATTGTATTCATACAATACATATAGAAAATTATGTGGACACCCCTTGAAATTAAAGGATTCGGCTATTTCGCCAAATTTCTGCCCTGGAAGCAACATCAGCACAAGAACTGTTCATCGGGAGCTTCAAAGGCCCTTTCCTGTTTCAGCATGACAATGCCCCAGTGCACAAAGCGAGGTCCATACAGAAATGGCTTGTCATGATCGGAGTGGAAGAACTTGACTGGCCTGCATAGATCCCTGACCTCAACCCCATCGAACACCTTTGGGATGAATTGGGATACCGACTGCGAGCCAGGCATAATCGCCCAACATCAGTGCCTGACCTCACTGATGCTCATGTGGCTGAATGGAAGCAAGTCACCCTCAGCAATGTTCCAACATCTAGTGGAAAGCCTTCTCAAAAGAGTGGAGGCTGTTATAGCAACAAGGGAGTGGGACCAACTCCATATTAATGCCCATGATTTTGGAATGAGATGTTTGACGAGCAGGTGTCCACATATTTTTGGTAATGTAGTGTGTCAATTTAACGACGATGGTCTCCATGAAGCACAGCAAAACAACACCTCATTAAAATATGATTTAGAGAAAACGTATACATGACTTTACCAGGTTGTGCGCCCCACCTCCTCCTGTCTGTCATTATGCAGATACATGACTGACACCAGGTTGGAAATAAATAACTGGGTCTGATAGTGTGGTGAGAGCTAATCCTATTGATTTTAATGCACTGTAAAAAGAAAAAGATCAAACTTAAAGTTAGACTTTGGGATAAAAATGTATAATGTAAACTGTATAACTGATCAATGAACCCTTATACCATGTTTGCTTAAAATAATGCATACAAAATAATATTGCTTAAAAAAAATAAAAAAATAATGCTTAAATACGAATAAGTTATTTGGCAACAAAAGTGCCATTTCTTAGCTATCTTTTCTGCCAAATATAAATCCTCTGAAGTGACATAAACAAATACCGGAAGAGCGAGCGCTGTAGACCTTGAAAAGAGGGAGACCTGAATCTGACTGTCTCCCTCTCCAATCAGCTAAGGTAACCTCATCTTCGAAGATCTAGCAACTAGCGTTAAGCTAGCTTACGTTAGCTACACTGGCTATCTTAGCTAATGAACCAGCTACGATAGAAAACCTCCGGTGTCAACTAAAATCAGTTACTTTTTCTGGCGAGTGGGTGTAACTTATTGTCGGCATCGATGAACTACTAAAGGCACACCCCATTTCTGTTTTCAAATTGAGAAATAGGCGGAGTTTGACAGTTTTTTGTGCCCAAAGTCAACCTTTAAAATATCAAGGCAAACAGCTACAGTAGGATTTCTAGTTTGCTCAACATTTGTGCATAGCTGCTGAAACAACATACATTCTCAAGTTGAATTGTATGTTCACTAAACTATGAATTTTAGGTTGAGCGTAGAGGTCTTCACGGATCCACCTGTACCTGAGTACCCAAGGGTCTGGATCAAGAATTCAAAATAACATCACGGGTCTGGGTCAGATCTGAAATGACTGTCACAGGTCTCGGGTATGTGTAATTTTAACTGACTTGTCCGGAAGGACCCGTACAGATCCGAATGTGACTCCTGCACTAGAGAGAGCAATTGTATCATTTATGCTGCTGCTCTTGCTTTTCACGAGAGTGGAGAGTGGCGCGTGGCGTGTGAAGCTTGTTGTTGTTGTTGACCAATCATAAGTCAAAGTGGCAATAGGATACAGTCATAGAGCCATTGTGTGTGGAAAAAGTTAGGAGATATCTAAAATCAATGGAAGATGGAATTAAAATGATGGAATTAAAAGTTAAAGGAGAAGGATAGGCAACAACAACCAGGAGCCAACAGGTAGGCTGCTACTTAATATTCTGAATGGAGTTGTTGTTATTTGTAACTGTGGATGGGAAAGCGCATGCACTGCAGCGTAACATTAGCTAGCTTAACTAGCTTATCCCGGTTTGATGCAGTCAAGACAGGTACTACGTAATCATATTTGATGATAGATAACCTAGCTATGGCAGCTATTAGTCTACTATTGCGCAAGTCGGTTTGGTTGGTTGCGGTCTCTCGTCTCTCCCTCCCTCCTCCCTGCTCCCTGTGTCACTTGCTCAAGGAATAGCCCCTCCCCCGCCGGCTAGAGTGGCACCTATCACTCTATCAACTCCGGTTAATAAAGTAGCTTAAAAATTGTTTTGCCTTGATAACAGCTTTGCACACTCTTGGCATTCCCTCATCCAGCTTCATGACAAATGCTTTTCCAACAGACTTGAAGGAGTTCCCACATATGCTGAGCACTTGTTGGCTGCTTTTATTTAACTCGATTCATCCCAAACCATCTCAATTGGGTTGAGGTCAAGTGATTGTGGAGGCCAGGTCATCTGATGCAGCACTCAATCACTCTCCTTCTTGGTCAAATAGCCCTTAAACAGCCTGGAGGTGTGTTTTGGGTCATTGTCCTGTTGAAAAACAAATGATAGTCCCACTAAGCGCAAACCAGATGGGATGGTGTATCACTGAAGAATGCTGTGGTTGCCATACTGGTTAAGTGTGCCTTGAATTCTACATAAATCACCGACAGTGTCACCAGCAAAGCAGCCCCACACCATCACAACTCCTCCTTCATGCTTCACGGTGGGAACAACACATGCGGAGATCATCTGTTCACCTACTCTGCGTCTCACAAGGACAGGGCTGTTGGAGAAAAATCTCAAATTTGGACTCATCAGACCAAAGGGCAGATTTCCATTGCTTGTGTTTCTTGTCCCAAGCAAGTCTCTTCTTATTATTGGTGTCCTTTAGTATTGATTTCTTTGCAGCAATTCAACCATGAAGGCCTGATTCACGTAGTCTCCTCTGAACAGTTGATGTTGAGATTTGTCTGTTACTTGAACTCTGTGAAGCATTTATTTGGGCTGCAATCTGAGGTGAAGTTAACTAATGAACTTATCCTCTGCAGCAGAGGTAACTCTGGGTCTTCCTTTCCTGTGGTGGTCCTCATGAGCCAGTTTCATCAAATCAAATTGTATTAGTCACATGCGCCAAATACAACAGGTGTAGACCTTACAGTGAAATGCTAACTTATGAGCCCCTAACCAACAATGCAGTTTAAAAAAATACAGATAAGAATAAGAAATAAAAGTAACAAGTAATTAAAGAACAACAGTAAAATAACAATAGCGAGACTATATACGGGGGGTACCGGTACAGAGTCAATGTGCGGGGGTACAGGTTAGTTGAGGTAATATGTACATGTAGCTAGAGTTATTAAAGTGACTATGCATAGATGATAACAACAGAGAGTAGCAGCGGTGTAAAAGAGAGGGGGGGCAATGCAAATAGTCAGGGTAGCCATTTGATTAGGTTTTCAGGAGTCTTATGGCTTGGTGGTAGAAGCTGTTAAGAAGCCTCTTGGACCTAGACTTGGCGCTCTGGTACCGCTTGCTGTGCGGTAGAAGAGAGAACAGTCTATGACTAGGGTGGCTGGAGTCTTTGACAATTTCTAGGGTCTTCCTCTGACAACGCTTGGTATAGAGGTCCTGGATGGCAGGAAGCTTGGCCCCAGTGATGTACTGGGCCATTCGCACTACCCTCTCTAGTGCCTTGTTGTCGAAGGCTGAGCAGTTGCCATACCAGGCAGTGATGCAACCAGTTAGGATGCTCTCGATGGTGCAGCTGTAGAACCTTTTGAGGATCTGAGGACCCATGCCAAATCTTTTCAGTCTCCTGAGGGGGAATAGGTTTTGTCGTGCCCTCTTCACGACTGGCGTGGTGTGCTTGGACCATAGCGCTTGATGGATTTTGCGAATGTACATGAAAAACTTTCAAAGTTCTTGAAATGTTCTGTATTATTGACTGACCTTCATGTCTTAAAGTTATGATGGACTGTCATTTCTCTTTGCTTATTTGAGCTGTTCTTGCCATAATATGGACTTGGTCTTTTACCAAATATGGCTATATTCTGTATACCACCCCTACCTTATCACAACGAGTGGTGTAAAGTATTTAAGTAAAAATACTTGAAAGTACTACTTGAGTAGTATCTGTACTTTACCATTTATAGTTTTGACAACTTTTACTTCACTACATTCCCAAAGAAAATGATGTACTTTTTACTCCCTATTTTTTGCCTGACTGCTTAGCAGGACAGGTAAATGGTCTAATTCACGCATGTATCAAGAGAACATCCCTGGTCATCCCTACTGCCTCTGATCTGGCGGACTAACTAAACACATGCTCCGTTTGTAAATGATGTCTGAGTGTTGGAGCGTGCCCCTAGATATCCGTAAATTAAAAAAAAGAAAATGGTGCCGTCTGGTTTTCTTAATATAAGGACATTTTAAATTATTTATACTTTTACTTTTGATACTTAAGTATATTTTATCAATAACATTTACTTTTGATACTAATTACATTTAAAACCAAATGCTTTTACTCAAGTAGGATTTTACTTGGTGACTTTCACTTGAGTCATTTTTTTATTAAGGTACGACAATTGGGTACTTTTTCCACCACTGGTCACAACACAAGTGATTGGCTCAAACGGATTAAGAAGGAAAGAAATTCCACAAATGAACATTTAACAAGGCACGCCTGTTCATTGAAATGCATTCCAGGTGACTACCTCATGAAGCTGAGAGAATGCCAAGAGTGTGCAAAGCAGTCATCAAGGCAAAAGGTGGCTACTTTGAAGAATCTCAAATATATTTTAATTTGTTTGACACTTTTTTGGTTACTACATGATTCCATATCTGTTATTTCATAGTTTTTATGTCTTCACCAATATTCTACAATGTACAAAATAGTAAAAATAAAGAAAAACCCTTGAATGAGTAGGTGTCTCCAAACTTTTGACTGGTACTGCAGATAAGAACACACACACGTAAACACGCACAGCCAGACACAAACAACTATGCATACACACACACAAGTGTACACACACACACACACACACACACACACACACAACCAAATAAATTGTTGACCCAATTCTGGCAAGTCCTACCCAAGGTTGCCATGCTTCCTTTCTCTCCAGAGGCAAAATCACCACCACTAATTTAAATGTCTAATAGCATTTTTTTTTCAACATAAAAGAGTTATTATCATAAATCATTAATATACTGTAAGCTTATTCAGAAATTAGCACATTTGTGGGACATAAAATGTGCAATAGAAGATATATTCCCATAAATAATTGATAAGAATAAGCCTTGAATATATTTGCAATTTTATGCATTATATTATCCTGTGCTTATAGAAATGACTATTGTATTTAAGGGGTTTCCTTGTTTTAAGTGAACAGACTCATGTTTTTCAAAGTCTAATACTCTATCTTTTTTCCTTATGGAAAAAACAGCACTAGAGAATAAAAAGTAGAACATTTAAATAGTGAAAATAAGATATGCATTTTAAGTGGCAATCCTCTGGGGCTATAAAACAACAGTGTGTCATAAGCAGTGTCTGGATACAGTGACAAGCAGCAGCAGCAGCCCCACTCGGTCCATTACTGCAGCTCAACCATGTGACAACACTAATCAAACACTGCCTCACCACGACCCATCGCTAAGTAAAGGCCAATTCATACTTACATGTCCGAAGAGCCGTAAGGGCCCCCCAGCTCATTCTGATAGATTTATGATGCCTTCAGCACATCTCATAAATGTCTCACCAATGCAGCTCTGCAGGTGGATGTGGCTTCATTCAAGTAGCAGGTACAAAAACTAGTAAGAGACAGAGACATTGTTTTTGCCTGGGTCATATGTAAGGTAAGAAACCCAATATTCTAGAACGGCTATACCCAAACTGGGGGGGTACGCGCAATGCTGTCGGGTGTACGCCAAATAAAAATGTGATTCACATTTTCAAACAGTCCATTTAGATTGTCCAACAGGGCTATACATTTGGGCGATGTTTTTTTTCCTCGCCTGAGTAGCCTCGTTTCACAGCCCAAAATAAAATTCAACCATCTAGTGTTCAGCAAAATAACAATGTCAAATAGAGGTAGCCTAGTAAAATAATTAACATCCAATCGCATTAACCATTACTCTCTCGCGGGAATTCCACTAACAGTCCATATGTAGCCAAACAAAGCTGCTGCTCATTCTGTTTGCTCAAAAATGGATAAATGGTTAAAAAAAAAGTAAGGCACGTGTCCATAGAGTCACATATCAGCTCTACTGGTAGTACTGCTACTACCAGCAGTACTACACCTGCACCTGTCAACGACACAAGTTGTTCTGCTTCCACGAGCACATCCAATGCTAGCATCAGTAATTCTACATTTGTTGCTAGCCCAGCTAGCGTGGACACTGACAGTTGTGATTCTTCGCATACAAGCCAGTGAATTCTGTGCATTACAGCTGGATGAGTCAACAGACGTGGCGGCCTGGCACAGCTGCTGGTATATGTTCGTTATGTTTATTGGGGGTCAATTAAGGAAGACATCCTCTTCTGGAAACCGGGACAACAGGAGAGGGTATTTTTTAAGTACTGGATAGCTTTGTGACATCAAATGGACTTTGGTGGTCAAGATGTGTTGGTATCTTTACTGATGGCGCAAAAGCCATGACAGGGAGACATAGCGGAGTGGTAATGCCCGTGCAAGCAGTTGCTCCCAATGCCACTTGGGTACACTATAGCATCCACCAAGAGGCCCTTGCTGCCAAGGGAATGCCTGACAGCTTGAAATACATTTTGGACACTACAGTGAAAATGGTTAACTTTGTTAAAGCAAGGCCCCTGAACTCTCATGTATTTTCGCATTATGCAATGATATGGGCAGCGACCATGTAACACTTTTACAGCATACAGAAGTGTGCTGGTTATCAAGGGGCAAAGTATTGACACTTTTTTTCTTTTATTATTGAGAGACCAGCTTAAAGTTCTTTACTGACCATCATTTTCACTTGTCTGAATGCTTGCATAATGACGAGTTTCACACGACTGGCCTACCTGGGTGATGTTTTTTCTCACCTGAATGATCTGACTCTAGGATTACAGGGACTCCGCAACTATATTCAATGTGAGGGACAAAATTGAGGCTATGATTAAGAAGTTGGAGCTCTTCTCTGTCTGCATTAACAAGGACAACACACAGCTCTTTCCATCATTGTATGATTTTCTGTGTGCAAATGAACTCAAGCTTACGGACAATGTCAAATGTAATATAGCGAAGCACCTAAGCTGGGTGCGCAATTACACAGGTACTTTCCCAAAACGGACAACACAAACTGGATTTGTTATCCCTTTCCTGCCCTGCCTCCAGTCCACTTACCGATATCTGAACAAGAGAGCCTCATCGAAATTGGTGAGTTATTCACAATTTTTGATGAACAAATAAGGTTTTATATGTAAGATGGCTAAATAAAGAGCAAAATTATTGATTATTATTATTTGCGCCCTGGTCCTATAAAGAGCTCTTTGTCACTTCCCACGAGCCAGGTTGTGACAAAAACTCACACTCATTCTTATGTTTAATAAATGTATTGTATAGTGTGTGTGTGTGTGTGTGTGTGTGTGTGTGTGTGTGTGTGTGTGTGTGTGTGTGCGTGTCAGGCTTACAATGATGGCAAAAAACAACATTTGAGAGTGCGCTGACCCTGGTGAATGTTTGAAGGGGTACGGGACTATCCATTTTTTTGTATGGAAACCCAGGAAGCGTGAACTACAGTGAGGGAAAAAAGTATTTGATCCCCTGCTGATTTTGTACGTTTGCCCACTGACAAAGAAATTATCAGTCTATAATTTCAATGGTAGGTTTATTTGAACAGTGAGAGACAGAATAACAACAAAAAAATCCAGAAAAACACATGTCAAAAATGTTATAAATTGATTTGCATAAATGAGGGAAATAAGTATTTAACCCCCTCTCAATCAGAAAGATTTATGGCTCCCAGGTGTCTTTTTATACAGGTAACGAGCTGAGATTAGGAGCACACTCTTAAAGAGAGTGCTCCTAATCTCAGCTTGTTACCTGTATAAAAAGACACCTGTCCACAGAATCAATCAAGTCAATCAGATTCAAAACTCTCCACCATGGCCAAGACCAAAGAGCTCTCCAAGGATGTCAGGGACAAGATTGTAGACCTACACAAGGCTGGAATGGGCTACAAGACCCTCGCCAAGCAGCTTGGTGAGAAGGTGACAACAGTTGGTGCGATTATTCGCAAATGGAAGAAACACAAAAGAACTGTGAATCTCCCTCGGCCTGGGGCTCCATGCAAGATCTCACCTCGTGGAGTTGCAATGATCATGAGAGCGGTGAGGAATCAGCTCAGAACTACACGGGAGGATCTTGTCAATGATCTCAAGGCAGCTGGGACCATAGTCACCAAGAAAACAATTGGTAACACACTATGCCGTGAAGGACTGAAATCCTGCAGCGCCCGCAAGGTCCCCCTGCTCAAGAAAGCACATATACATGCCCATCTGAAGTTTGCTAATGAACATCTGAATGATTCAGAGGACAATTGGGTGAAAGTGTTGTGGTCAGATGAGACCAAAATGGAGCTCTTTGGCATCAACTCAACTCGCCGTGTTTGGAGGAGGAGGAATGCTGCCTATGACCCCAAGAACACCATCCCTACCGTCAAACATGGAGGTGGAAACAGTATGCTTTGGGGGTGTTTTTCTGCTAAGGGGACAGGACAACTTCACCGCATCAAAGGGACGATGGACGGGGTGATGTAGTCAAATCTTGGGTGAGAACCTCCTTCCCTCAGCCAGGGCATTGAAAATGGGTTGTAGATACGTATTCCAGCATGACAATGACCCAAAACACATGGCCAAGGCAACAAAGGAGTGGCTCAAGAAGAAGCACATTAAGGTCCTGGAGTGGCCTAGCCAGTCTCCAGACCTTAATCCCATAGAAAATCTGTGGAGGGAGCTGAAGGTTCGAGTTGCCAAACGTCAGCCTCGAAACCTTAATGACTTGGAGAAGATCTGCAAAGAGGAGTGGGACAAAATCCCTCCTGAGATGTGTGCAAACCTGGTGGCCAACTACAACAAACGTCTGACCTCTGTGATTGCCAACAAGGGTTTTGCCACCAAGTACTAACTCATGTTTTGCAGAGGGGTCAAATACTTATTTCCCTCATTAAAATGCAAATAAATGTATAACATTTTTGACATGTGTTTTTCAGGATTTTTTTGTTGTTATTCTGTCTCTCACTGTTCAAATAAACCTACCATTAAAATGATGACTGATCATTTTTTTGTCAGTGGGCAAACGTACAAAATCAGCAGGGGATCAAATACTTTTTTCCCTTACTGTATAGTATAGAGATGATCCAATACTAGGTTATTCCCAGTACACCAGCTCTGCTCTGTCCATTCCACCAGGGAAGACAGGAGTCCAATTAAGTGAGAGTGCTAGGATTGTTTTGACCCTGAGTGACACCTGTCCCTTCACATGGAGTTGTCACAGCTTGCAGAGCGGAGCAGAGTGGGGGACTGGATGTACTATAATAATGGATTACAGCTTAATAACACGTAGAGTAGACCTCTCGTTCCCTCTCGATGTTTCTTGCTTGCTAGCCTCTTTACATCACACTGTTGTACATTCACAGCATACAACTATATGGTTCTTCTCCTCTCCTCTTTGATTGCATACAGTAGGTGAATTGGAATTGTATAGCATGGCCTTCAGAGCGATAAACTGGACCCACACATCAGTAAATAACTTTTTACGTGCTTCGTTGCTGATTGATCAACTGTCAGTTCTTGTTTTGACTATAAAAAAAAATGTGTAGTTACTGTTACGCTCTCATCAAATGTAGCACTGTTCTCCAAGTAATCATTCACAGCCAACATCTAATGGACGTCTACAACTAGAGACACACGTACACCCACAGCACTGTTTTGGATGCCGGGACCCACTGCACTTGACTGTCGCCTCGTCCTTTGCTCTTCTACAACTCTGGGGTCTCGTACTCGATCATCATCTTTCACCTTGTCACAGGGCAGGCAGGCCTGTGGACTGTGAAGATATCACTCTCTCTCTCCACCCGAACACCAGTTCTAATGAAGCAGGCCCAGGAATGGAGGAGGCAAGTGGAGGCACTGAAATCTTCTTTCCTACACTGTTATGCGCAAATGAAAGGTGACGGACTTCCTAATGCAATAACCATTTTCAGAATCTAGCACAAGCCGCATCTCCTGAGAAAGTAATCCATTGACACAGGTTCAACTTTTGCAGCTTTGCAGAATATTTGAGGTTACGACCTGACAGGCAGCATGTTTCACTGTGACTTTCCCGTTGTGCTTTGACACCTACGGATCGTAAACATTCACAGGGTGCTCTGGGTTGTCACAGCGCCTAATGGACTGTTAGCTACATGAGGCTATCAAATTAAGTGCTGAAGGCATTGATTTATCTCCTTTAAAGATACATGTTTGTTTCTGGGGCTCAAAAGAGGCCCAATGCATCAGCCTGCTGTTCATAGAAGATTGGATTCCCTAAAATTATAAACCTAATACTCTACAAAGATGTATTGGTAGGAATTAAAGTATATAACATATAAAGTATATAACATGTATTAGACAATAACTACAAAAAACTAAAATGAAAGCCTATGGTGTGCTTGATGGTGAGTACATGTATGCATAATTCAATATTACCGAGGAAAACCATGGGCGATACAATAGTCTTGTCCACCAGCTGTCTACCGTACCTATTTACGGAACAATGTCTGTTACGATTATCTGTTACGAATGAGATGACACCCTAATATTTCCTGTAATCTGAGTAGTAGCAATTGATTTCTTCTGCTCCTTGTAGGCTATTGTAGGCAGCCTCTAACTCAGGGGAGCTCCTCCCTTATACAAACATCTAATGGTGTGATTCGTTAAGCAACCTGACAGTAACCTTTTTTTATCAGCAAGCCCCATGGCAACCCACCCAGAATGTGGGCAGATCTAGCTCAACATGAAATTCAGTGTGCTAGGCTTAGAAGCATGGCATGTATCACCCTATGCAGAAATGCTTGGTGGTTTATGGGAACTAGTACAAGCCTTTTATTGGCTGGTTTAATTTGCAGTTTGACGAATGGTACAACTTGGTTTTAAGGGTGCTCCCCACCATTTCTGGTCCTGAAGTTCAGAGCAAATTACACAAGCAATCTCTGTTCTTATGCTCTAAACTGCCAGTAGACATTGAAACATAATGGACTTGAACTGAAAGCACTAGAACTATGATTTGAAAACACCTGGAGAGTTCTTGCTAGAGTCTGTGGGTGGTACCGCTGTTTATATCAGAGGACATGATCACTCTTGACAACACTGTTTCAATGTTTAAATACAAATCATTGAGAGAGTAAAACCTGTATGTCAAATAATCAAATGGTATGCCATAGATGGAAAAAAGAACGAACACATGGTTGCGTGGTACCAGTGAAATGAGTCGTGTGCAACGCACACAACATGGATCTCAAGATGGATTACAACAGAAGCACTAATGTTTTTCTTGATGTTCGCTCACATTACAAGCCTAGTTTGGGGCACCAGGGTTATCAGTAAAGTAGAGGGATCTCTTATGAGAATGGCATCTTATTGTAAGGATGAATAGATCACTCCTATAAAAAGGCATACATCCACTTTATTCCCAAGCCATGTATCAAATGGAGGAATGTACAGAGGCATTACTCTGACACGTGCGCTTTTGCCAGGCACCAGCTAACAATTTATTGTATGACCCACAGCTTCCACTTTCAGGGTCCTCATTACATTGTGCTGCAGCTGCAAATCGGCCATTTAGAGTGTAAGAAGGTGTCACTCAGAATCTTCCAATGTCAAATGTCTGTATGACACTCACGCTTTAGTCATCTCTCAACAGTCTACCATTTGACATTCAACTTTGGCTCCATCCTTCCCTCATGGACAAGCCCTTAGATACAACACATTCACTATCCTTACCGGCACGTCTGTCAAGCACCTCTCTCCACTGTGCGTTCCCCCATGCATCGCAGCTGGCTGCTCCCAGTCTTCCATCCACTCTGCTAGGCCGGCCCTTCCAAAGCCCGTCCCTCAAACCAATCATCTGTGCTAGACATGGAATATATGTGCCATGTACTGAACACACTAAATCACACACCAGTCAAAACTCATTAGAAAAAATATAAGACTGTCATTTCCTCTTCGTCATCATCATTCGTTTATTTCACTTTGGTGCGTTACTGTAGTTTACTTGAATAATCTCCACAGCAGAGCTTCCTTATCCTTGCACGTTCTTCTGAATCATCTAATCATCAGAAAGCATCTTGTCTGGTCCTTTGTTCTGATCCCTCTGTGATAAGAACCAGAGATCTTAATAGATATCACTGAGTTCTTTTGTGAGTCAATATTTGTAGATGTTGTTACTTTAGCTCTTCTGTTGTAAGACTCCAGTGGACCAGATGCACTCCCTTTGTTCATTGGTCTCTAGTGGCGAGGTAAACTTTGAAAATCTTCAGTTGTTCAAAACAAACACTATTTTGTTTTGTCTGATACCAGCTCCACTTTATTCAAACCTAGAGTCATTAGTCTCAGTTTATACATAATGTAAATCGAATGGGAAAGGTAAGCAAAATAATTTAAAGGAAAAGTTTAATTCCTCCTCATTAGCATTTAAAGAGAACAACAGAAGCTGATCAACTTTCTCCCTAGAGTCCAATTAATATATTTGAGCAAACACTTTTTGGATAGGTTATACAAGTGCAAACAAATACGACATCGGGTTTTCCATACACAGAACTCAAAGATATCTCTGGTATCAAGAGCTCTTCAAAATCTCTTTTAACCTCTAGCCTACACATGTTGCTGTATTCAACACAGGTGCTTTTTCAAAGTACAGTAAATCATGGTTCAATGAATGAAGAAAGGAGCTCCTGCCTAAGCCAAGTACTGTATATCATTTTCATATAGTAATTTAACTGACACTCTTATCCAGAGCGACTTACAAGAGCAATTAGGGTTAAGTGCCTTGCTCAAGGGCATATGTTTTTCACCTAGTCAACTCAGGGATTCGAACCAGCGACCTTTCAGTTACTGGCCCAACTAGGCTACCTGCCACCCATAAGAGATGTAGTGTGTCACTCTACTGTATGGCATGATACAAGTTATGGTGTAGTACTGATATTCACTTTATGACTATATCCTCTGAAGTCAAGAGAGACTTGACGGATGTGCAGGTCCTGGGCTGGTGTGTACCACGTGGTCTGCAGTTGTGAGGCCGGTAGGACATACTGCCAAATTCTCTAAAACGACGTTGGAAGCGACTTATGGTAGAGAAATTAACATTTAATTCTCTGGCATCAGCTCTGGTGGACATGCCTGCAGTCAACACATCTGTGACAAAACTGCACTTTTTATTGTCCGCAGCACAAGGTGCACCTGTGTAATGATCACGCTGTTTAATCAGCTTTTTGATATGCCACACCTGTCAGGTTGATGGATTATCTTGGCAAAGAAGAAACGCTCCCTAACAGAGACGTAAACAAATTTGTACACAGAATGAGAGAAATAAGCTTTTTGTTTGCATGAAATATTTCTGGTATCTTTTATTTCAGCTCATGAAACACAGGACAAATACTTTACATGTTGAGTTTATATTTCTGTTCAGTGTAATTTGTTTTTAAACTGGATCATTTCTATCAATACCATTTAGAGACTCAAAAAACAGTAATTGTTTAGTCTCAACTACTATATGATCAGTACCTTCCTGATAAAAACTAAATCTAGAAATGCATGAAGCCAAACTAACATGACCCAAATTATATAGGTTAATATGGGGACATAACACCATGTACAAGATAAATTTAAACAAATATATTTTCACCCATCAGACCGTAAAATTAGGAAAGATGAGAGGCATAATACAGTAGTTGTATGGGATGGTTACTGTATGGAGAGGTACTGTAGGTAGAGAAAGCCACCGCTGAAGTGGGAGGCTATGGAGAGGATGGTGGGGGGGGGGGGGGGGGGGGTGAAATTATTACCTTTGCTGTAAAGACTACAATCCCTTTGACTACAGGGTATGCCAATGGCATAATTTGAGAAGAAAAATGTACAGCGATCAACAGACAAGCATGGGTGGAAGAGGTGGAGACAAATAATTGAATAGAAAATAGGCAGTTGACGTTGGGCAGAAAAGGCTGTTTGGGAAAATAAAATCCTGCTTATACAACCACATGATACGGGGAGAAAACAAAATATTATAAACTATGGGAAATATTACTCAAACTTCAATTCAAATTCAGTTTTTATTTTATCAGTTGAATACAAAGTGAACATAAATAACTCAGAATAAGGTTAGGCAGACATGAAAACAATTGGTTGTTTCAATGCCAATGGGAGAGAGGGAGAGTTCATATTTGATGCAACTAGTAAGTAGTGATATAACTACAAATACCAGCGCTACCAACAGTACCACCACCAATACTGACACTAAACCATATATTACCAGGGCAAGTGAACAGGCCATATGTATTTACTTAATTTAATGGTTCTGAAACTATGTGATAATGTATTAGGAATTCATAACCAGACTTGTAAATAAAGTGTCACCTTGTACTTTTCTGCAAAAAAGCAGGCCATACTCGACAATGACACATACAGTAGTCTTGTGTCTCATACATTGAGAAGATATGCCTAGGGGTGGTCAGTGAGGAGGTCAACATCACATTACTTCCATTTAGGAATTGCAAATATGCATACTAATACTCTTGTTTTCGCCACCTTTAGACATCAAATGTCCCACCAATATGTTTACATATTTCCTTGGACATTAAAAGAAAGAATAACCCAACGGCATCTCCCATTAGTTTAATATTTTTTACATTTTATTAATTTAGCAGATGGTCTTATCCAGAGAAACTTACAGTAGTAAGTGCATACATTTTTCATACTGGTTCTGCATGGGAATCTAACCCACAACCCTGGCGTTGCAAGCTCCATGCTCTACCAACTGAGATACACGGGACCCCATGGGAATATACAGTACCAGTCTAAAGTTTGGACATCTACTCATTCAAGGGTTTTTCTTTATTTTGACCATGGGTTAGGGTTAGGGTATTATTGCAGAATAATAGTGAAGACATCAAAACTATGAAATAACACATATGGAATCATGTAGTAACCAAAGAAGTGTTAAACAAATCTAAATATATTTTCTTTTTGAGATTCTTCAAAGTAGCCACCCTTTGCACACACTTGACATTCTCTCAACCAGCTTCACCTGGAATGTTTTTCCAACAGTCTTGAAGGAGTGTGCTATTGACAAGCTGACTGCAGGAATGTCCTCCAGAGCTGTTGCTAGAGAATTGAATGTTCATTTCTCTACCATAAGCCGCATCCAATGTCGTTTTAGAGAATTTGTCCTAACAACCGCAGACCACGTGTATGGCATCATGTGGGCGAGCGGTTTGTTGACGTCAACATTGTGAACAGAGTGCCCCATGATGGCGATAGGGTTATGTATGGGTAGGCATAAGCTACAGACAACAAACACAAATACATTTTATCCATGGCAATTTGAATGCACAAAGATAACGTGACAAGATCCTGAGGCCCATTGTCGTGCCATTCATCCGCGGCCATCCCCTCAAGTTTAAGGATTGTAATGCACGGCCCCATGTTGTAAAAATCTGTACACAATTCCTGGAAGCTGAAAATGTCCCAGTTCTTCCATGGCCTGCATACTCACCAGACATTGAGCATGTATGGGATGCTCTGGATCAATGTGTACAACAGCATGTTCTACAGTCGTGGCCAAAAGTTTTGAGAATGACACAAATATTAATTTCCACAAAGTTTGCTGCTTCAGTGTCTTTAGGTATTTTAGTCAGATGTTACTATGGAATACTGAAGTATATTTACAAGCATTTCATAAGTGTCAAAGGCTTTTATTGAAAATTACATGAAGTTGATGCAAAGAGTCAATATTTGCAGTGCTGACCCTTCTTTTTCAAGACCTCTGTAATACGCCCTAGCATGCTGTCAATTAACTTCTGAGCCACATCCTGACTGATGGCAGCCCATTCTTGCATAATTAATGCTTGGAGTTTGTCAGAATTTGTGGGTTTTTGTTTGTCCACCCGCCTCTTGAGAATTGACCACAAGTTCTCAATGGGATTAAGGTCCATGGACCCAAAATATCAATGTTTTGTTCCCCGAGCCACTTAGCTATCACTTTTGCCTTATGGCAAGGTGCTCCATCATGCTGGAAAAAGCATTGTTCGTCACCAAACTGTTCCTGGATGGTTGGGAGAAGTTGCTGTCGGAGGATGTGTTGGTACCATTCTTTATTCAAGGCTGTGTTCTTAGGCAAAATTGTGAGTGAGCCCACTCCCTTGGCTGAGAAGCAACCCCACACATGAATGGTCTCAGGATGCTTTACTGTTGGCATGACACAGGACTGATGGTAGCGCTCACCTTGTCTTCTCCGGACAAGCTTTTTTCCGGATGCCCCAAACAATCGGAAAGGGGATTCATCAGAGAAAATTACTTTACCCCAGTCCTCAGCAGTCCAATCCCTGTACCTTTTGCAGAATATCAGTCTGTCCCTGATGTTTTTCCTGGAGAGAAGTGGCTTCTTTGCTGCCCTTCTTGACACCAGGCCATCCTCCAAAAGTCTTCGCCTCACTGTGCAGGCAGATGCCCGCACACCTGTCTGCTGCCATTCCTGAGCAAGCTCTGTACTGGTGGTGCCCCGATCCCGCAGCTAAATCAACTTTAGGAGACGGTCCTGGCGCTTGCTGGACTTTCTTGGGCGCCCTGAAGCCTTCTTCACAACAATTGAACTGCTCTCCTTGAAGTTCTTGATGATCCGATAAATGGTTGATTGGTTACCTGTGAAGCCCTTTTTAGGCAAAACAATGATGGTACGTGTTTCCTTGCAGGTAACCATGTTTGACAGAGGAAGAACAATGATTCCAAGCACCACCCTCCTTTTGAAGCTTCCAGTGTGTTAACCTGTTTGGTATAGGGGGCAGTATTGAGAATTTTGGAAAAAATATGTTCCCATTTTTAACTGCCTCCTACACCAACTCAGAAGCTAGAATATGCAAACACTCTGAATTTTCTAAAACTGTTTGAATGGTGTCTGTGAGTATAACAGAACTCCTATGGCAGGCAAAAACCTGACAAGGTTTCAAGCAGGAAGTACCCTGTCTGACAAGGAGTCGTGCGTCTTACCTCTTTTTATTGAAAAGTAAGGATCTTAGCTGTAACGTGACAATTCCCAGGGCTCCAATAGGCTCTCAGAGCCCGCGAAATAACTGAAGGTTTACGAGGGAACCTCAGGTTGAAACATATTATCGCCTTTTGTAAGTGGATGCTCGGAGGACCTTTCAATGATGCGCGTGCATGAGTCGCTTCTGAGGAGAAATTTTATTCGGCTGTTTAGGCTCAATGCATACTCCCGGTCGGAATATTATCACTTCTCTACGACATAAATGGCATAAAAATTGGTTTTAAACAGCGGTTGACATGCTTCGAAGTACGGTAATGGAATATTTAGACATTTTTGACACGCCAATGCGCCATGCGCGACACCGCGAAGAAGCATTCTAGAACTCACGAACAAAACGTCGCTGTTTGGATATAACGATGGATTATTTGGGACCAAACCAACATTTGTTATTGAAGTAGAAGTCCTGGCAGTGTATTCTGATGAAGAACAAGCAAGGTAAGAACATCTTTCTTATAGGAAATGTGATTTTGGTGGATGCTGACCTGGGTGGGTATCTAAATAGCTAGCCCTGTAATGCCGGGCTATGTACTTAGATTATTGCAAAATGTGCTTCATCCGAAAAGCTATTTTAAAATCGGACATATCGAGTGCATAGAGGGGTAATGTATCTATAATTCTTAAAATAATTGTTATGCTTTTTGTGAACGTTTATCGTGAGTAATTTAGCAAACTGTTAGTAAATTCACCGGAAGTTTGCGGTGGTTATGCTTTTTCTGAACGTCACATGCTAATGTAAAAAGCTGGTTTTTGATATAAATATGAACTTGATTGAACAGACATGCATGTATTGTATAACACAATGTCCTAGGTGTGTCATCTGATGAAGATTATAAAAGGTTAGTGCTGCATTTAGCTGTGGTTTGGGTTTATGTGACATGATATGCTAGCTTGAAAAATGGGTGTCTGATTTTTTCTGGCTGGGTACTCTGCTAACATAATCTAATGTTTTGCTTTTGTTGTAAAGCCTTTTTGAAATCGGACAGTGGGGTTAGATTAACGAGATTCTTGTCTTTAAATAGCTGTGAAATAGTCATATGTTTGAGAAATTGAAGTTATAGCATTTCTAACGATTCAAAAATCGCGCCACTGGATTTCAGTGGCTGTTACGTAGGTGGGACGAGTTCGTCCCACATGTACTAGAGAGGTTAATCGAACTCAATCAGCATGACAGAGTGATCTCCAGCCTTGTCTTCGTCAACACTCACACGTATGTTAATGCAAGAATCACTGACATGCTGTCAGCTGGTCCTTTTGTGGCAGGGCTGAAATGCAGTGGAAATGTTTTTGGGATTTCAGTTCATTTGCATGGCAAAGAGGGACTTTGCAATTAATTGCAATTCATCTAATCACTCTTCATAACATTCTGGAGTATATGCAAATTGCCATCATACAAACTGAGGCAGCAGATTTTTTGTAAAAATGAATATGTGTCATTCTCAAAACCTTTGGCCACGACTGTAGTTCCCGACAATATCCAGCAACTTTGCACAGACATTGAAGGGGAGTGGGACAACATTCAACAGGCCACAATCAACAGCCTGATCAACTCTATGCGAAGGAGATGTGTCACGCTGCATGAAGCAAATGGTGGTCACACCAGATACTGACTGGTATTCTGATCTATGCTCGTACCTTTTATTTTAAGGTATCTTTGACCAACAGATGCATATCTGTATTCCCAGTCATGTGAAATCCATAGATTAGGGCCTAATTAACTGATTTCAATTGACTGAGTTCCTTATATGAACTGTAACTCAGTAAAATCTTTTAAAAAAATGTATGTTGCATTTATATTTTTGTTCAGTATAATAACTGAAGGTTTCTTTTGTGAAATGAAGGTCTAGAAACAAAAGCACTGTTGGCGTTATTAAATATATATTAAAGATAGATTATGCAGAAGACTAACCAAGTGCAATGACTTGTTTTGATACGTAAGATGGGCAGGTCTTGCTTTAGCATCATACAAATCAAACTGTGTTTCTGTACAATCTGTAAGACCTATTCTGAATCTTAGCTGATGTGCTTAGCCATAAATGCAGAATAACATAAGCAAGCTTTTTATGTCCTAATCATTTCAAAACTTGCATTTGTGCGTTTCTCTAGGGCTGGAAATGACCAGGGACCTCAAAATACGATATTATCACGATACTTAGGTGGGTCATTCCACGAAAGGAGTGTCTTTTGCGTCCCTTTGATATTTTAATTAAGTATAAATTGTGCACAAATATTGAATTTTAAAAGCTTGAAACCCTGAGTTTTCAATAATTTATATTTTTTATATGAATAAAGACTTGCTAAAGTGCCAAAATGCAGTGTTCACGATCATTGTAAAGCCCTTGTTATTTTGTTGCTTTGACAAAGTAATTTCTGAAGATGATTATTTATTTAATGTGATTAATTTTAAGTTTAACAAAAACCCTGTCCCTAATTTTAAGGTCAACCCTGTTACGGACACAAAACTCTCATTTTAATATGGTGAAACTATTCCTTTCAAAATATTTTTTTTCTAAAGAAACATTGAACGGTCAAATCATAGTGTAAAAGCAGGTGAGCTGCTTGTACTCTTTTTGGACATGTTCTGGTGTTTTGTGATGTGAAACTAAGCGGGTTGAGCATAAAAGGTCAACCCTGTTACATTAAAATGTTTGTCATTTAGTATACACCCTTATTCAGAGTGACTTAAAGTGAGTGCATTCATCTTAAGATAGCTAGGTGGGACAACCACATATCACAGGCATAGAAAGTACATTTCTCCTCAATAAAGTAGCTGTCAGCAAAGTCAGAGCTACTAAGGGGGATTATTTAAGATACTCTTTGAAGAGGTAGGGTTTCAGATGTTTTTGGAAGATAGGCAGGGGCTCTGCTGTCCTAGCTTCAGGGGGAAGCTGGTTTCACCATTAGGGTGCCTGGACAGAGAAGAGCTTGGACTGGGCTGAGCAGGAGGTGCTCTCCAGTAGTGGTGGGAGGGCCAAAAGACCAGAGGAGCCAGAATGGAGTGCTCTGGTTAAGGTGTAGGGTTTGAGCATAGCCTGAAGGTTGGGAGGGGCAGTTCCTCTTGCTGTTCCATAGGCAAGTACCATGGTCTTGTAGTGGATGCGAGCTTCGACTGGAAGCCAGTGGAGTGTGCAGAGGAGCGGGGTGACATGGGAGAACTTGGGAAGGTTAAACACCAGGTAGGCTGCAGCATTCTGGATATGCTGCAGGTGTTTGATGGCACATAGATAGACAGGCTAGAAATGTTTTAACAATTAAAAGAATGTCAAGCTTGCAATCAATTGCCCCTCCCTGTTTCACACAACAAGCTTCCATTCCCCCTGTCAAAAGGGAATTTATGGCTGATTTGAGATGAAGTCATCAACTCTTACTTTATTTGACACTTAATAGGCACTTACTATAGTGTTTTTATAATTGAACCTCTTGAGATGGGAAAACATGTTTTTGATGAAGTGCCCTTTATGACAGAATGTTTTTTTGCACCAAGTTACACTACTTATTAAAAAGGAACCTAATTGGCGGAATGAAGCAGGTGCCGGTACAATATGTATTTCAATTCTCCCAATTCTCACGATTCTATATGTATTGCGATTTGTTACTGCAATTTTATTGTGATCTGATGTTCCAAACATATTGCTCACTTTATGTCTACAGCAGAGAGACAGGAGATAGCACAGCACGAGAAAATGTGTTTTGATCAGTCTTGAAAATAAAAGTGCTGAAAACATATTGACTCACTATTTCAAAAGAAGATGGATAACAAGCTATAAGATGAAAAATACTGTAGTTTTGGCACTGGTACAGCCGACTAGCGTTAGCTAACGCTACCTAGCAACAACAACAAAAAGTCTAAGTATTGATATAATATCATCCAATATAATATTGCGATATGTAACAGTATCTATTTTTTCCCCAATATTTCTCTACAGCTAAACCCAGTGATTAAATTGAAATGGGTGAGAAATAAGGCAAGGGAAGATTGTACATCATCAAGCAGCCAATGTAAACCACACTGAATTCAGGGTACAGTACATGACTTCTCAAAACACACTGGGACTTGCTTATATAGATTTTAAACTCAATAACTCTAAAACAAAATGACTGTCCTTTTATCTAGAAAATTAACTGTGGTCACACTGTTTATCAATCCAATAGGCCTACTGGTATTTAGATTTTAGAGCTGTTTTATTCAGATGATATTCGGATTGATCTATTCAAGAGGTTCATAGCATTTGATAAGAATATCAAGAATATCATCCATTACACTACATGAGGTAGGCTTACATAACGGTACATGAATATGGCTTTCGCATAGCACATCTGCAGTGGTTTAATCTAGCCTACTCAATGCAGATTAATATAATTAACATTTTCCAAAAATGCAGTAATGGAAGCTCAGCATTGCCTCTGACTATAATAGCCCAGAGCCTGTGTGTTTCAGGTGGCTCCTGAGAGCAAATGAATGCCAATAAATGCCATCATACTCAGTAGCGTTATCATGTAAAAAAAAAAAAAAAATCATAATTGCAGGTAACATATATGTAACAGTTGTTTTCAATTAAACATGTTATTAAAGCTATTACACGGCTGAGTAAGAAATATGTCAGTTGCCAGTCTTGCACAAGGTTGTCAACAGATAGCAGCAATTTTACAAACTGTCATAGATAAAATCATTTTTATAATAATATCTGAATTGTATGTTTGTTTCATCTTTGAAAGTTGTCAAATATATTTTGTTTCTGGTCATGTCATCAAGCCAAGTGCATTAGTATAACATTTTACATAGGCTACTTGTCTGCATCTTTACCCGAGAAAGCTGATCGACTGATACTGATAAGTCTATATTCGCAGAACTGCCGACATTACTGAATGTATAATACTACTACTAATACTAGGTTACACACTACTAACAATACGATACACAAGTTAAGCTACATTATAGCCTAACCTTAACGTACAATGTAAGCCTAATAAATATATTGTAATGCACTGGTTCATTGCTGACCAACATGGCAACTCCAATTACCTTGCTGTCTGTAAAGTTTACGGGACAGGTGGAGTCTGTAGCCGTTAGCGAAATGGTCACGTTTAGGTAGGCTACGACAGAATGTCCTTTCCTCAGAGTTGGTATCACCAGCTAGGAACATAAAGATAATGTCCATTAGCACCACGGGCCCACCGAATGGGAATATCCCATAGCCTAGACGGCACCTTGTGTATTGATACGGGGCTATCACTGCACTCACTATAGCCTACAATCCCTTTCTCGAATGTTTTTGCACCTGAGGATACCACGATTCAGGAGCGATACAGTAGAATATAGCGCGCCACGTAGCAATTCTACGATAGACACAGGCTGAAAGCAGTAGCTAGTAGACAAATGGCTCACCTTTTCGTGATGTGACCATACCGGAGGCTTATTCCCATGCCATAGTTTCACTTCATTAGAAATAAGAAGACTGTTCACATTATTATATGCTGTATCCTCGTGTATCCTTGGCAAATAACGCAATGATGACGGTTGAGCTACGCTCGCTTCAGCTGAATAGGCTATGATGCTCCGGTGAATGTGTCGAAGAGAATGGCAAGACAGCGTTTGATATGTAGAGCGGAACGCGTGTGATTAGCTTTTTTCTAATGGTTAGGATTCAACTGTTCATCTTTAAAAAAAAATCTTCCCTGGTGGACACAATCACCAACTCAGCATCATTGGAATATACCATACGCTACAGAGAAGAAGGGGGTGTGGCACCGGTGAGCAATAATTTCACCATCCAACACAGCCAGCCTGACGAGGTAAGGTCAGTGGCGTACCGCAGTTTCGCGGGGCGTCCGCAAGGTCTGAGCAAGAGCCCCTTTTCTGGGGGGAAACAGTGCTACGCATCCGACAATTCTACACATTTTGCAATGAGGCTGAGAGAAAATGTTGCTGTTTAAAAGCTAATTTCAGTACTTGTTGCATTTACAACTTGTTTTAGTCCTCTGGTCTACTGATTTCAGTAAGTATACCGTATGGCTATGGATTGACTGCATTGTTTGAATGGAATGTTGGCTTATTGGCAGTTCATTTGGTTGGGGGCCAAGGTGCTTAAAATTGGAATAAAATGAGTGTTTCAGCTTGAATAGATATTGTTGAACATTGCAAAGGTAGTTCTCCCTCCCTTATAATAGTAGGCTTGTGTAGTGTTATGCAAAAACAAGCTTTTAAATGTTGTATAATTGTCCAATTAATGATGATGATGATGATAATCATGACCTTTACTATTATTATGGTTGTTGTTATTAGTAGGCTATTAAAGGCCATGTTGCAAGTTAAATTTGCCAATATAAATAGAATATACACCCCTTTGTAAATAGCAATACAATTAAAAGTTTCTTTTTTGGGGTTTTCTAAAGAAAAAAAATGGTGAAGCACGTGCATTGGTAAGCAACGCCCCCTCGAGTGCAGGACGCAGCCTGTAATTTTGCCTGTGACATTTGTTCAAGTGAAGATGCCGGTTCCACAAACAAGCTATTACTCCTCGGCCTGAAGTCCTCGAATAAAATAAAAATGATCTGCTTGAAGGCAATTGTCTCTTTTAGAAGTGTACATGATTTTTGTTGGTAAAAGCAGGGGTGAAAGTAAGGTGGTAGGATCAGGTACAGCATCCCGGCAAAATAAATAGCAGGGGTACGCCATACTTGTAAAACGTAAGCCTATCACAATTAATACAACATGCGCAGAAACTATAGGCTATTACACCATTATTTAAAATTACTGCATGTCAGCCGCATGAAAAATGTGTGAATTGACTAGAAACCAGGTGGTATATATTACAAATTGCATTGTGGTTTGAGCAGAACACTTACATTTTGTCAAGCCGGAGATGAGTGGCCAAGACCGAGCCGCGAGCGGTGGTGTAAAGTACTTAAGTAAAAATACTTTAAAGTACTACTTCAGTAGTTTTTTGGGGGTATCTGAACTTTCCTTTACTATTTATATTTTTTACGACTTTTAGTTTTATTCCACTACATTCCTAAAGAAAATAATGTACTTTTTACTCCTTATATCTTCCCTCACACCCAAAAGTACTCATTACATTTTGAATGCTTAGCAGGACAGAAATTCACGCACTTATCAAGAGAATTTGAAATGATTTATACTTTTACTTTTGATACTTACGTATATTTTAGTAATTACATTTACATTTGATACTTAAGTATATTTAAAACCAAATACTTTTAGACTTTTACTCAAGTAATATTTTACTGGGTGACTTTCACTTTTACTTGAGTCATTTTCCTTTAAGGTATCTATACTTCTACTCAGGTATGACAATTGGGTACTTTTCCACCACTGGGCGCGTGGACAACAGTGGATGCATCAATTCAGGCTACATTTGTAGGCCTAATGACAATTGCAGAATGTCATTACATACAAGTAGGTGTTTAGTAACAGATGTCTCTTTCCATTCATCAAATTGTGGGTTGACAGTGCACTGTTGGGGTTCGGATCCTGAAATTACTTTGTGAGTGGACGAATATGCTCTGGTAGCCTACATGAGCACCTTTGTTAAGTGATTGTTTGATAATCAGATGAAAACATCATGACTGGTTGTGTTTATGCCACATTAAAAGGCATAGGCAGTGTGTCCATTAGTCTAGGGAAGCTAAGCTTTCCTTAAAGTAAATTTGAATATTTAGCCTAATTAGCTTACTCCTGTCTATACACAAATAAATAAAATCCTTCAAAATAGGCTACTACACCAGAAAGCATGATTTGACCACAGAGGATCATTAGCTTCTTAAAAAAAAAAAGCTGTGGATTGTTTTAAATCACAGTCTACAGTCAGAATCGCGGAAAACTGTTTGGAAAGCAAATGGCTATTGCTGTAAAGAGATGAAAATGAAAAGACTCCAATCTGTCGTTAGTTATCAAAAATCTTAACTTAATTGAGTGAACAGTAGCCTATCTTATTGGCACCAGTGAAGAACATCGGCCATATCCCCGGTGAGTGTGTATATTCATTGTCCTTATCATTGGGTCAGTGACACTTGTTTGTTTTTGGACAATAATTTTCTCCTCCAGGTTAGATTTACATTTGACATTTTAGTCATTTAGCAGACACTCTTATCCAGAGCGACTTACAGTAGTGAATGCATACATTTCATAAATGTTTTTCTCTCCGTACTGGTCCCCCATGGGAATCAAACCCACAACCCTGGCATTGCAAACACCATGCTCTACCAACTGAGCTACACAGGACAGCTGGACTTCGTATTGTATTTGTGTCTCCCCTATTTGTAGGCTGGTTATATTTATCAGTGTCAGCAGATTAGGCTACCCTGTCATTTTTGTAGTATTAAAAAAAAGGCATGAGAGCACTTGGGTTTCCCATACCGGTAAGAAATTAAATCTACTTTCAATCCTGGGTAAAAGGCATGAGCTTGGCATTGCTAGCTGGCTTATGATTTATTCATGGTACTTAATAGCAACTGGCAGGCTGTATCAGGCAAATTTACATGCGAGGGGAAAATGAATAGCTATATTTGCTAAGCTATCCATCTGATTGATACAGTTGATAAAAATGTCATTAGCTAGCTAGCTAGACTGAAACTGCTGGAGGAAAGTTAACGTTACCGAACTCCCACCACCAGTCTGAGTTCACCACTTTAGCTAGCTAATTGGCCTGTAGCTAGATTTGTAGAAATTAAGAACTATATATTTGCTAGCTATAATACTGACTATTGTGAACACTTTTTCATTCCCCTGCTTTTTTATTGATGCACTGGTGACTGAAAAAGTTGGCAAGAAAAATACCCTCTTGATTTCACAGCAAATGGCTGTGTTGCTTTGGTATAATTAGGCTCAAAAGGCTTGTGTAAGTTTAAATTAGTGTTTCATTAGTTAACAATTTACTGACTGACTAGGCTAATTCTTAATCATGTTTTTGGTGATATTTAATTTCGGACAAAGAGGGAGTTAGCTCACTAGAAAAGCAGCATCCAGACAGACCAGGACCCGTATTCACAAAGCTTCTCAGAAAAGGAGTACTGATTTAGGATCAGTTTTGACTTTTATATCACAATAAATGATTACATTGACAAGGGGGCGCTAGTCCTAGATCAGTATTTCTACTCTGAAGATGCTTTGTGAATACGGGCCAGGGAAGAAAGCTGTTGCCCAATACCTTACACAGCAGTCTTTCACCACAGGACACTAGACGTATTACAGTCAATGCTTATGATCCTAATATTTGTATGTGAATTTCAGAAAGTATTCAGACACCTTGACTTGGTTACATTAAAGCCTTACTCTAAAATGTATTGTTTTTGTATCTCAAATCTACACACAATACCCCATAATGACAAAGTAAAAACACATTTGAAGAAATTTTAGCAAATGTATTAAAAATAAAAACAGATATCACATTTACATACGTATTCAGACACTTAACTCAGTACTTTGTTGAAGCACCTTTGGCAGTGATTACAGCCTTGATTCTTCTTGGGTATGACACTACTAGCTTGGCATACTTATATTTGGGGAGTTTCTCCCATTCTTCTCTGCAGATTCTCTCAAGCTCTGTCAGGTTGGATGGGGAGTGTTGTTACACAGCTATTTTCAGGTCTTTCCAGAGATGTTCGATCGGGTTCAGGTCCGGCCCCTGGCTGGGCCACTCAAGGACATTCAGAGACCTGTACCGAAGCCACTCCTATGTTGTCTTGGCTGTGTGCTTAGGGTGGTTGTCCTGTTGGAAGGTGAACCTTCGCGCTCAGTCTTGAGTGCTCTGGAGCAGGTTTTCATCAAGGATCTCTCTCTGTACTTTGCTCTGTTCAACTTTCCCTCGATCCTGACTAATCTCCCAGTCCCTGCCGCTGAAAAACATCCCCACTGCATGATGCTGCCACCACCATGCTTCACTGTAGGGATGGTTCCAGGTTACCTCCAGACATGACAATTGGCATTCAGGCCAAAGAGTTCAATGTTGGTTTCATCAGACCAGAGAATCTTGTTTCTCATGGTCTGAGAGTCCTTTAGGTGCCTTTTGGCAAACTCCAAGTGGGCTGTTATGTGCCTTTTACTGAGGAGTAGCTTCCCTGGCCGCTCTGCAGGCCTGATTGGTGGAGTGCTGCAGAGATGCTTGTCTTTCTGGAAGGTTCTCCCATCTCCACAGAGGAACTCTGGAGCTCTGTCAGGTTGACCATCAAGTTCTTGGTCACCTCTCTGACTAAGGCCCTTCTCCCCCGATTGCGCAGTTTGGCCGGGCGGCCAGCTCTAGGAAGAGTCTTGGTGTTTCCAAACTTCTTCCATTTAAGAATGATGGAGGCCACTGTGTTCTTGGGGACTTTCAATGCTGCAGAAATTTTTGAGTACCCATCCCCAGATCTGGGCCTCGACACAATCCTGTTTCTGAGCTCTACGGACAATTCTTTCGACCTCGTGGCTTGGTTTTTGCTCTGACATGCACTGTCATCTGTGGGACCTTATATAGACAGGTGTGTGTGTGCCTTTCCACATCATGTCCAATCAATTGAATTTAATACAGGTGGACTCCAATCAAGTTGTAGAAACATCTCAAGGATGATCAATGGAAACAGGATGCACCTGAGCTCAATTTCGAGTCTCATAGCAAAGGGTCTAAATACTTATGTAAATAAGGTATTTCTGTTTTTTATTTGTATACATTTGCAAAAATGTCTAGAAACCTGTTTTCGCTTTGTCATTATGTGGTATTGTGTGTAGATTGATTATCTTTTTAATTTATTTAATACGTTTTAGAATAAGGTTGTAACATAACAAAATGTAAAGGGGTCTGAATACTTTCCAAATGCACAGTATCAATGACACTAACAAAAGGGTTGAAATGTTCCGCAACATGTGCAGTGAACATGGCTTTGGTGATGAAAGAGACATAATGCATTTATTGTCATCTCCCTATCAGGCCACTGCATGCTGTGACATGGACTGGATGGTGACACACCTTCTTCAAACTTCCTGATTGAATACTGGGGTCTTCAGTGGTTCCAGAAGCAAGGCCCTTACCTGGGAGTACAGCTACAGTCTCTTTCTGTCTCACAGCCATTCTGTCAACATGTATTGTATGTAACCTCTCAAATTCATGCAAACCTCTACGGAATGTGAGCACTGACTTATATTCACTTTGTCCGATTCTTCAATCTTGTCTGGGATACACACCGAGTATAACAAACATTAGCAACTCCTTCCAAATATTGAGTTGCATCCCCCCCATTTTGCCCTCAGAACAGACTCAATTCATTGGGGTATGGACTCTACAAAGTGTCGAAAGCATTCCACGGGGATGCTGGCCCATGTTGACTCCAAATGATCCCACAGTTGTGTCAAGTTGGCTGGATGTCATTTGGTGAGTGGACCATTCTTGATACACACGAGAAACTGATACACACGGGAAACAACCCAGCAGGGTGTACGTTCTTAACACAAACCGGTGAGACTGCCATACCCCGCTCAAAGACACTTAAATCTTTTGTCTTGCCTATTCATCTTCTGAATGGCACAATCCATGTCTCAAGGCATAAAAATCCTTATTTAACCTGTCTCCTTCCCTTCATCTACACTGATTGAAGTGGATTTAACAAGTGACATCAATAAGGAATCATAGCTTTCACCTGGATTCACCTGGTCAGTCCATGTTGAAAGAGCAGGCGTTCTTAATGTTTTATATACTCTGTGTATGTTTTAGTTGAGATACCTGTATGACATACACTAATGAAAATGTATTCACTCTGGACATGAGACTTTATTTTAGACCTTTTAAATATTGAAAGTCACTGAGGTCTTCAGTAAGTCTATTATACTGCTACTGAATAACCGAATCCACTAATTTGAAGGGGTGTCCACATACTTTTGTATATAGAGTGTATCTCCAATTTACAATGTCTGATTGAAAAGAAAAAAAAAGTGGCATACCAGATTCATACATATATGTACTACTCATTTTATATATCATATTTTAGTATTTATTATTTAATTATTATTATTATTTATTTAATAACGCATTTTTTTATATTTTTTGGGGGGTGAAACATGGGCTTTAATACTGTAGTATTACTATTGTTAGGTGTTGGTCCCTTGTATCTCAGTTGGTAGATCATGGTGCTTGCAATGCTAGGGTTGTGGGTTTGATTCCCATGGAGAACCAGTATGAAGTTGTATGCACTCACTGGATAAGAGTGTCTACTTAAATGTTATTATTGTGTTGTATGGCAAAATACTACAATTAAAATAATGTGTCCCTCTGTTTGTGTATTGCCCAACTCTTAGCTCAAGCTGTAGAATACCTCACTCCCTCCAGATTCTGTCTTGTTTTGGATGCAGGTCTGCTGCAGGGGGGGAGTGCTCCAACCCCTCCTCAGAGGTGTGAAGTATCTGTTTACATGATACACCTCTGATCTCTCATGGGCCCTTTGACCCGCCAATCATCACCCCTGACCCTGGCCTGGGCATATCAGAACATTAGGCCGGGACGGATATATAAGGGGTCAGCCGACCCAAGCCGGGGTCAGGTCAGTCTCACTTTTCCAGAGAAAGGATTACATCACAAAGAGCTTGATTTTTTCCATGGACTCATTTCTACAAGAACTGGATTACAAAATCTGAACTCCCTGGTGTGTTGTGAAGAAAAAAATAATTAATTCACCATAAATGTAAATGTAAATGTTAAATGTAAATCTATGTGTGTCTGAAGCATAATACAATGTTCAAATTGAGTTTGTGTCCTGTTCGTCATTGTACCTTTAACCGGGTACCCAGCGCAACCATCCCTTATCTGAACCGGCACTTCACTTTTCAGAGTCCATCACCAGTTGGTGGTGCTTTATTTTTTACAAGCCATTTTCTTCAGCAGATATGTTATGGTAGACAACATGCAACAGGGACAATAATGGATGTAGACAGATCCAAATAGGGAGGTGAGTTGAGTGCAATCCCTGCCTGTGAACTGGCTGCTTTCTCCCATTAGTATTCAAGGTTGCTAGCTTATCATGGCTAATTTGAATTGCAATCTGTTTGCGTGAGGCTGCTGCCAGAGGGAACCAAGGACTGAGTCTTATAAACTCTGGGAGGCCACAGCTCTGCCTCTGCTGTGCACCAAGGCAACAAGATTAATCAATACAGAAGATTTAAATACCTACCGCCTCACCCAATCATTGGGCTTTATCAAGGACTAATTTCAATGGTGTAAGAAAGAGTTCCTGTGTTATGACATTAAAACAATAAATATAGGCTAAAGCAAATGTACAGACAAAGCACATGCTCATCAGCAGAGGCGTACACCCATTACAACTGAGGGCATGTGGCCCCTTGTAAGTTGAATGCTGTTCAAGCAAATTATACTGTATGTAATGTATAGTTGCTGTACATTCACTGAACATCTCCTTAACACCATAGTTTGCCATTAGCCCCTGGAAATGAGTGGGCTCTATTCATGAGTCAGACCACTATGAGGGCCCACTACAGTACAGTAGAGGTGATTGACCAGTCAAGCCACAGTATAGTGATAGATGATAGATTGCTTTCACTAGGTTTTGGCAGAGGGGTGAGATGATGTCATGTAGCAGGCTGAACTTGCAGTCAGTGTCTATTCTGATTAATCTAGTGCAGCCTAATGAGCTGCACAGTGGTGTACAGATGACACAGTAGGTTTCAGAATCATTCAAGGATTTCCTCTCTGGGAGGATCGTGACTTTTGGAAGGATATGGTGCAACCTATTAAAACATCTGTGAAATATAAATGAAAACTAAACCTTTCTTAACATAAAACGCTGTTCAAAGCTTTCACATTGTGAGGGTCCCATGTAATGATAATCTTTTGTTTTCATTTTTTTTTTTTACATTTTTAATCTTGTCTTATTATCATCTTGCAGGGTAAGTGGCAACATCTAGAAGATCAGAGTGAGAAAAATAAATTATAGCTTTCATACGACCGTCCCCAGGGAACATGAGAAATAATCTCTCGGTGAGTGCATTTTTAACACTGTTTTGATGGGAAATCTAATTTTGTGCAGCTCCTTTACAATACTAGACACTCACAGTTAGTGCTTCAACACAAAAATAGACTAATGGAAACAGGAAAATAAGCAGGATTTCGTTGGTCTGGCTAGGAAGGTTGACCGAAGGCTCATTCAAGTACTGTAGCTATCAACCCATCAATCAAAAATAAATGTGAAACGTTGTTTAAACTTTCACCATACCATATCAATGTATAAAAGTCTTTTTTTTTAAACAATTAACATCAATTTACAATGTCATCAATTTACAAAGTTTTATTCTCAACTGAACCACATCTTCAAACAAAAATCAACAACAGGGTTTCAAGGGTTTGGTCAATTCAAAACCAAATCCATGTTTGTTGACAATCCAATCAAAATTGGATGTTGATCTGACGTCATTGCCCAGTAGGGAGTAGGCTTAGTCTGTGGTTATAAATGCCAAGGCCTTTCTATGGAACACACAGACAAAGAAGTACTTTTAGATGACATTTTATTTGTCCTTGTGTCAGAGGACATATCACAATTGCATCCGACACATAGTGGCTGGGTAGCTTAAAGAGAAACCAGCAGCCAGCCACTGAGACTGAAATCTTTACATACTTATTTAAGCCAAGGGAGACATGTAATATTTTGCTGCATCTCTCTTTCTCAGACAGCTTTCAACACTTTTGTTGCAGTTCCAGCCAAGAGAGTGAGCTTACGCAGGCTTTGATCTGGGAGTCTGTGGAAGGACTACTAATCCCAATGCATAGCAGCTTGTTCATTTATCTCACAGAGGAATGGATCAGCCTATCTATCATTCTACAAACACAGTACTGGGTCACACTGAAAGCACTAGATGGCATTTTAACTACAGCCCATGTCTCCATGCCAAAATGAAAGACTGATGTCAAATCAAATAATACATTGATAATGTTCATCTCATAACACTAGCATTACATGTGGAATACACAAAGATCTCTTTAGTTAAAGAGATACAGCTATCTAAGGGCGGTGTACTACATATCAGAAAGTAATTCATTTCAATGGATCAGACTGGACACTGTGAGATCAATCAGAGGGTGCTTAGACAGCCTTTAGCTCACTCATCTAGAAAATAGAAACACGGGCCAAATGATAGGCCTATATCTCATAGTTCAAATTACAACTGCCCACATCTTGCGCTGGTCAGTATGGGACAGTCATGCTAGTACTGAGGGGATCACACAATGCTTCGCTCAAGGGCAAAGTAGGCTACTGTAAGCATGCATGTTTCCAAAACAAACCGCCTCACATAGTCAAAGTTTTTCTTTTAGGCTATTTACTGAAAAATAAGTCCTGGATGCTTTGCTAGCAATAGACAACAAGAAATCCACAGGGGCCATCCAATTGGATCCCGGTCTGTATGCAGCGCCCATCATTGTTGGCTCAATAACCCCCATTTTTATTTAACATTGTTATCTGGAAATATTCCAAAAGTATGGGAATCAGCTTTTGTGCTGCCACTCAATAAGGGTGTGGATAGTAGTGATCTTAACATTTATCGCCCAATTTAAAGGCTTTCTTGTCTAGATAAGTTTCTTGAATCTTAGGTAAATGTATAACCTTGCTCTTTTTTATCTGATAAATGAATTTTGATTGTAAACCAATCAGGGTTTAGGCCTGGGCATAGCACTATTAAAGCATCCATTTTAGTTGTTAATGCTCTTATCAACGCTTTAGACACTAAAGTGAAATGTGCTGCTTTGTTTGTGGACCTGTCAAAAGCCTTTGATACTATTAATCACGCTATTTAAAAAAAATAAGTTGTCCTCGATGTGCCTAAGTTCTGACCCCTGTTCATGATTATCTTAGTGACAGAATTTAGGCCATCGTGATTCATGGGGTTAAGTCTGAATTTCTTGAAGTACATAAAGGGGTTGATTTTGGGACGTATTGTATTCTCTTCACTATTTACAGTTGAAGTTTGAAGTTTACGTACACCTTAGCCAAATACATTTAAACTCAGTTTTTCACAATTCCTGACATTTAATCCTTGTAAAGATTCCCTGTCTTAGGTCAGTTAGGATCACCACTTTATTTTAAGAATGTGAAATGTCAGAATAATAGGAAAGAGAATGATTTATTTCAGCTTTTATTTCTTTCATCACATTCCCAGTGGGTCAGAAGTTTACATACACTCAATTAGTATTTGGTAGCATTGCCTTTAAATTGTTTAACTCGGGTCAAACGTTTCGGGTAGCCTTCCACAAGCTTCCCACAATAAGTTGGGTACATTTTGGCCCACTCCTCCTGACAGAGCTGGTGTAACTGAGTCAGGTTTGTAGGCCTCCTTGCTCGCACACGCTTTTTCAGTTCTGCCCACACATTTTCTATAGGATTGAGGTCAGGGCTTTGTGATGTCCACTCCAATACCTTGACTTTGTTATCCTTAAGCCATTTTGCCACAACTTTGGAAGTATGCTTGGGGTCATTGTCCATTTGGAAGACCCATTTGCGACCAAGCTTTAACTTCCTGATTGATGTCTTGAGATGTTGCTTCAATATATCCACATAATTTTCCTCACTCATGATGCCATCTTTTTTGTGAAGTCCACAGTCCCTCCTGCAGCAAAGCACCCCCACAACATGATGCTGCCATCTTTTGGTTTTCCCATGATGTCAAGCAAATAGGCACTGAGTTTGAAGGTAGGCCTTGAAATACATCCACAGGTACACCTCCAATTGACTCCAATTGACTCAAATTATGTCTACTGAACCTTCTAAAGCCATGACATCATTTTCTGGAATATTCCAAGCTGTTTAAAGGCACAGTCAACTTAGTGTATGTAAACTTCTGACATACTGGAATTGTGATACAGTGAATTATAAGTGAAATAATCTGTCTGTAAACAATTGTTGGAAAAATTACTTGTGTCATGCACAAAGTAGATGTCCTAAACAATTTGCCAAAATTATAGTTTGTTAACAAGAAATTTGTGGAGTGGTTGAAAAATGAGTTGTAATGAATCCAACCTAAGTGTATGTAAACTTCCAACTTCAACTGTATATAAACACCATTGGTTAGCCTGTTAAAAATGCGGATCATCTACATGTGGATGATACTATTATGTATGCTATTGCCCTGACTGTTGTCTCAAAACTACAGTTAGATTTTATAGCTTGCAGGATTCCCTTGGTGATTAAAACTTGTGCTAAATAGGGGCAAAACAAAATACATTCTCTTGTAAGAATGTTTGAGATTAATTATATGTTCACTCATTAGATGGTTCTCCAATCGACCGTGTTCCCGCATATAAATAGGCATTTGGATTTATATGGATTTTACTTTAAAAAAACATGTAGATGAGCTGGTTAAGAAGCTAACACTTTAAGTTGGCTTTTTCTACAGAAATATATTGTGCCTTTCTTTAAGCAGTAGGAAGTAGATTATTCAGTCAACCTTTTTATCTGTTCTTGATTATTACTATATTATTTATCAAGGTGCAGCTGCTACTACTCTTAAATCTTTGGATGCCATCTACCATAGTGCCCTTCGTTTAGTTACAGGTGTCAGTTTTGACACTCATCACTGCATCCTGTATCTAAAGACTGGACTTCCCTAAAGACCCGTAGATCTCTACATTACTCCCTTTTTGTTTACAAGGCCCTACGTCATAAACTTCCGTCTACTGTAACTTTGCTGTTGAAGTATAGACACCTGAGTTGCCTAATCCATTTACAGGATTGGTTAATTCGAGGTTCCACTGAGTAAGGTAAATCTGCTTTTAGTTTTAATGCACCGTATTGCTGCAACAAAATTCAACATGCATTTCATCTTGATGTTCTGGTGCTGTTCATGCAGTTTAAGGTATTGATTATGGACTTTTTTTTGAAGGAATGCAACAGTTTTTCTGGGTGATTTGTGATGTTTTATTTGTGCTTCCCATAACTGTGTTGTAGTATTTTTTTATTATTATTATTTTGAGTATTTTACCCCCTTTTTTCGATCTTGTTTCATCACTTCAACTCCCCAACCAGCTTGGGAAAGGCGAAGGTGGAGTCATGCGTCCTCCAAATCATGACCCGCCTAACCGTGCTCCTTAACACACGCCAGTTTGACCCAGAAGCCAGCCGCACCAATGTGTCAGAGGAAACACCGTTCAACTGGCGACTGGGGTCAGCCTGCAGGCACCCAGCCCACCACAAGGAGTTGCTAAAGCGCGTTGAGTCAAATAAAGCCCCCCTGCCTAACCCGGACGACACTGGGCCAGTTATGTGCAGTCCTATGGGAATAAACCCAGGTCTGTAGTAACACGTCTAGCACTGCAATGCAGTGCCTTAGACCGCTGCGCCACTCGGGAGACCCATCTCATAACATTTGAACATGGAACTAGCTGTTCTATCATTCAGTTTACAGTAGCAGCCAATGTCTGGTGTTCAATGTAGACCTACATTCCAAGAGACTTTGGAAAAAACATGTAGGGATTGACATTAACCTGTTTATCCACTTGTTCTTCAAACAAAGAGGTGACTGAAAATGTTGTTTGATGCAAGAAACCACTAAGCCATCTAAAATAAAGTATTATTCCCATACCATTATAACAGAGAATCAGACAAATTATGCTACTCTCTGCCTATTGGCTACTTACAGTTGAAGTCGGAAGTTTACATACACTTAGGTTGGAGTCATTAAAACTCATTTTTCAACCACTCCACAAATTTCTTGTTAACTAACTATAGTTTTGGCAAGTCGGTTAGGACATCTACTTTGTGCATCACACAAGTCATTTTTCCAACAATTGTTTACAGACAGATTATTTCACTTATAATTCACTGTATCACAATTCCAGTATGTCAGAAGTTTACATACACTAAGTTGACTGTGCCTTTAAACAGCTTGGAAAATTCCAGAAAATGATGTCTTTAGAAGCTTCTGATAGGCTAATTGACATAATTTCAGTCAATTGGAGGTGTACTTGTGGATGTAATTCAAGGCCTACCTTCAAACTCAGTGCCTCTTTGCTTGACATCATGGGAAAATCAAAAGAAATCAGCCAATAATTGTAGACCTCCACAAGTCTGGTTCATCCATGGGAGCAATTTCCAAACGCCTGAAAGTGCCACGTTCATCTGTACAAACAATAGTATGCAAGTATAAACACCATGGGACCTCGCAGCCATCATACCGCTCAGGAAGGAGACGCATTCTGTCTCCTAGAGATGAACGTACTTTGGTGCGAAAAGTGCAAATCAATCCCAGAACAACAGCAAAGGACCTTGTGAAGATGCTGGAGGAAACGGGTACAAAAGTATCTATATCCACAGTAAAACGAGTCCTATATCGACATAACCTGAAAGGCCGCTCAGCAAGGAAGAAGCCCCTGCTCCAAGACCGCCATAAAAAAGCCAGACTACGGTTTGCAACTGCACATGGGGACAAAGATGGTACTTTTTCGTGAAATGTCCTCTGGTCTGATGAAACAAAATAGAACTGTTTGGCCATAATGACCATCGTTATGTTTGGAGGAAAAAGGGGGAGGCTGCAAGCCGTAGAACACAATCCCAACCGTGAAGCACGGGGGTGGCAGCATCATGTTGGGGGGGTGCTTTGCTGCAGGAGGGACAGGTGCACTTCACAAAATGGATGGCATCTTGAGGGAGGAAAATTATGTAGATATATTGAAGCAACATCTCAAGACATCAGTCAGGAAGTTAATGCTTGGTCGCAAATGGGTCTTCCAAATGGACAATGACCCCAAGCATACTTTCAAAGTTGTGGCAAAATGGCTTGAGGACAACAAAGTCAAGGTATTGGAGTGGCTATCACAAAGCCCTGACCTCAATCCCATAGATCATTTGTGGGCAGAACTGAAAAAACGTGTGGGAGTAAGTAGGCCTACAAACCTGACTCAGTTACACCAGCTCTGTCAGGAGGAATAGGCCAAAATTCATCCAACTTATTGTGGGAAGCTTGTGGAAGGCTACCCGGAACGTTTGACCCAAGTTAAACAATTTAAAGGCAATGCTACCAAATACTAATTGAGTGTATGTAAACTTCTGACCCACTGGGAATGTGATGAAAGAAACAAAAGCTGAAATAAATCATTCTCTCTACTATTATTCTGACATTTCACATTCGTTTCACAGGCTGAGTAGTGTGTGTAAATGCAGTAGAGTCCTACTCCGATGCATTCTGCCCACATCAAAATCTCTTGTATACAGTAGTTTGTTTTGTTTCGGTATGTTGCATTGATGTTGCCCACATCAAAATCTCTTGTATACAGTAGTTTGTTTTGTTTCGGTATGTTGCTAATATTGCGCTGATTCGATCACAATTGCCACAGTAAAGGGAAACGTTGATAGTGTCAACAGGGAAACTCTAGAACAGTGGTCACGAACCTTTTCTGAGTCACGATCACTTTGAATCAAAAAGCAAGCCGAGATATACCGCTTAAAAAACGTAAGTCTATGCAACATTAACCAATTAAAAACAGTACTGTAGCAATGAGGTTTGTGCTTTAAGCTATAGGCCCAATACATTATCAGCGCATATTGGCTTTGCTTGAATTGCCCTGCCAATGCATTGTTTTTCAGCCATTTCAAAAATATATATTTAAACATTTGAGGTAGGCTATATGATCACACCGGTAATAGATCTGTTTTTTTTCTAGTGAAGCACAGTTGAGTGACCATACATTTAAATAATTCGCTTTTTATTTTTATTTTACTGGGCTGATGGTGTCTGCATCTGATGGTCAGTGTAAGCGGAGGGAGAGAGCAGCAGACTGAGGGTCCGTCTCTCAGCATCACTCCGCTCTCCCTTTCCTCCACTGACACTGACCAAAGGGGAGACCGTCTTCCAGCTGATGGCAAAACTTAAGTCTCATCTCATTATTTCTGCCTCATGCACAAATTAATGTTGTTACTCCTATGAACAGAGAAAGTGAAATATTCCTCAATATAAAAAAATACCCAAGCCACCGATAATAACAACAACACAAGCCTATAGATACATTTTCCTACTCATTCATTACTGCTGCAGTGCTTGTTGTAGCGCTGAGTGGAAATATGAAAATTGTTGTAGTTCTCAATGGACATGAACCGAGCGTAGCTAGTCCAAGTTAGCTAGTCAATCACCCAACTCTAGCCCAGACATTAGAGTCTAGAGGCTAGAGCTTCTGGTTTCATTTCCAAAATAGAAGTCTAGAGCTTGTTTTAGAACGGCATTCGATAACGACTTTATACCAGTAGATGGCATAGCATATGCTTGGGCCTTCAGCAAATGACTTGTGTGAGAATGATAATATAAAGACACAGAAGAGCCAAGTACAACCGCCTGAGCTGCAAAATAGAAAGTAAATATGATTTAGGCTAGGCCTATTCCGCTATCTAAATATGCCATGCTGTTGTGTTATTTAATGACCATATAATTGCATAATTTATTTTTATAGCCGTGTGGGGCTACTGTGGTGATCATGTAACCTAATGAATCACACTTTTTCTAGTATTTGGGCGCACGGACTGTAGGTCTTATATTAGGCATTTTGACTGTTGTTTTAGTGAATTCCACTCTGTATGTAGACTTGTTATTGCCATTTGCGTTGCACAACCCCATCACACAGAGGCTTTACCCATATCAATAAATGTGACAAAACAAAATATTGATTAAGTCTTGGCTATAACTATCTATAGCCTATTCTTATTGCCAGATCTGTTTTCCCTATCAGCCACTGCGTGTGCTTCTTCAACTTGTTTCAAATGGATTTAGAGGCTATATTTAGAGGCCTGTGAGCTAGGGTATCTTTTTAAGGGGAGTCCTATAATCAAAATAGTTATAAAACACAAACAGAGTTATACAATTTTTCCGCAAGACACCAGTACTGTCACGTCTGATTTGGACTGGCGGATAGGCGGAATCAAATGCAGGAGACAGAGGTGCTGGAGGTGAGTGTCTTTTAATACAACTGACACACACAAACACCGAAAAGCACAGGGCGCTATACAAAGTTCACGTATTTTTAACTGCGCCCATAAAACACAAAATATAATTCCAAGGCGCAAAAAGGCAAGGAGCGCAGCCCGGTAAATCCCTCGACAAAACTGTCGGTAACACAACGTAGACAATAAACAATCCCGCACAAAAGCCCAACTGAAAACACACATTAAATAAGTCCCCACTAATGACATACACAAAACAGGTGCGGAACAGACAGACAAAACTAAACGACACAGAAACAACGATCGGTGGCAGCTAATAGGCCGGCGACGACGACCGCCGAGCGCCGCCCGACCGAGGAGGGGCGCCACTCTCGTTGGAACCTGTGACAAGTACCCAAAATGTTAGCCTAAATTTTAATGCCTACAATTTGAAGGTCTATTTTTTTTATTTGGAAAGCCCCAAATTAAACATTGAATTATTAAAGAGATAGGCTAAAGAACATTGGAGAAAGTAGATCATTTTGAATACACACATGAATTTCTATAAACAAATGGATAAGACTGTTCCATTCTCAATTTAGTTCCTATTACAACTCAGACAAATGACAGAATAGATGTTCAAATATGTTGGAATGATGAGTTGCACACATCATGCATGCTCTGCAATTTATTTGGCTAGTACATTAGGGTATGACTATGGCTGCATGCTACCAGAAGGGTATCTTCTGAGGCTGAGGGGTGCTTTTCCAAAGGCGCATGGTGCTGTGGTGCTGCATGGAGATCACAAGCTCTTCAACTGGGCAGCAGTGTTGTGATGGAGGGAATAGCCTATACAGAGACTATCTAAGACCACTGCAACAGAGTTATTGTAAAGTGTGGGAATAAGTTTATGCCAGACTTAGCCTATGTTTAACTTCTCCCTTGTTCATTTCAAAGTCCATATGTTCATATAAATCATGTCAAATTATTGTACATTCATATTAACCCCTACTACAGAATAAGCTTTGGAAAGATTTTCAGTGATTAAATACATTTGAAAATACTCCATTGGTTATATATAATTCATATATTCACCAAACATCTATTATAATTATATGATTCATTATTCCTGGTAGATACTACTGGTTATGATTGCAGACATAGTCCAGAGAATGGGATGGTGCAATATTGAATTTGTCATATTTTGATAAGGTGCATGCATGGGGATGTCCACGTCACCCAGAGATATGCCCATGCTGTAGAGATACACCTAGCAGACTGAAACTTCCCTGTTGTAGGCATAATACAGCTCATGTTATCTAGACTTGCGCTGGCAAACAAATCCATCACATTAGCTACCTAAATGTGACGTAAACTCAGCTGAGGAGTAACAGCGAATGGAGACTTATAACTTTAAAATGTGCAGGATACTTCTTTCCGGTTCTCCGAACTTCTGTTTTTTTTATTCTGTGTTATGCTTGTTCATGTAGCACTCCTCACAGGCTGCTTGGTGTAAGTTTTGTTGGTGAGATGAAACTGACAAAACTCTGAAAGGTATTATTGTACGTCAGAATTGCAACACAAGATTTGTTCAAGCCTGAAATGTTATTTCAAGAAAAACAAAAATGCATTTTACAGTAGCCTATGTAGGCCTCAGGGTTTCTTGGAAATTATGGCACTGTACAACGTGACCGGTCGGGAGTACATTTTAGTCATTTAGCTGACGCTCTTATCCAGAGCGACTTACAGAAGTGAATGCATACATTTCATACATGGCCCCCCGTGGGAATCGAACCCACAACCCTGGCATTGCAAACACCATGCGTTGCAAACACCATGCTCTACCAACTGAGCTACAGGGAAGGTCTAGGCTAGGCTACTAAGTGTGAAGAGCAAAATAATCCTAACATTTACACATCCTCATTTTAGGCTAACAATACCTAACAATACCTAAAAGGAGATTCAGTGAAAATAAAAATATAATTGATTCATCAAGACCATTCCCCATGCTTGTCTCAAAGCAGCACGAAACAGTGCTGAAATAGTTGACCACATGCAGGTAGGTTATTGCTTCAAATCCTATTATAACAATTGGATGAATTTTGGGTTTTCAGTAAGCAACAATTTGTTGCTTTCAATTGCATTAGCCTACTTAATTCCAATATTTCTGTCATTCAGTGATATTTATTCCCATAGCTATTCATTATGGGTCCATCCAGATGTGGTTAGAAAACAGTGCATGTGGTGGGCTATGCAAAGAGATGGGTGAAGTGACATGCCTCGCAAACATCCATTAATACATTTAAAGTCCCTAAACTTGGCAAGAGTCTATTGTCCTGCTGATAGCCCATCAAGGGTGGATGGCTTCTTTTGTATTCCAATTTATTGGAAAGGCTGCTAAACCATTTACCCATGGCCCACAGCGTTGTTGCGTACTTCCAGTACAGTGCACTTTCACTCCATTCTCCGCCTGACTCTACCAATGCCACCAGATTATTCTTTCTATTGTTATATTTTCGGTAACGGCAGGGCAGCAGGTAGCCTAGTGGTTGGAGCATTGGACTAGTAACTGATAGGCAAGATCAAATCCCTGAGTTGACAAGGAAAAAATCTGTTGTTCTGACCCTGAACAAGACTCTTAACCCACTGTTCCTGGACTGTCATTGAAAATAAGATTTTTTTCTTAACTGACTTGCCTAGTTAAATAAATAAAAAAGAACATTCCACAAGTAAACGTAATAAATAAAACACCTACATTTAATAGCTCAGGTCTTGAAAATATGAGAAATCTTTTTTTTTGGGGGGGGGGGGGAGGAGGTCTGTGATCTGTAGCGGAGGCTTTATGGCTATGCCATCAACTTGTTAATTTAGCAGACATCACTTGCATATATTCAGTCAATACATATACACTGCTGAAAAAAATTAAGGGAACACTTAAACAACACAATGTAACTCCAAGTCAATCACACTTCTGTGAAATCAAAATGTCCACTTAGGAAGCAACACTGATTGACAATAAATGTCACATGCTGTTGTGCAAATGGAATAGACAACAGGTGGAAATTATAGGCAATTAGCAAGACACCCCCAATAAAGGAGTGGTTCTGCAGGTGGTGACCACAGACCACTTCTCAGTTCCTATGCTTCCTGGCTGATGTTTTGGTCACTTTTGAATGCTGGCGGTGCTTTCTCTCTAGTGGTAGCATGAGACGGAGTCTACAACCCACACAAGTGGCTCAGGTAGTGCAGCTCATCCAGGATGGCACATCAATGCGAGCTGTGGCAAGAAGGTTTGCTGTGTCTGTCAGCGTAGTGTCCAGAGCATGGAGGCGCTACCAGGAGACAGGCCAGTACATCAGGAGACGTGGAGGAGGCCGTAGGAGGGCAACAACCCAGCAGCAGGACCGCTACCTCCGCCTTTGTGCAAAGAGGAGCAGGAGGAGCACTGCCAGAGCCCTGCAAAATGACCTCCAGCAGGCCACAAATGTGAATGTGCCTGCTCAAACGGTCAGAAACAGACTCCATGAGGGTGGTATGAGGGCCCGTCATCCACAGGTGGGGGTTGTGCTTACAGCCCAACACCGTGCAGGACGTTTGGCATTTGCCAGAGAACACCAAGATTGGCAAATTCGCCACTGGCGCCCTGTGCTCTTCACAGGTTCACACTGAGCACGTGACAGACGTGACAGAGTCTGGAGACGCCGTGGAGAACGTTCTGCTGCCTGCAACATCCTCCAGCATGACCGGTTTGGCGGTGGGTCAGTCATGGTGTGGGGTGGCATTTCTTTGGGGGGGCCGCACAGCCCGCCATCTGCTCGCCAGAGGTAGCCTGACTGCCATTAGGTACCGAGATGAGATCCTCAGACCCCTTGTGAGACCATATGCTGGTGCGGTTGGCCCTGGGTTCCTCCTAATGTAAGACAATGCTAGACCTCATGTGGCTGGAGTGTGTCAGCAGTTCCTGCAAGAGGAAGGCATTGATGCTATGGACTGGCCCGCCCGTTCCCCAGACCTGAATCCAATTGAGCACGTCTGGGACATCATGTCTCGCTCCATCCATCAACGCCACGTTGCACCACAGACTGTCCAGGCATTGGCGGATGCTTTAGTCCAGGTCTGGGAGGAGATCCCTCAGGAGACCATCTGCCACCTCATCAGGAGCATGCCCAGGCGTTGTAGGGAGGTCATACAGGCACGTGGAGGCCACACACACTACTGAGCCTCATTTTGACTTGTTTTCAGGACATTACATCAAAGTTGGATCAGCCTGTAGTGTGGTTTTCCACTTTAGTTTTGAGTGTGACTCCAAATCCAGACCTCCATGGGTTGATAAACTGGATTTCCATTGATTATTTTTGTGTGATTTTGTTGTCAGCACATTCAACTATGTAAAGAAAAAAGTATTTAATAAGATTTAATTCATTCAGATCTAGGATGTGTTATTTTAGTGTTCCCTTTATTTTTTTGAGCAGTGTATTTTAAGAGCATAATGGAACATAACAGACCCTTTTCATTTCTCAGAATAAAAACCTTACAGTGTAACAACAGTTTTAGTAAGTAATAAGCTACGGTCCAGTTACAGCTTCTTCTGCAAAGTAGAAACAACATTTTTTTTGTGTGCACGCGGGACAGAGGAAGAGTAATTCTTACACTATTGTTCTAAATTCAATCACTATCTTCTTCATCTTCATCATTCAGTTAATTCAAATTAAATTGTAGTACATTTTGTCACTCCCGTTCAACAACTCCAAATTGCTTTTGCATGTGCTCCAAAAGGATAACTTGAAATAACATGATATAGGTTAATTAAGTAATCCAAAGGAAAAATGTGATTATTTATTAGCCTAGTGGATATAAGTATTTTTGGAATGTCATGTGAATTAGGCTTCATGTAAAATCATTGTCAAGAGATACTGTTGCATGACAAACAGGTGCTCTTAGGTTACAATATAATTTATCTGCCAGTTTGGAACAGTGTAAACAATACCAAATAAAGTATAAGTAATACCAGAGAGTATGTTCTAATGAAAACAAAATTGTAAAGCCTTTAATACAGCATATGAAAGTTTAAAAACAGACGGATTTGTGAAATTGCTTTATCCGACATTTTGCGGTAGCATGAGGCTTGGTGATCACAGAATCAGTAGGATATTAAACAAACACTCAAATAGGCTACGGAAACAGGAACAGCATATGGCTGAGTGACTCACTCATTCTTGGCTTTCGTTCAAAATAAGTTTTATTATAATGCAGGGTTAAAGACACATTCTTTCTGATTGTCTTTAGCATGCAGTCTAGAGTACTTAAGCATTGAATACATTGTAAGTTTGCCCATTTTTGGCCATTAAACTACACTTTACAATAGGACTCAACTCTGACTGATCGCATCATCTATTGGTAGTCTAAACTGTGGAACAAATTGGGGATTTTTCACATCTTGCCAAGCTTTTAGACTATCCTTTTGTAAATTAATGGAGGTGTGAATGTTTCAGTCAGGCTCTCTCCTATCGCACTACAGTCCTGCATCAGGAAAAAAAATCAGCTTGCGGGTGGTCCCGGTGTTGTTTTAGTATATTTATTTGTTGTCTAATATTAGAAGGCTCTTTAAAGCGATTTGAGTTGTCAATGTGCCGCTTTGGATTGTGCAAAAAATAATCTGTTCTTAATTCATGGCATGGTTTATTTTTAGCCAAATGTTGTATAGACATGCACACAAATTAATTAACGCAATAAAATAGTAATAATAGTCTACTGTCTGTAGTCATAAAAACAATTAGGCTAAATAAATTGATATTATTTTGTAGGGTAACGGATTGGCTCTCGGAACTTATTAAGAGGCGGCTTCTATCTTCAATAGACCCACAGGTCTTAGGGCCGCAGTAAATTAAATTAGATTACCAGATTCATTTTTTCATGAATAATCCATGCCTTCTGGGAATGTTATAAAGTCCAAAAGTTATGGGTGGAGTTAGAAATTTTGCTGTCAGAAGTATTACAATGGAAATTCACTTTTAATCCATCTGTCTGCATATTTCAAGACATGGCATATAAGGTTGCAGTGAGTGCCACGAGTGCTGTCTTCGTATTCCCCGTCATAAATTAGCCAAGGCGCAGCATGCCGGTAGTTCCACATATTTTATTTGTGAACTTGAACAAAAACAATAAACAGGTGAAACTGAAACAAACGTGACATTCTGGGGCTGCTCACACACAGCTGCACAAAAACAAGATCCCACAAAAACAAAGGGAAAAACAGGCTGCCTAAGTATGGCTTCCAATCAGAGACAATGATAGACAGCTGCCTCTGATTGGAAACCATACCCGGCCAAAACATAGAAAACAAAACATAGAATGCCCACCCACCTATCACACCCTGACCTAACTAAACAGAGAAAACATAGCTCTCCAAGGTCAGAGCGTGACAGTGAGATACCTATGGGCTGGTCTTTTTGTTATCAATCATCTTGAAAAACGTATACTTAAAAACTGAAAATCAACCAAGGTCAGCCTTTAAATTAGTTATTATCCAAATGTTGAAAGTTTGTGTGGGCGACAGAGAGAAACAAAATGGTGCAGTTTGAGGCAATTTGTTGGATAGTGATGCGTGCGCTGGAGATGCGGGTGTGAGCAGGTGGGTCTGGGCAGGCGTGATGTAGTTGTAGTTTGAATGTGTATGTTTTGTATTGTCTGAAAATATCAAATAAAATCTTACAACACGCACAGGAAAATAATTCTATGAAATGTATGCATTCACTACTGTAAGTCGCTCTGGATAAGAGCGTCTGCTAAATGACAAAAAAAAAGATTAATTATGAATAGGATTTATTTGATTTATTTACATTCTTCATTGTAACCACAATGTCACAAATAATTGAAAACACACAACATGAACAGATTAACTTAGTCAAAACATTTCTTTATGAAAGACTATCAGAAATCATGTTGGTACTTATTTTATTTTTGATTCAAAGCCATGAATGAGTAAGTCACGCAGCTTTATGCTGACAAATATAGCTTTATGCTGCGAAATAGCCTACTAAATAGGCCAAGCTTAAACAAATATATTAAATTGCTTAAATTGTCATAAATAAATGAAGTAGCAAAGGTTTGAAAATATGGGCAACCTTTTCCCCTCCCTATCCTCGCTGGTTTCTTCTTCACATCAGCAAAGAAGGACTCCGTGTTTCAGAAACTCACTTTATATAGAGGGGCTATCACTCTTTCACACTGTGGTAAATAAAGACAGTTAATTACAATGATTTCTTTCTGTTTTTTAGAGCAAGAGAAACCAAAAGCCCACCGTGCCTATTTTTCGAAAATTGTCAGTCCACCTGTCAAGTGTAATTGCGCCATTGTATTTACCTAAGTTCTCTCTCAACTCCAGGACCACCAGCCAGCATACAAATGTTTTGCCTGATGCAGGACTCTAGTGCCAGAGAAGAGAGACTCTTGGACTTTAAACATTCACACCTCCATTAATTTATGAAAAGATAGTCAATTTGTGCTACAGTTTAGTCTACCAATAGATCAGCGTTCTAACTCCCCCTTGTGATAGTGTAGTGTAATGACAGAATTACACAATTTATCACAATCTGCCACCATCTACCACAAACGGTCACGGCATATGCTTGAAACTTTTAAATGAGGAACCCTTTCCTCCTACCCTAACCACTCAGCCCCTGCCTAGATGGTCATGCGCCGTGGCAATCTTCACTCTCTCTCTCCCACTACTCTCTCCACTTCTATCGTAACATCTCTCCCTTCTGCTGAATCCTTCTCCCTTCTGTCTCCTGATTCTGCCTCTTTGAGCCTACTCTCCTCACTTTCTGCATCCTATGACTTGCACTGTGCACTTTCCTCTCGGCCGGCTCGGCCCGCTGCTCCTGCTCCGTGGCTGAGTGACTCATTGGGAGCTTGCAGAACAGGGCTGTGGGCAGCTGAGCGAAAATGGAGGAGAACTAAACTTCCGGAGGACTTATCATCCTTTTACTGCCTCCTCTCTACCTTCTCTTCCTCTGTATCCGCTGCTAAAGCCACTTTCTACCACTCTAAATTTCAAGCCTCTAACCATAGGAAACTCTTTTCCAACATCTCCTCTGTCTTTAATCCCCCAACCCCTCCCCTCCCTCCTCCGTCTCTGCGGATGACTTTGTCAACCACTTTGAAAAAAAGGTTAACGACATTCGCTACTCATTCACTCAGATTATTGGGTCCACTGGTCTCACTCACACAGAAGTACCCTATGCCTTGACCTCTTTCTCCACTCTCTCTCCAGATGACATCCTGCGACTAGTGAGGTCTGGCCACCCGACATCCTGCCTGCTCGACCCCCTCCTCAAGAAACCAACACTCGACTTAATCTGACGTCAAAAATGATAGACTTGTATCCCTTCTTTCTTTTCTTTCCAAAACACTTTTTCTCTGATCAACTTTGTCATTATCTCTCTCAGAACAATCTTCTTGACCCTAACCAGTCAAGCTTCATGACGGGTCACTTATCTGAGACAGCTCTTCGGGGCGGCAGGTAGCCTAGTGGTTAGAGTGTTGGGCCAGCAACCGAAATGTTGCTGGATCAAATCCCCAAGCTGACAAACCGAAGATGTGAATGTCAATCATCTCTCTTATTCAGAGGGGTTGGGTTAAATGCGGAAGACACATTTCAGTTGAAGGCGTTCAGTTGTACAACAGACTAGGTATCCCTCTTTCCTTTTCCCTTTCTTCTCTATGACACAAAGGCTCTCCGCACTGCCAAAGCTGACTCTCTCTCCTCTGTTCTCATCCTACTAGATCTATCCACTGCCTTTGACACCGTGAACCATCAGATCCTCCTGTCCACCCTCTCAGGGCTGGGCATCTCTTGGATCGCATCCTACCTGGCAGGCTGCTCCTACCAGGTGACGTGGAGAGGATCTGTGTCTGCACCATGTACTTTCACTACTGGTCCCTCAGGGCTTGGTTCTAGGCCCTCTACTCTTCTCGCTACACACTAAGTCACTCGGCTCCGTCATATCCTCACATGGTCTCTACCATCATTGCTATGCGGATGATACTCATCTACTTTTCTCCTTCCCCCTTCTGACACCTAGGTGGTGACACGCATATCTGCGTGCCTGGCAGATATCTCAACTTGGATGCCAACCCACCACCTCAAGCGCAACCTGGATGGAACTGCTCTTCCTCCCGGGGAAGGCCTGCCCGCTCAAAGACCTCTCCATCACGGTTGCCAACTCCACAGTGTCGCCCTCCCAGAGTGCAAAGAATCTTGCCGTGACCCTGGACAACACCCTGTTGTTCTCTGCAAACATCAAAGCAGTGACCTGCTCCTGCAGGTTCATGCTCTACAACATCCATAGAGTACGACCCTGTCGTGTCTTTGGCTATGCCGGATTAAGTGATATGACATGCTAACTTATAAAATTATTTCTCTGTAATTAATATTACCTGATTAAGCTAATCATGTAAATGTAATTAACTAGAAAGTCGGGGCACCACAGAAGAACGTTTATAGAGCTGTTATCCTCTGAATAAACTCTTAAAATACTTAGTAATATTTTACATCGATAGCAGTCAATCTTAACCCGTATGTTGTTTCAGTCTCATCATGAAAGTTGTAAATTCTTGGTTATCTGCACGAACCCAGTCTTTACTAAAATCATCCATACATCAATTGTCTTAAAATCATTTATTTACTACACTAAGTAATTAACAGAAAACATACAAACAGCAACTATCGTCACAAATGATGGGTAGAGGAATGTGCCCTAATGGCTAACAAGCATGGCTGGTCTGTTAGACAATGGATCATAAAACGGTAAGCTGAGAAGTTACACAGAGTTCATTAATATTAACAATTGACAATTGAAGGCTCACTCATTCGGGAACATTTGCAATCAATATATATTTACGCTCATGTGTAGTCGGGATTCTTGTTGGAGAGTTTTGTTCTGATGGAGAGTTTGTCAGCGTTCTCTCTCTCTCTCGGTTAGAATGGATCTGTCAGAGCGACATCATAGAATGGATGTGGTTGGTCTTTTCGCGTTCGATGATATAATTTACTTAGCTGCAGACTAATAATTAATATCAAAGACTTGTTCTTATTCTGTCGATATCGATAGTCTAAAAGTTAACCACGTGGTATGGTTCACTTTCAGTAGAGTACTTGGCTGGTCAAACCTATGGGCCAAACTCACGATGGAGTGGAGGCCTGGTCTGTAGAAATGTAAATCAGGGGGTATTTTATAGTGCCCATAGAACAGGCTTGTCAAATGACGCCTGGTCCTGTATGTGTCCCTGGGGGCGTGCCTATGACTGAGCTAGACTTGGTTACAGAAATATAATTCTATCACATTAACATCAGTACATAGCATCTCAATGTATTACAAATAGCTTTATCCTTAATAATACATTGTATACAACCATGTGGATTCAGTCTCATCGCTGAGGCTATCTTGTAGACCGTTTTAGGGTAACATGGCTATATTGTCTCTTCTGAGTATCACAAAATTGTACCAAGCGGATCAGTTCGTAGCTGGAGTCTTCATCAATCTTCCATATCTTCTCCAGAACACACATGTCGCTAGGTTCTCCAATTCTATGAGTTGGAAGAATTTCCTTTGTCTCTCTATGAAACATGTTGTAGTAGATTCTCCTCTTGGAATTTTTACAACCCTGGGTTGGGGGGAAGGTAGGTTGGGCGATGGTACAAAGGGGAGGGGGTCAACTGTCCTTCCTGTACCCAAAGAGGCCAACGTCATGACAACCCTATCTCACACAGGAAGCGGCACAGGTCCTAATTCAGGCACTTGTCCTCTCCCGTCTGGACTACTGCAACTCGCTGTTGGCTGGGCTCCCCGCTTGTGCCATCAAACCCCTGCAATTTATCCAGAACACAGCAGCCCGTCTGGTTTTCAACCTTCCCAAGTTCTCTCATGTAAACCCGCTCCTCTGCACACTCCACTGGCTTCCAGTCGAAGCTCGCATCCACTACAAGACCACGGTGCTTACCTACGGAACAGCAAGAGGAACTGCCCCTCTCTACCTTCAGGCTATGCTCAAACACTACACCCCAACCCGAGCACTCCGTTCTTCCACCTCAGGCCTCTAGGCCCTCCCACCCCTACAGTAGGGCAGCTCACACTCAGTCCAGTCCAAGCTCTTCTCTGTCCTGGCACCCCAATGGTGGAACCAGCTTCCCCCTGAAGCTAGGACAGCAGAGTCCCTGCCCATCTTCCGAAAACATCTGAAACCCTACCTCTTCAAACAGTATCTTAAATAATCCTCCTCCTCACCTCGACCCCCCCCCAAAAAAAGATATTTAGATAAAAAATAATAATAAAAAATGTATTAACAGGACTTGCACTTGCTAAGTGGTTTCTGTGGTGGGGCAGCTAGTGAAAAATACGTAGCGCAGGGGTTGGTAATGTTCTCTAGTTGCGCCGTGATTGGCTCAGTGTTCTGTCACTCGAAAATACAAGCCCCTTGGATGGTACCATAGAGTTACATTAGAAGTGCCCATCCAAGAAGGCTCAAAGTCATTGGCTACAGATAAAACAATGTCAAATCTCGTAATATCTACCTTAGCTTTGATTGGACTGATCATGTCAACATCATACTTTCAAAATCTTAGCTAGGAAGCTAGACAAGCAGTCATCATCATGCATCAAGTCAGCAATCTACTGGCAAATCTTTTTCAATCCTTGTCATATGAAGAGAAATTAGAGACATAAACATTACAAAACAAGTTGGAAATCGCAAATTCAACAATGAGTGCTAAGGCGCCACTGCAGCCCCGGGTTCGATCCCAGGCTGTGTCCCAGCCGGGCCGTGACCGGGAGACCCATGAGATGGCGCACAATTTGCCCAGAGTCGTCCGGGTTAGGGGAGGGTTTGGCCGGCTGAGATGTCCTTGTCTCATCGTGCTCTGATGACTCCTTGTGGCGGGCCAGTCGGTCGACTTCGATCGTCAGTTCTACAGTGTTTCCTCCGACACATTGGTGCGGCTGGCTTCCAGGTTAAGAAAGCAGTGTGTCAAAAAATAGGGCAGCTTCGCCGAGTCCGTAGGGGAATTGCAATGCTGAGACAAGATCGTAACAACCAATTGCATATCACGAAAAATAGTGGAACGCCATGGGCCAAAAGAGTTTGAATACATTAGCTATGCTGTCAGTCCAGCATGACTTCTGCCGCGTTCAAAACAACTGCAAATTTGGATTTGGGAAATCTCAGGCTTCAGTGAGTTCAAGACAACTAGGAACTTGGATAAAACTAGCTCCAACTGGGAATATACAGAAAATCCAACTCTGAATTCCAAGTTGGGATTTTGGGCCTCTTTCTAGAACCCACAAGAAGGTATGCTGTGCCACCTTCCTGTTCAGGTGAGCACAGCACAACAAGGTGAGTCCAATGTCTTGTATGCTGCTGCATAAATGATGGAATATGCCAGGGAGATATGTATACAGTAGCTAAGACAGTAATACTAAGTGTATGTTGTGTAGTAAGCTGTTATTAGACCATGTGTTTCACCCTAATAATTTTCTCCCTTTTTACCTCATAACTTAGCCTACTGTTCTGACTTGGTGGTGCACATTTAGCCTATAGCCTGTTTTAGAGAAATGTCATCATCGAATATTGTAAAAGCTTTCATTGTCCGCTTACATGCCCCCTTTATTTATCCTACGGTTCTGACTTGGTGTACAGGGAGAATACTGTAAGAACGGCCCATGTTCTGAATTCTATCGCTGTACTTTTCAAAAGTGCTGAACAAATAGTGATATTGACTACATCCATCCTAACTCGCTCATCAATGTCTTAATCGAAATTACAGATTGCCTTGTATTTGCTCGTCGTCCCCTTATGCCATAGTTTGTACATCTTAATTGTCAAAAGAAAACACATTTGTTTAAGCAAGTCAGCCATATCAGTTATGTTTTTATTAAAGGCAGTAAATGAGGCTGAATGAACTGTTTTGCTGTTGGGACTCTGATGTTGGGACAGCTTTATGTAGGCCCTAACAGTTTGTCGGCGCTGTTTGTCACCGTTATAGTGCAATTAATGTATTGTTTAGTGTTGTGTAGTGGCTCTGCTGGCATGCATCTAAAAATGTTATGGGGAGTTTGCCCCACCAAGATTTGAATGTTAAAATCGCCACTGGTCAGAGGTATTACAATGTAAACTTACTTTTAATCCGTCTGTCTGCATATTTGAAGACATGGCATGTGGGGGGTGTAATGACATTCCCAATGGGCTAGACGATTCTCTTCTCATCACTCATCTTGAAAAAACGTATACTAAAAACTTGGAAATCAATCAATCCACCATCATTAACACAATGGAAAAATCAAATGATTTATTTTAAAAATTTTGAAATAGCATGGGTGATCAAGAATAACAAATTGGTACAATTTAAGGCCATGTGGTAAACAATAATGTAGGCACAAGAGATGGGGAGTGTGAGCCTGTCGGTCTAGGCAGATGAGATGTAGTCGTTGTTTATGTGCGTCTCTAAACTGTTGTTTGTATGTATATGTTTACTTCTGGTGTGGGGGAAAAAAAATTAAGAATATTAAGAAATATTTAAAAAAGGCTAAATGTTTTGAAATATTTTTATTCTGTACAGGCTTCTGTCATTTAAGTTAGTATTGTGGAGTAACTGCAATGTTATTAATCCACCCTCAGTTTTCTCCTATCACCGCCATTAAACTCTGGAACTGTTTTAAAGTCACCATTGGCCTGATGGTGAAATCCATGAGCAGTTTTCTTTCTCTCCGGCAACTGAGTTAGGAAGGATACCTGTATCTTTGTAGTGACTGGGTGTATTGATACACCATCCAAAGTGTAATTAACCATGCTCAAAGGGATATTCAATGTCTGCTTGTTTTTATTTTCACCCATAACAACACATTGGAAAACCACCCTGGTTTTTGTGATTGAATCTGTGTTTGAAATTCACTGCTCGACTGAGGGAATCTTACAGATAATTGTATCTGTGGGGTACAGAGATGAGGTAGTCAGTCAAAAATCATGCTAAACACTATTATTGCACACATAGTGAGTCCATGCAACTTATTATGTGACTTGTTAAGCACATTTTTACTCCTGAAATTATTTAGGCTTGCCATAACAAAGGTGTTGAATACTTATTGACTCAAGACATTTGACCTTTTCATTTTTAATTAATTGGTAAAAATGTGAGACAAAATCTAAATGTAATCCATTTTAAATTAAGGCTGTAACACATCAAAATGTGGAAAAAGTCAAGGGGTGTGAATACTTTCTGAAGGTACTGTACATATCTAACCATATCTGCTTCATATTTAAAGTCCCTTTGTTGGATGCGGTATCTAGCAGGCACAGTGACATTCTCTAGAGTACATGGTATTTTCAGGTAAAGCGATTGGTGTTGAAATGGAGTAAATTCCGGATAGTGTAGATAATTCTCAGCTCCTTCGTTAAGGCACAAATTATACATTGCTCCATTGCTATGGTAAAAGGAGGGGGGACATTTTCTAAATCATTGAAGCCTATGATTAAAATGAAAGTTTATGACAAGGAGAGTCTGAGTTACTTAACGAGCATCGAGGTCCTACTAGCACACGGGTGCAGAACAATATTCTCACATAGAAGCAGTCAAAAATCTTTGACCATCAATTTAATGCACAATTTACTAATAAAATGCACAATTTATACAATGGGACTATGACAGAGGGCCACAGAGAGGTTTTTCATCATTAAAATCAACATATTCCCGCCAGCTATGAGTCCCAAAGGACGATAGGTTAATTGTTGGAGATGGTGTTTGTTTTGAATTGCTTATTGTTCCTGCATATAAAATGGCTATATTCAAATTACAACTGTTCTGAAAGTTGGCAAGTTAATTTTCCAACATGTCCCTTGATACTGATCTGTATTTGTCTTTAATCTAACTGTGACAGTGAGTTCCCCATACATTCAACCAGCGTCTACTTTAGTATCAGTGTCCTTGGAAAGTGACCTCTGTCTTATTAATATGATTATCTCATCTTTCTGTTATCTTTAACACAGGGAGCCTTATCCTTTATGTAGTAATGCTTTATAGACATAGATTAGATCAAAGGGACATAGGGACAGTTACACATTTTTCATTTTTATATGACATTGTGGGGCCATATAGTCTTTTTACTACAACATCCACCAAACAACCCAAACCCCATGTAAAGATAGCAGTTATACTGCTTTATTTTTACATCTATAGTGCAGGGGTGGTTTATTTGTCTCATCCCTTAGTATGCCTGAGTACTTTTGTAGTTTTTAGTCTGCCTTTGCATTTCCAGTGGCACAATAAGTATCGATCTACAAAGGGAACTACTGGGACACGTTGGACATTTGTTGGTTTTGATAAAAAACTAAAATTAGGACTAGCAGTTGCTTGTGTAACTGATAGATATGGTTTTGTAAGAATGTATTTGTGCTTCAAAGAGAGGGTTCATCCTCTGATCAAAGCCTATAACAGCTTGGTAGAAAATAAAATAGTTTTTTTCCCCTGTCCCCTTCTCCTTTATGTTCGGAAGTATAATCCACTTCCTTATTTGCAGTATCTGACTTTCTCAGGTATCAAGAAAACCTTTTGGCCAGCCTTTCTACTTGTAAGATGACTATATTCAGGGAAAGATCAAACTTCAGATGAAAGGGTTTATATTCCACGTCCCTGTCCCTTTTTTGCCCATGCAGAAACTGCAGATAAAGTCTTAAATGTCATCTACGCTGTGTAGGCATCCCAACTCTGACCCTTTCATGGCTCATCATTGTTTACTCTCACTGCTCTCTCGTCTTGTTCTCCTTTTGCAGCCCTGGCTCCTTTCATGAAAACACATTTCATTGAATTTCGAAAGAATGGAGGAATACATCCATTGTTGTTGGAGGTCTGTAAACAGTGAGCAGATGTATGGTAGAAAATACAGAAGGTACCCGATTTTAAATCAGGACTCAATGCCAACCACTCCATCTGTCATTGTCTGAGAAGCCTCATCTCTGATGCCATCCTTCCCCATCTACAGGAACATGCAATGTCAGGTAACTAACTGAATGTGGTACATGAATTACAGACCTCTTTTCAAAAACTATTTAGGGTATTTTAATTACTTTCAAAGACATTTGGAAGTAAGTATTTCGATATTTTTTAATTGAAAAATACAAGTATTTGAATGTTGGAATGTATTTGGAAATATGCTGAAAGTATTGGTATATACATTATTTGAAAATACTCAAATACACGCCCATGCATTTGAACCCAGGTCTATATTTTCAAATGTACTTTCAAATACTTCCAATAAAAATAAATAACAAATAACAATCTGATATCTGATTATTAACCCTTCCATTATAGTTCCAAATCCTTGAGTTATGGCACAGGACGATACAACAGATATGATGGTATTTGTGTTAAAATACTTAGACTGATGTTTTATGCTTTCTTAACAATTGCTTTGGTGAACAGCAAACATAAACATATCATAACTGACAACAGTGCTCTTCTTCAACCTACATGACTTTGCATCCACGCAGATCTCACCCTTTGTTGCCCTTAAGCAGCTATTTCTGAGACAGCTAATACCTCTTATAGACACATTGTTTTTTTAAATACTGTTGTGCTCCCTTACTTTACATTATTAATCCTGTCATAGCATGTCTGAATCATGTGATTCGGTTCTATATCATCCACCCGTGCTGTAGCATTTAAGTATTGTCAAAGAGGATTTCATAGTGCCCTACAGAAGCACTCATTTGAATGGATAAGTGAATAATGAATATGCTCCAAAGCAATTAGGCAGTCATGTCTGGACATCTTGTTATTATGTGTTATAATGAGAGGCAATAAAGCTAAAAGCATGCTTAATAGCTTCCGACAAATTAGTATCATTGTGAAAGCCTGCCATCTTGGGAAGGAAAATACAGACCCACCATGCCAATGGAACTGGCAGCCATTGTGAATACCGGAGGAGTCACGGAGAAACTACAAATCGAGTGACGACATTATTAAGTAACATTTTCATTATGGCAACTCCTGATAAAAATAAACTTCAGCCTACTTCATGTTCATATGTCTTTCAGCTGCAATGACCACAGAAACATGGTGTAGAAATACACCCCCAATAGCAAGCGAGGGGAATATGTCCTTGGATTGCATCCTGTATTATTCCATTGACAGGATTGTGACGAGGAGCCACTAGCCAGCCCCCAAATGAGAAAATGCATTAATATCACATCAAAGTAAATATGTGATTTATTGGGTCTAAATTATCTGTGGGTATTCAGTATGGTTTGCAAGGGTAAAACTATGGTTAAGAGGGACAAACAATTATTATTGGTCTGTGGGGCTATTATGTCTATGAGGGAGGAATGGTCTTTGCCTTTTTGCTTCCTGGAACAAGGCTTAATATGTTTAGGCCTGTGGCTTTTAAAGCCTTGCTGTGAGAAACAGGGAAATGCTTTTTTCTTCCTCTCACACATTGATGTTCACCATTGTGATGCTCATCTCCTGTAGCTGCCACAAGGGGGGTCGCTGAATATCATAAATCCTCTGTGCTTTTCAATGTCACCTGGTAATTAACAGTCTACACCCGTTGTAAATCAAGCCAACAATACTGGCTGGAAGCGGCAGGGTAATATACAGCGTGTGGCTGCAATATGTAACTGTGTTACAAGAGGTATAGGTGCCATCCCTGGTGATCTGATGAAATACTCTAAGCTAAATGAAGTTTTTATAATGAACTGCGTCAAAGGGAATCTATCTCATCCTTATGACGTGCTCTGATCCATGTGGGACCTAAGAGCGTAAGGCCACATGATAGGATCAAGGTCTCACCTGTCTGCATGCACATACAGTAATTGCAATGATCGCTTTATGCATAGCTATACATATGGAATACAGCACCAAAGCGTTTTACAGCATCTAATGTATTTATATTTCTGGGTTGAAAATAAAGGTCACATGTCAGCTGCTGTAAGATCAAGGTCAAACGTAGGATTTAAGTGAGAAAATGCTGTTAATAATGGCCTCTTATGGACATTGGTCTTATTTGACTGCAAAGTCTAAACATCAGTACACTGTATAAAAAAAATATGTTGATTCAATGTACAATTGTAAGGCAACCAGCTGCAATAGGATTGTGAGTTTACTCAACATTCGGACATACACAGTAGCTGAACCAACATACATTCTCAAATGTAATTATATGTTCATTCAACTTTTGGCTGAGTGAATACTACAATTCAACTAGTACAATTCAAGTTCAGAATTTATTCTAAAATATTTGCATATTTACCACTGTGCCTTGCCTTTTGAGTGAATTGTAGTTACCACCCATAACTGTATTTGTTAGTGACATAGACATGGTTGTTGTATTTAATGGCTGTCATTCATGTAGCCTTAAACGTGACTTGCAAAGTGATGTGTAATTCCTATTGGAATCTAGCCAGATTGAGGACATCCAACAATTGGAACTTTTAATCACCCACAACCTGGATTGAGAATGACTGCTGTGGTAGGGAAGATTGATTATTTAGAGTACCTAAAGAATGTAAACTGGGAACATCCATCCAACCGATGTATATACAAAAACACAGGTATTGAAACAAACAATTGCACAAAATCAATCTGCAATAGAGCATAATGGGAAATATAATGATGATTTTGATTATGATTTTGATTTTGAGTGGTTCTGAGCAAACATGAATTTGTAATTTTACTCAACAAGCTTGTGCAAATTCAGATCACTTCGAGCAGAACTTGTTGAGTAAACAAACTTTAACACATTAGCTAAAATGTGTGTCCTTTTGAAGTTCACTTAACTCACACACTCACATAACTCACATAATAATAGTGATGGCGCCGGAGGGGAGGGCTGCCGTCTTATCGGCTCTTAACCAACCATGCTTTTTTTTTGCTTTTTTTCGCATTGTTCGTAACTTGCTTTGTACATAATGTTGCTGCTTCCGTCTCTTATGACCGAAAAGAGCTTGTGGACATCAAAACTGCGATTGCTCACTTCAAACTGGACAAAGAGTTTTTCTTCAATGAGTCGGAAAGGAGGGATATACTACAGACACCTGACCAGACCCAGATCCCTGTGATTTGCTGAAGAAGGAATCAGAGATTTCGAGGCAAAAGATCAGGGTGACTTGTGAGGATCAGGCGACGATTGGCTAACCTGCCCTAGCCCTCCATCCTGTTAGCTAACGTTCAATCGCTGGAAAATAAATGGGACGAACTGAAAGCGCGTATATCCTACCAACGGGACATTAAAAACTGTAATATCTTATGTTTCACCGAGTTGTGGCTGAACGACGACATTGAAAAAATACAGCTGGTGGGTTATACACTCTATCGGCAGGACAGAACAGCAGCCGCTGGTAAGACACGGGGCGGGGGCCTATGCATTTATGTAAACAACAGCTGGTGCACGATATCTAAGGAAGTCTCAAGGTTTTGCTCGCCTGAGGTAGATAATCTCATGATAAGTTGTAGACCACATTATCTACCTAGAGAGTTTTCATCTGTATTTTTCGTAGCAGTCTACATACCACCACAGACCGATGCTGGCACTGAAACCGCACTCAATGAGCTGTATACCTCCATACCCAAACAGGAAAACGCTCATCCAGAGGCGGCACTCCTAGCACCCGGGGATTTAATGCAGGGAAACTTAAATCAGTTTTACCTCATTTCTATCAGCACGTTAAATGTGAAACAAGAGGGAAAAACATTCTAGACCACTTTTATTCCACACACATAGACACGTACAAAGCTCTCCGTCGCCCTCCATTTGGCAAATCTGACCATAATTCTATCCTCCTCATTCCTGCTTACAAGCAAAAATTTAAGCAGGAAGCACCAGTGACTCGCTCTATAAAAAAGTGGTCAGATGAAGCAGATGCTAAACTACAGGACTGTTTTGCTAGCACAGACTGGAATATGTTCCGGGATTCTTCCAATGGTATTGGGGAGTACACCATATCAGTCACTGGCTTTATCAATAAGTGCATCGAGGACATCGTCCCCACAGTGACTGTACATACATACCCCAACCAGAAGCCATGGATTACAGGCAACATTCGCACTGACCTAAAGGTCGAGCTGGCACTTTCAAGGAGCGGAACTCTAACCAGGAAGCTTTTAAGAAATCCCGCTATGCCCTCCGACGAACCATCAAACAGGCAAAGCGTCAATAAAGATCTAAGATCGAATCGTAGTACACCGGCTACGATGCTTGTCGGCTGTGGCAGGGCCTGCAAACTATCACAGACTACAAAGGGAAGCACAGCCGAGAGCTGCCCAGTGACACGAGCTTACCAGACGAGCTAAATAACTTCTATGCTCGCTTCGGGGCAAGTAACACTGAAGCATGGATGAGAGCAACAGCTGTTCCTGATGACTGAGATCACACTCTCCTCAGCCAATGTGAGTAAGACCTTTAAACAGGTCAACATTCACAAGGCTGCAGGGCCATACAAATTACCAGGACGTGTACTCCGAGCATGCGTTGACCAACTGGCAAGTGTCTTCACTGATATTTTCAACCTCTCCCTGTCTGAGTCTGTAATACCAACATGTTTCAAGCAGACCACCATAGCCCCTGTGCCCAAGAACACTAAGGTAACCTGTCTAAATGACTACCGACCCGTAGCACTCACGTCTGAAGCCATGAAATGCTTTGAAAGGCTGGTCATGGCTCACATCAACACCATTATCCCAGAAACCCCAGACCCACTCCAATTTGCATACCGCACCAACAGATCCACAGATGATGTAATCTCTATTGCACTCCACACCGCCCTTTCACACCTGGACAAAAGGAACACCTATGTGAGAATGCTATTCATTGACTACAGCTCAGCGTTAAACACCATAGTGCCCTCAAAGCTCATCACTAAGCTAAGAACCTTGTGACTAAACACCTCCCTCTGAAACTGGATCCTGGACTTCCAGACGGTCTGTCCCCAGGTGGCAAGGGTAGGTAACAACACATCCGCCATGCTGATCCTCAACACGGGGGCCCCTCAGGGGTGCATGCTCAGTCCCCTCCTATACTCCCTGTTCACTCATAACTGCACGGCCAAGCATGACTCCAACACCATCATTAAGTTTGCCGATGACACAACTGTGGTAGGCCTGATCACCGACAACGATGAGACAGCCTATACGGAGGAGGTCAGAGACCTGAAAGTGTGGTGCAAGGACAACAACCTCTCCCTCAACATGATCAAGACAAAGGAGATGATTGTGGACAACAGGAAAAGGAGGACCGAGCACACCCCCATTCTCATTGACGGGGCTGTAGTGGAGCAGGTTGAGAGCTTCAAGTTCCTTGCCGTCCATATCACCAACAAACTAACATGGTCCAAGCACACCAAGACAGTCGTGAAGATGGTACAACAAAACCTTTTCCCCCCCTAGGAGATTGGAAACATTTGGCATTGGTCCTTAGATCCTCAAAAGGTTTTACAGCTGCACCATTGAGAGCATCCTGACAGGTTGCATCACCTCCTGGTATGGCAATTGCTTGGCCTCCGACCGCAAGGCACTACAGAGGGTAATGTGTACGGCCCAGTACATCACCGGGACCAAGCTTCCTGACATCCAGGACCTCTATACCAGGCAGTGTCAGAGGAAGGCCCTAAAAAATTGTCAAAGACTCCAGCCACCTTAGTCATAGACTGTTCTCTCTTCTACCGCACGGCAAGCTGTACCGGAGCGCCAAGTCTAGGTCCAAGAGGCTCCTAAATAGCTTCTACCTCCAAGCCATAAGACTCCTAACAGCTAATCAAATGGCTACCCAGACTATTTGCATTGCCCCCAACCCCCTCTGGAACGCTGCTGCTACTCTCTGCTATTATCTATGCATAGTCACTTTAATAACTCTACCTATATGTACATATTACCTCTATTACCTTGACACCGGTGCCCCCGCACATTGACTCTGTACCTGTACCCCCTGAATATAGCCCCACTATTGTTATTTACTGCTGCTCTTTAATCGTTTGTTATTCTTATCTCTTACTTAGCTTTTTCTAATGTGTTTTCTTAAAACTGCATTGTTGGGCTTGTAAGTAAGCATTTCACTGTAAGGTCTACTACACCTGTTGTATTTGGCGCATTTTTGTTTGATTTGATTTTGATTTGCCTAAGCAATTGGTTAAGTTGGCTTTTTTTTACATTATATATGCTGGTGTAGCACTATGACTGTCTGTCAACTAGATGAAGAAATGACAGATAAGGACTACTTGGCAAGTTGGCATGAACATGAAGAGACAAAAGTTTTACATGCCTCCTCACACTAAATAAATGTGATAGTACTGTATTCATAGTATTACTAGTGGTATTAGTGGTACAGTGCCTCAGAGTGATAGGATTCATACAGCATCACTAGAGGTAGGCCCATTAGACAACAGGGCATTGGGAAAGTATTCAGATTTGTTACGTTACAGCTTTATTCTAAAATTCATGAAATTGTTTTTTTCCCTTATCAATCTACCCATAATGACAAAGCAAAAACAGGTTTTTAGAGATGTTGGCTAATTTATAAAAAATTAACAACTGAAATATTACATTTACATAAGTATTCAGACCCTCTACTCAGTATCTTGTTGAAGCACCTTTGGCAGCGGTTATAGCCTCAAGTCTTCTTGGGTAGGACGCTACAAGATTGGCACATCTGTATTTGGGGAGTTTCTCCCATTCTTCTCTGCAGATCCTCTCTGTCTGGTTGGATGGGGAGCGTCGCAGCACAGCTATTTTCAAGTTTCTCCAGAGATGTTCGATCGGGTTCTGGTCCGGGCACTGGCTGGGCCACTCAAGGACATACAGAGACTTGTCCCGAAGCCACTCCTGTGTTGTCTTGGCTGTGTGCTTAGGGTCATTGTACTGTTGGAAGGTGATCCTTTGCACCAGTCTGAGGTCCTGAGCGCTCTGGAGCAGGTTTTCATCAAGGATCTTTCTGTACTTTGGTCTGTTTATCTTTCCCTCAATCTTGACTGGTCTTGCAGTCTCTGCCGCTGAAAAACATCCCCACAGCATGATGCTGCCACCACCATGCTTCACCGTAGGGATGGTGCAAGTTTTCCTCCAGACGTGACGCTTGGCATTCAGGCCAAAGAGTTCAGTCTTTGTTTCATCAGATCAGAGAATCTTGTTTCTCATGGTCTAAGAGTCTTTAGGTGCCTTTGTCATACTCCAGATGGAAGCCACTCCCTTTTACTGAGGAGTGGCTTCCGTCTGGCCACTCTACCATATAGGCCTGATTGGTGGAGTGCTGCATAGATGGTTGTCCTTCTGGAAGGGTCTCCCATCTCCACAGAGGAACTCTGGAGCTCTGTCAGGTTGACCATCGGGTTCTTAGTCACCTCCCTGAACAAGGCCTTTCTCCCCCAATTGCTCAGTTTGGCTGGGCGGCCAACTCTAGGAAGAGTCTTGGTGGTTCCAAACTTCTTCCATTTAAGAATGACAGAGGCCATTGTGTTTTTGGAGACCTTCAATTCTGCAGAAATGTTTGGGTAACCTTCACCAGATCTGTGCCTCGACACAATCTTGCCTGGGAGCTCTACGGACAATTCCTTCGACCTCATGGCTTGGTTTTTTTCTCTGACATGCACTGTCAACTGTGAGACCTTATATTGACAGGTGTGTGCCTTTACAAATCATGTCCAATCAATTGAATTGACCACAGGTAGACTCTTATCAAGTTGTAGAAACATCTCAAGGATGATCAATGGAAACAGGATGGACCTGAGCTCAATTTCAAGTCTCATAGCAAAGGGTCTGAATACTTAAGTAAATAAGGCATTTCTAAAACCTTTTTTCGCTTGATCATTATGGAGTATTGTGTGTAGATTAATGATAATTTTGTATGAATTTAATCCATGTTAGAATAAGGCTGTAACGTAACAAAATACTGAATACTTTCCAAATGCACTGTAGACTTGCGCCTCCTCAGGGACTTAAAAAAATGGCACTTGTCATTTCCTACTATCAATGACTTAGCTGATAAATACTTTGTTGAGGGAAAATGTACTTGATACGATTGTGACATGTTGTTGTCTCACCTAGATATCTTAAGATGAATGCACTAACTGTAAGTTGCTCTGGATAAGAGTGTCTGCTAAAATAATAAAATGTCACAGAAAAAAAAGTAATAGTATTCACACTACTACTGATGCTAGTCTTACCCTGCTTTGGAGTGCTGTGGTCTGTATCATATTAACTTGACTGTCTCTCCCACTGTGACACCATGCGTTTTCCTCAGGCTAGGGTCGTATCCTGCTTAAATACATGCTTCTCTCTCCCCAGGGGTATGGAAAGGCATCTGGATGGGATGAAAACTGGAGCCTTTTCCCACACCACATTGTCCTCCCTTGCCTCTTCCTCTTGCACCTTGCATTAATGGCATTCAGAGTGGAGACAGAGTGCTTTCCTGGTGATGGGTAGAAAACATTACTGATTTTAATAAGATCGCACACAACAATGTTTGATGAGAACAATGAATCTGTGCCACAGTAGTAAACACTGTCAGGGAGAGAGGCATTGTGTACATACTGGGGGGACACATTGTGTTTACAATTTCAATTTTCTCTCTCTCTCTCTCAAAAATTGCATGTTTGGGGGCATGGTCTGTTTCCATGGGGCTCTAGGGCACCCATACTTAAGGATGTGTCTTTAATGTGTATCATAGCTATTGTACTGCTTTCATAAGGCCATAGAACTGTGGCCTTATCATACTTTATTTTCCATCATTATACACCACACACCCAGTTATAGTATAAACTAAAAAGCTGTGCATGCTGCAAATCTGCAATCCACACTGCATACAGTATCTCAACCACAAATAAATATGCTAATAGGCTTTGTTTTGTGGTCATGTCTTGATGTCTTCCACATATCGGATGTCTTCTTTTTCTCTTCACAAAGTTACACGGTGCCAGATCATCAAACGGGTACTTCATTTCAGTGCTATTACCTGGTATATAATTGTCTGCTGAGGTACTATTCCCATCGCTAGGAACATAAAACAAAATCCACTCAGGGCTGTTAGTTACTCCTGACCAGTTTTATTTGTACAAAGTTTCTCAACTGAAAACAAAACTGGAAAAACACTAATGGCTATTAATTGTATTAAACAGAGAGGCCATTATGAGGATGGCTGGGCATTAGGGGGAACAAACCTTTCTAGAGGGAACAAGCCGTGAAAGGGGTAAATCTACCTCCTCTTACTGCACCCCCCTGGAATACACACATGAGCATGATATTCACTCAGCTAAAACTCAAGGGCTATGAGGGTGATGTGCCCACCCAGACTCTTAAAGTATAAAGATCATGAAAATAAATATAGATAGAATATAAAGCGTAGGGGCAAGAGTTCATAGTTCGCATAACGGTCATGGTAAGTCAGCTCAGAGTCATGGTCCATCATAGATATTTTAAGTGTAATAGCAGTTGATTGAATTGTAGTGGGTTGCAGTGCTCTGTGAGGTTAAGGTGGGCAGTGCTGATTCGGGTAGGTATTATGGAGTCATGTGAAGGCAGTGTGTTGCTGGAGGTCCATTGATCCTGCTTTACTCTACTGTATGTGGCATGTTAAGAAAAAGGCTTATTTCTTGCAAGGGGTTTGGAGCTACAGTAAAAGAATGAGTCTGTACTGCTCAGTGCTTGCACAAATGGTCCGCTAACACGATTTGCTGAGGAAAAGGAGGTTTTTAAAGATTTTAAAGTGATCAATAACATCTTCTCCAGCACATTAGCATGCAGAGGGAAAACAATACTGTGGCTGAGTCAAAGGGTTGAAAGGAAGCTACCTTCACAAAGATGCTCAGTGGGCTGCAGCACTGCTGCTGATGTTGTATAAGATGGAAGCCCTGACACCATACAGTAGGTCAAATCCACCATGAGCATATATCTAGAGCACATCCTGTCCTCTACGTATACTACATTCTGCTCTACAGTATAATGGGGAAAGTGCTCTTCCAGCAACTAATAAAAATGCTGGCCTATTGCTGCTAATATTAACCATGCAGGCCAAAATAAGTACCGGTATAATATCATTTAAACATGATTATTTCGTTGTTGAGTCACAGCTCATTCTGAAAATTAGAATAAACACAACCTTATGAATGTGAGATACAATGTCCCTAGGCTTTGGGCATAACCCTGCTTTTATATCTTTTTCTGGTCTGTTTCTTCGCCTGCATCTTTTATTTATACTCAGGTTTGTTTGAGAGGGAGAAGAGGGGGTTCCGTGTGGTTACCAAGCAGGGTGACTCCAGTACTGTCCCTGCTCCCTGCACTACCATGTGGCTCAGTCTCATAGCAGAGCGGAGCAGGGCGCAGCCTGAGAGGAGAGACATGGTGGAAATGAAGCGGAAAAACGATCCTGGGCCATCCTCCAACGCAACAATTCCTCTAAAACTACGCCTTTAGGGAATCGAGGACATCTCCACCCAAACATGTAATCGCCTACGTGCAGCAAATCCCTCCAGGACTACAGGCTACCCGGTGCTGTTGGAATACTAAGGCAAGAAGAGAATTAAACTATTTACATGCATTATTTATTCCCAGTTTAGCAGGCAGACCAAACCTAATCAGTGAGCAGTAAAAACTTATGGTAAAATAGGGAGTCCTGCCATAACTCTACAATAACCTTTTTAGATATTTTCATTACCTCGTGAAGTAAAATACTGCATGATAGAGATACCAGTAGGCCCGGATTCACTGAGACCTCATACTGAGACAATAGATTTATTTATAAGAGATGTATTTAAAAGTTGACCGATCCAATTAAACATCTCCTTATCCTGTATACAGTATTTCAGAGTGAGGATGGGGTACTGTATGTTACCTACAGCCTGTGTAGAAAAACAAAAAGCAAAACACAAAAATAAACTATATGGCTCACCATGACAGCAACAACAAATTCTCCTCAACACTGTACATGACAACAATACAATTAAACAATAAGCTTTGTTGAAAACAAAGATGATTTGCAATTTCAAGCTCATTTACTCAGACACCATACTAGAGATTTAGGAAGAGAAAGCCAGGGAATATAGTGACATTATTGTACTTGAAGCACTGAGATTGAATTAGAGTAGAAAAGCCTCCGTCTCATCTGCTCAGACTGACACAGTAGAGCATGTCCACAGAATACATCACAGCTGTGTCGTTCCACCAATTAGGTGCCTTTTGAGGAGTGTAACTTGTTGACATTTTTATTTCACAAAAATGTTACATTCTGTCATAAAGAGCACATGTTCAACTTAATACAAAACTTGTTTTCCCATCTCAAGAGAAAAAAGAACTCTAGTAATTGCCTATTAATATGACTATTGTAAGTGACTATTAAGTAAATGCCTATTAAGTGCCAATTAAAGTAACAGGGTTGACAATTTCATCCTAAATCAACCATAATCATCTTGTGACAGGGGGAATGGAAGTTTGTTGTGTGTAACAGTGAAGGGCAATTGAACGCAAGCTTCATAAAAAATAAAATTCTAGCCTGTGTATCTATTGGTAAAAGGGTTGAGGTGTTATACTCGACCTGCTCAGTTTTCCACCACAAAATGCCCAGAAAATGGCCCAAAAGAGTAGACCAGCTCACCTGATTTTACACTATGATATGACGATTAGATGTTCAATGTAAAAATGAAAAAAGAAAGGAATAGTTTCACCTTATTAAAAGGAGAGTTCATGTTGACCTTAAAATGAGAGACAGGTTGTGGTTGTTGTTTTGTTACCTGAAAATGAATCACTAATCACATAATCTTCAGAAATTACTTTTTCAAAGTAATAAACTAACTATGGCTTTAGAATGATGGTGATACTTGAGAAAATGTTGGGGTTAAGTGGGTTAAAATCTTCCTATAAGTTACAGATGATGCACAGAGGGACATGTCAAAATGCTGAGTTTGCCACTTTAGCAAGTCTTAATTCATGTAAAAAAGGCTTTTCAAATTCTATATTTGTGCACAATTTTGACTTAAAATATCAAAGGCACTTATTTCGAGGAACGACCCACCTAGCTACAGTACACTCTCACAATTACAGCTAAACACCACGTTTATCAGACAAGTGAAATTATACACTACCTGATTCACTGATTAGCACAGAATGTTGACTCTGTTGATTGTGGATGTACCTTTTTAATTGCTTCATCAGTTTTATGTAGCCTACTAAGCTGAACTTCAGCCAGACGACACAGGCAGAATACAAATCTACACACCTGCTGTCCAAAAATATCCAAACATAGTAGACTATTATGATGAAGCCTGCAATTCACTGTTGTATTACTTTAAAGTGCTCCACTAATGCGCAAGTGTTTGTCATTTTGGTTTGTTTACACTAATAATGAACATAATGGTGTGGCACAATGGTGCAAACTCGTTGTGCTGGTCAGTCATGACTCAGTGAGTGACCATATAAATCCATCTGTAAGAGCTCTCATGTCCTTCACTGGAGTCTGTTAAGTGGATTTGATAAAACATGAAAGAGTGATTACTCATTGCATTGTTTTCCTCTGGTTATGAAAAGGGAAACTATTGAAACCACTTCAGTTTTCATGCTAATTAGGAAAAGGGCGTGAATTCAAATCAATTGGTGTTTCAAATAACAAGGGTTTCAAATGGAACCTTGTGAAAAAGTATACTTTTAAACCCATCTGTCTAACACATAGCTACACAAATTCAATTATATCTTCATGAAATGACTGGGGTAACTTTACCATTGCCTGTGAATAAAATATTTTATTGACATCATTACGTAAGACACTGTTTTTATAAACTGCTCTTTTCAACTTCTTATATCCGATATGGCTTTGGTCCACAATGTAACTTCAAAGTTACTCCTGTCTGAGTTGAGGTTTCTAAGTTCTGTCCTTAGAAAGATATACTTTAGAGGTTCAATCTTGTCAGAAGATTGTAGGCATGTTCGTTTAGCCTATAGAAATAGTTGTCTGGACCTGATCTTGCAGCCATAGTGAGGATTGTATCTGACGTCATCCTAACTCAGATACACAGTTAGGGAGAAAATAAGGCTAGAGCATTATTGAGAAATGGAAAATACATTATGTTAATATAAAAAAGTTATACAAGATTGTATGTTCGTACAGATTTTTCAGTATGTGAACTGCTCACTGCTGTTTCAGAACCTTGGACAGCAACCAGACAAAAACCCAAGGTCAGAAAATCCAGCGATACTGGCTGGCTATTGAAATACCTTGAGGCAACCAAACTCATGGGGAGAGACCTATAGATGTGGAATATAGATGAGTGGCTGCCAAGCTTGAAATTAAAGAAACACCCCACAAAAGTGGCATCAAATAAATGTTATTATATGAAATGTATGTGTTTTACACATAAATCAGGTGCATATGAACATATGAAAGAATGGACTTTAGTATGCCTGGCTTGATTGAACTGCTTTAGAATTCCTCATCAATGTATGATCAAAACTATTTTTTCCCTGATACTACAATGCCATACATTTGATTTCATAACACAACATGCTCATCCTTTATTTTGATTGAGCAGCATGTCTAATGCAGTCATTATTCTCTTGATTTGTGTGTTAAGTTGATTTTACACAGTAGCATTCCTGGAATAGGATGGAATGTGAAATGTGAAAACAAATTTGAACAAACAGCGAGGTGACCTTCATGGAGAATGATTTTAATCTCTGCTTTCTAATTAGCAAGTTTTTTGTTTTGGAAATAATGTCTTGGCATTCTTCAGTGTTTTTCAAATAAGATAGCTTGCCGATTTATGCCTCTGTGTACCATGGCATTCTGTCTCTATTCATTTCAGTTGAATTACCAGTGACATTATTACTATCCCTAGATTTACATTTTACAATAGCCTATTCCAAAATTGTATGTTGAGAAATACCTACAGTTTATTCACCCAAACTGGTGAATTGCATGCTAACGTTCATTAATTGACTGACATGGTTCACTTCAGATACAAAATGTCAAACGTTTTAAAGGCTACCCTTTTCCAACAACAGCAAAAACCACTTCCGGATTGAATGAATTAAACAAATAGTATAATTCTCAGAGAAATGAAAATAGACTTGTTGAACACTGAGCACAGATCATTTGCTTTCCAAATACACTAAGATTTCCAAGCCAAGAAAGTTTGCCTATAGAGGTCACCACTGCAGCAGGAGCTGAATCCAAATGAGACGCTTACGTTGTGTTCATTTTAGCATACAGCATCTGCTGGATGAAGGGCAGATCTAGATATATAGCCAATAATGGGTTTCCACTGACACATTATGTGGTAATTAGGTTTTCACTGAGAGCAATATAGTAGTTGACTTGTAGAGGTGCATGTTGACACCAGGGAGAGGGGAAAGGTCTAATAAATCTAGCTTGTTTGTTGTATGATGCAGGTGGACTAGTGGTTAGAGAGGTGAGCCAGCAACTGGAATTGTGTGTTAGAATTCCGGGTCTGATGGGAAAAATCTGATGGGAAGTGAGCTGCCAACCGGAGGGTTGCTGGTATCAAATCCTAGATGTCACTTAACCCCCCAAAACAACAGCTCTCCGGGCCCCTAGTGTGGCACACGCCACACCTCTCCAAAACCTGTATGTGTACAGTGCCTTCGGGAAGTATTCAGACCCCTTGGCTTTTTTTTTACGTTACTGCCTTATTCTAAAATGGATACGATAATTTTTTTATCCTCATCAATCTACACACAATAAAAAACTGAAATATCACATTTATATAAGTATTCAGACACTCAGTACTTTGTTGAAGCAACTTTGGCAGCGATTACAGCTTCGAGTCGTCTTGGGTATGACGCTACAAGCTTGGCACACCTGTATTTGGGGAGTTTCTCCCATTCTTCTCTGAAAATCCTCTCAAGCTCTGTCAGGTTGGATGGGGAGTGTTGCTGCGTAACTATTTTCAGGTCTCTCCAGAGATGTTCGATCGGGTTCAAGTCCGCGTTCTGGCTGGGCCACTCAAGGACATACAGAGACTTGTCCCGAAGCCACTCCTGCATTGTCATAGCTGTGTGCTTAGTCGTTGTCCTGCTTAGTCGTTGTCCTATTCACCCCAGTCTGAAATCCTGAGTGCTCTGGAGTAGGTTTTCATCAAGTACCTCTCTGTACTTTGGTCCGTTCACCTTTCCTCAATCCTGACTAGGCTACAAGTCAATGCCACTGAAAAACATCGCCACAGCATGATGCTGCCACCACCATGCTTCACCGTAGGGATGGTGCCAAGTTTCCTCCAGACATGACGCTTGGCATTCAGGCCAAAGACTTCAGTCTTGGTTTCATCAGGCCAGAGAATCTTGTTTCTCATAGTCTATGAGTCCTTTAGGTGCCTTTTGGCAAACTCCGAGCAGGCTTTTATGTGCCTTTTACTGAGGAGTGGCTTCCATCTGGCCACTCTACCATAAAGGTCTGATTGGTGGAGTGCTGCAGAGATGGTTGTCCATCTGGAAGCTTCTCCCATCTCCACAGAGGAACTCTAGAGCTCTGTCAGAGTGACAATCAGGTTCTTGGTCACCTCCCTGACCAAGGCCCTTCTTCCACGTTTACTCAGTTTGACTGGGCGGCCAGCTCTAGGAAGAGTCTTGGTGGTTCTAAACTTGGAACCAATGTGTCCACTGTGTTCTTTGGGACCTTCAATGCTGCAGAAATGTTTTGGTACCCTTCCCTAGATCTGTGCCTCGACACAATCCTGTCTCGAAGCTCTATTGACAATTCCTTCAACCTCATGGCTTGGTTCTTGCGCTGACATGCACTGTCAACTGTGGGACCTTATATAAACAGGTGTGTGCCTTTCAAAATCATGTCCAATCAATTGAATTTACCACAGGTGGACTCCAAGTTGTAAAAACATCTCAAGGATGATCAATGGAAACAGGATGCATCTGAGCTCAATTTCGAGTCTCATAGCAAAGGGTCTGAGTACTTAAGTAAATAAGGTATTTCTGTTTGCTATTTTTAATACATTTGCAAAAAAAAATGTGTGTAGATTAATGAGGAAAATGTTTTATTTAATCCATGTTAGAATAAGGCTGTAACGTAACAAAACGTGGAAAAGGGAAGGGGTCTGAATACTTTCTGAATGCACTTGTATGTACGGTGAGCTCCAAAAGTACCGGGACGGTGGCATATTTTGGGGTTTTGGCTCAGCCCTTTGATTGAAATGATACAATGACTATGAGGTTGAAGTGCAGACTTTCAGCTTTAATTTGTGTGTATTTTCATCCATATCAGGTGAACTGTTTAGAAATTACAGCACCTTTTGTGCATTGTCCCCCCATTTTAGGGGACTAAAAGTTTTGGGACAAATTCACTTATATGCGTATTAAAGTAGAAAAGTTAAGTATTCATAGCACACAATGACTATGTCAAGCTTGTGACTACACATTTGTTGGATGCATTTGCTGTTTGTTTTGGTTGTGTTTCAGATTATTTGGTGTCCAATAGAAATGAATGGTAAATAATGTATTGTGTCATTTTGGAGTCACTTTTATTGTAAATCAAATCAAATCAAATGTTATTGGTCACATACACGTGATTTGCATATGTTATTGCGGTTGTAGTGAAATGCTTGTGTTTCTAGCTCTGAGAGTGCAGTAATATCTAACAAGTCATATCTAACAAATTACAGAACATATACCCAATACACACAAATCTCAGTAGGAATGAATTAAGACTATATGCATATGGAAGAGTGATGTCAGAGCGGAATGGACTAAGATACCGTAGAATAGTATAGAATACAGTAAATACATATGAGATAAGTAATACCAGATATGTAAACATTATTAAGTGACCAAGATATCATCGAATAGTATAGAATACAGTATATACATATGAGATGAATAATGCCAGATATGTAAACATTATTAAGTGACCAAGATACTGTAGAATAGTATAGAATACAGTATATACATATGAGATGAATAATGCCAGATATGTAAACATTATTAAGTGACCAAGATATCATAGAATAGTATAGAATACAGTAAATACATATGAGATGAGTAATGCAAGATATGTAAACATTATTAAGTGACTAAGATACTGTAGAATAGTATAGAATACAGTAAATACATATGAGATGAGTAATGCCAGATATGTAAACATTATTAAAGTGACTAGTGTTCCATTCCTTAGAGTGGCCAGTGATTCCTTGTCTATGCCTATAGGTAGCAGCCTATAATGGGGTGGCAGGTAGCCTAGTGGTTAGAGCATTGAACTAGTAACCTGAAGGTTGCAAGATTGAATCCCAGAGCTGACAAGGTAAAAATCTGTTGTTCTGCCCCTGAACAAGGCACTGTTCCTAGGCTGTCATTGAAAATTACACTTTTTTCTTAACTGACTTGCCAAGTTAAATAAAGGGAGGGGGGGAGAAAAAACATGCGCTAGTGATGGCTGTTGAAGTCTGATGGCCTTAAGATCGAAGCTGTTTTTCAGTCTCTCGGTCCCAGCTTTGATGCACCTGTACTGACCTCGCCTTCTGGATGATAACGGGGTGAACAGGTAGTGGCTCGGGTGGTTAATGTCCTTGATTATCTTTTTGGCCTTCCTGTGACATCGGGTGCTCTAGGTGTCCTGGAGGGTGGATAGTTTGCCTCCGGTAATGCGTCGGGCAGACCGCACCACCCTCTGGAGAGCCTTGCGGTACAAAAGGTGTTGTAATTTCTAAACAGTTCACCCAATATCGACAAAAATACCCTCAAATTGAAGCTGACAGCACTTTAACCTCAATTGTATCATTTCAAAGCCAATTCAACTACAAACTGTCAATGTCCCAATACTTTTGGAGCTTAGTGTATGTGGGTTTGTCGTAGGGGCTGGGTTAAAAGAGGAAGTCAAATGTAGCTTACCTTGTGTGCAACTGACCAATAAAGTTATCTTCATCTTAATCTTACATTTGATCAATCAGGCTTGTAGCTGATGGACCACCCACTGGACACAGACATCAGTTCAACATCTAGTTTTGATTTACATCTGATTTAGTTGTCAACTAATGTGAATTCAATGTGAAAGCAACAAAAATGTGAGCCATGTCATTGGATTTAGGTAAAGGTTGTATGAAAAAAAAGTATGAAATGTATGCACTCACTACTGTAAGTCTCTCTGGATAAGAGTGTCTGCTAAATGACTAAAATGTAAAATGTAAATGTAAAGGTTTGGTGAAAAAACTACAAACAATACCAAAATTCCTTTATGTTGATGACTTTTTGCAAATCCATTCAGTTTTTCCCGATGATTCAACATCATCACATAGATTTATATTTCATTTTCTATTTTGTGGAAACAACATTGATTCAACCAGTTTGTGCCCAGTGGACATGGACTGAAACCTGCACTGATCAACGGGAGGAAAAGTGAAGTATTTGTCTGAAACAGTCCTGAGACTTAAAAAAAATATTTGATTTATCGATCACACTGTACAGTATTGTGCATAGACTCACTGCCAACAAGCCTCAGGCAGTTGATTGCACAACAAATGATGCAGCCAAGGTGTTTGAGCCCAGTTGTCTGGCAGGTAGGAGGATGGAGGGGGCTGTGGGAGGGCATTGTTTGCACTACTTTCAGGCAGATTATAAAAATGCAATAGAATGGACAATGGCTTGAAACAAAATTCTATGGAGGAACAAAGGTACCCTTTGCATACCTAAAATAGCACGTGGTAGAAATTAATTAGCACCTAGAAGAAATGCCATACTGTGTATCAACTGTTAAAAACACATTTGATGTTTGTACTGTAGGCTTTTTCTTGTTGAAGGTAAACTCATGAGAGTTTGTGTTACTGTTTTGATATAATGATATGCACTAACCCTCAGACATGTATCAATATATTTGTTTGTAGAGAATATTTGTTATAAAGCGTTATCCCAATCAATCTTTAGGAATCTTTCCAGTGTGGTAAAACGAAACACTGCTCTCTTGCCTCGAATTTGCATTTTGATGATATTGTATGTGCATTTTTTTAGGATCCTTAGAGGGAACAAAAAAACTTTAGGCGAAACAGCTCTGCTCTCTGCCTCCATCTCTCTGCCTTTCTTTCTGCCTCTCTTTCTTTGTGCCTCTCTCTCTCTGCCCCCTTTCTCTCTCTCTCTCCCTCTCTCTCCCTCTTTCTCTCTCTCTTGTTTTTCTCTCTGCCTCTCTCTCTCTTTCTGGTCTCTCTCTCTGCCTCTCTCTCTCGCTCTCTGGTCTCTCTCTCTCTCTCTCTCTCTCTCTCTCTCTCTCTCTCTCTCTCTCTCTCTCTCTCTATCTCTCTCTGGTCTCTCCCCCTCTCTGAACTCATTGTTCTCAAAGTCTTCCCATTAGGGCTCCCTGGAGCAGATCCACAGCTGCTTGGACTGTGGCTAACAAGAAAACGTTGGCTCTTTCTAACGCATCCACATACATATATTCAGGAAGATTCATCAAGTATTTATCAGAACAATGTCTTCCTTTCTCTCCACCTCTCCCTCGTGAGAACCATTTGTACAGATACTAGCTCAGTATAAGCTCTTGGAAATATAGCTTTTACTGTCATTGATCCAGGCATTTAAAATCCAACATCAAATGCATGCTTTTGGATCTTGTAAGCACAACCGCAGCAATCTATACCAGAAGCATATTGGTCATAAAAGGCATTTGATATTTAACAAGAAGAAAGCAGGAGGTTTATGAAAGACAGTACCACTCTGAGGAATTCACTAAACTGTCAGAAATGACACAATCTGAGTATTTAGTATTCCCCCTGCCATCTACTGTAGCTGTTTTTGGCAAAACAAACACAAATACCTCAACAACACCTACCTAAACATATTACAGTGACACTTGGCCATGACGGTATAGCCCACTCTAGAGGCAACAGCAGGTATTCAGTTGTTCCAAATGAGGAATCTCCATGGAATAATTTATACCAAGGCCTATCTTATAATACCTGCTGTTACACTAAGGAAACAGTCTTGTTTTTGTGAACTGTCTGAAAAATATTGAAATACTAGAATGACACTATCAAGAAATGCTGAAAGAAGACTGCTCACGTGAGGATTCTTCCACTAAATAAACATGGCCTTAGCAGCTGTATATGTTACCACATACTTTTCTAGGGGAAACACCATCAGATAATAAATCAGTATTTTATAAGAGCATTCTAGTGGTACAGAATCACATGACACACATATCCCACAATATCCTTGCCTGTTATTGTCTCATGGTCATTGTCTGCATAACAATAGTTCTGACCTTCAGTTTGACTCTTTTAGCTTGCAGTAGAGGAGATGTCTGGTCACAATTCAAACTGAATTGGATAATTGCAAGGTGCACTTTTTCTTTTGCAAAGAAATGTAATTCCAATAGTGATGGGACAGCAGTAAAAATGTCACTCAGGATTCAGAGGTCTCTTAAAGGGATAATTTCTCACTTGAATAGGCATAGTGCAATGGCAAAGATGGCTTTATGCAGTCTCTCTCTCTCTCTCTCTCACTCACTCACTCACTCACTCACTCACTCACTCACTCACTCACTCACACAAAGACTAGTTATTATTGGAGGAATGAGTTTTATTAATTCCTTTTTGGTGGTAGACGAATATCAATTTTTCTATCTTCTACAGAGGTCAGTTTTTTGGGACAGTCTCCCGGACCACCTCAAGCACTACATCAGCTTCAACTACTTCAAATACAAAATAAAACAAATATCTAGAGGACATTCCACTTACTGTCTCATCCCAATAACTTATCTGCCTAGCAGCCTTTTATTTTATGTATTGTACTTGAATTTCCATTTTGTTTCTTCTATACCTTATTTAACCATCTGTGTTCCGTTTTCTTCATGTAAATCCGTAATTATTTGTTTATCTCTCTTAAAAATCAGACGTTTTTTGTACGTTTTTGTTTTATTGAAGGGACAGGTGCCTACAGTACAAGTCCCTCTGGGTTTCTTACTCACCTGTCCTGCGCATGTTCTTTTTGTTTACCTTTTAAACCTTCATCATATTGTTTTGTTTTTGTTTGTGTGTGTAAATAAATAATGGTACAAAAAATAGAAACCATAGTTAACTAAAGTGTGAATGACATTTTCAGAGAATGTACAGTTGAGTGTGTGTTGTCTTGTGCATGTAATCGTGTGTGTGTGTCTGTGTGTGCGTGTGTGCATGCGTGTGTAAGTGTGTGTGCTTGAACTAGATGACTGTGAGAATCTTTTCCTTATGGCAGCTCATAGAATTTTAGCACCTTGCTATAAGGTCAGTGATACAGAGATAAATCAAAGGAAAGCCCTGGGCTTGGTCTCAGAACTCTGACTTATTGTACATAAAGAGCCAAATGCATATTACAGCTTCACATGAATAACTGAAGCTTATACTTTCCTACCATATCTCCCTTATAATGTTATGCATTACTGATGTTATTCACTGTCATCATCCAGGCATTTGCAGGAAGTTAACTTATTCCTATTTTATGAAAAAACAATTTCAATTCTCAAATAAGATACAATACACTTAACACTGACCATGGAATCATTTGCATGTAACAATAATTAAATTGTTATACCCAAATTAGCAATTAAAACATTTCAGGATATTCTTTGGCTTGGCATTTGTAACCCAACAAAACATGCTTATCTAATAAATGGATACAAGTATTATTTGCATTTTTTAAACAAAATATCCAGAGTGAACAGAATACTAACAAAATGTATTCTACCAAGCTGCACATGACTTAGATAAAAAAAAGTATCTCCAACCAAACCAATCACTTAGATGCAAACAATCACACAGACCTCTGAGACAGGAAATGTGCACAAAGGACAATGTCGTCTCCTTATCGTCGAGGGTGACCAAGCCCACCTATCACAAAGCTTTAAAGCTGAGGAGAATAAGGCTTAGATCTCCACGTGTACCATGCACCTGCTCCTGCACAGGGAAGCTATTTTCTTTGAGACGGTCCCCATGGTCCCTCATTCATCAGTGACAGCATGGGCTGAAATCACAGCCACCTCGGCCACCATGGCATTAACAGGAACAGTCACGCCTTATAGTTGCCTTGAGATGCTCCCCAATGTTGAAATCCAAGGACATTTATCTTGTTTTCTATGGCACATATCTCTCCCCAAGGCAGAGCTGGGAATGCTGTGGGCTAATTGCAGTGCAACCCTTATTAACTAGCAGGTTTGAAGGCTGTGGACTCCAAGAGGGGGGCTGAAAGACCTCCAGGAGTGCCCTGATCACCACTCCAAGATGCATCAGCAATGAGCAAAACTAGAGTGAAGTTCATCCATCATTATGTGTGTGTGTGTGTGTGTGTGTGTGTGTGTGTGTGTGTGTGTGTGTGTGTGTGTGTGTGTGCGGGTAGGGTAGGGTAGGGTAGGGTAAAACGGTTGACTGCATGTTAGTCCTGACTGAGTGGAACACCAATCCACAGGTACCGAGGATGAAGAGATCGGATGCTATTAGCATCGTCATTGCTAAGAGGAGTTTACCTACAGAAAGGGTCTCATGCAGGGTCAAAACTGTCAGAGCCTTTCATTATGCATCAGATCAGATGAGAGTGACAAGCCCAGTCAGACAGACAGGTTGTCAACATTCAATGAGTACGGTGTCACATTTAATGAAAGGTAACTGACAGACAGTGTGAAGGGGTGGCTGCTCTGCTTATTCACATATTATGCAATTTCAGGAAAAGAATTTGACAAGTTAGTTACTACTGCACACACACACACACACACACACACACACACACACACACACACACACACACACACACACACATACACACACACACACACACACACACACACACACACACACACACACACACACACACACACACACACACACATACACACACACACACACACACACACACACAAACACACACACACACACACACACACACACACACACACACACGTGCAAGCACGCATGCTCACACCTCAATTTGGCTTTGCCTATAGGTTCCATAAGAACAAATGTACAGTACCAGTCAAAAGTTTGGACACACCTACTCATTGAAGGGTTTTTCTTTATTTGACTATTTTCTACATTGTAGAATAATAGTGAAGACATAAAAACTATGAAATAACACGTATGGAATCACTTGTAAGTCGCTCTGGATAAGAGCGTCTGCTAAATGACGTAAATGTAAATGTAAATGTAAATGTAATAACCAAAAAGGTGTTAATCAAATCAAAATATATTATATATTTGAGATTCTTCTAAGTAGCAACCCTTTGCCTTGATGTCAGCTTTACACACTCTTGGCATTCAGGCGCAATTTTGATTTTGTGTATGCACTGCAAAGCAGTGTATGTGCAAAGTTATAGATTGATCCAATGAACCATTGCATTACTGCCCAAATGTGCCTAATTGGTTTATTGATACATTTTCAAGTACATAACTGTGCACTCTCCTCAAACAATAGCATGGTATTATTTCACTGTAATGGCTACTGTAAATTGGACAGTGCAGTTAGATTAACAAGAATGTAAGCTTTCTGCCCATATCAGATATGTCTATGTCCTGGGAAATGTCCTTGTTACTTACAAAGTCATGCTAATCACATTAGCGCACGTTAGCTCAGCCATTCTGCGGGGGAGGGGGAGGGGGGGGGGTGGTGCACACCGATCCCGTAGAGGTTAAGCAACTGATACAGGACAATGGTGTTTACAGCAGGGTAGAAAACCAGTGTCAGATATTGAAAACGCATTAGACTTAATTAAATATACATACATTCCATGCTACCGCCAAGGGTGAATTTGCATCACAGAGTTACCTTGCCGTTCACGTTTGAGAGTAACCTTACTTGGGTAATTATCAAGTCACACATTCTGTCACACTCATTGTATTTTCAGTATATTTCCCTACTTGTGAATCACCTGGCTATTTTATCTATAATGGCATATTCTCAGAGTGTTTGGAGACCCTTGCACATATGCCTACACAAAAGGCTATTCTGATAACCAAGACACAGACATTCTAGTCATCCACTTCAATAATGACAAATCTCCATATACCACATGCTACCCCAAGACGAGGCATATTCATGCAGGATCCATTCGCACTGTAATAATATATTTAGCAGTGAGGTTGAGAACAGAACAGACCCAGTTGATCATAGCTAGATGGTAGAAGAAAAGGGGACCTCATTGAGCACAGAGGTGACATATCCCCTGGACCATTGTTCCACGTCTCAGTGATTCCTTCTGCCTGATAACATGGGGGACTGGTACGTGGGAGAGGAGTGGAAACTAAGTGCAACATTCATTAGTCATGCATTGTGTAACATGATATCACTTCCCCCCCCCCGTTACATAGATAGCTTTGGGCCCTGCGACTTTTCATAACCCTGTGCATTTGCAATATTTAAAATACACATGAAAAATAAATCTGTTTTCTCTAACGGTAATGGGTGGATTCATAGTATTATTATACCTTTTTACGATGATAACATGTGAGGCACGTTTAGTATGTGGGCAATAATTGAAATTAGTAAAAATTCAGCATGTGTGCATACACAGAGGTGAAATTTATGTTGGTCTGTTGTTTACACTACTGCCATACTTACAGGCCATGGTATTGGTGCTTTGTGAATAGCTGAACTAAAGAGAAAGGAACAGACTAGCATATTGTAATGAGATGGTAAACGTTCTCCAAACCAAACAACCAATACTTCTGAATAACATTTTGGACCCTGTATCCTTGTCTCGCTAACACTTATAGTCAAATGTATTTGAACATCTATTTTGCATTTATCAACAGTGGTGACAGTGGCCTAAATATTGGAATGAGTTTAGTTATTAATGGTCTGCTATTCTGTGAAATACTGGCTGAACATGGCTGCCAAACTGGCTGAACATGGCTGCCACACGGGCTGAACATGGCTGAACATGGTGTAACATGGCTGCCACACTGGCTGAACATGACAAGAAAATCACACTGGTGGGTTTCTCTGGTTGATAGCGCAATAGTTGAATATCTCACTCTCACTACATAATTGATGAGTTGTATACAACTGTATTCTTTATTCATGCCAGATGTACATTTAAAAGCATCCTGTCTACAAACAAATGTTAGATATAATAGGCAGAAATGCAGCTCTCTACCTACTATAGGTTTCTGGACGTAAAGAAATGTCAGCTCTATCTACTGTAGGTTTCTGGACATAAAGAAATGCAGCTCTATCTACTGTAGGTTTCTGGACGTAAAGAAATGTCAGCTCTATCTACTGTAGGTTTCTGGACATAAAGAAATGTCAGCTCTACCTACTGTAGGTTTCTGGACATAAAGAAATGTCAGCTCTACCTACTGTAGATTTCTGGACATAAAGAAATGTCAGCTCTACCTACTGTAGATTTCTGGACGTAAAGAAATGTCAGCTCTATCTACTGTAGGTTTCTGGACGTAAAGAAATGTCAGCTCTATCTACTGTAGGTTTCTCAACGTAGAGGGTCCTTTCTCAAGTGCTGAGTTGCTAGAATGCCCTTGGGTTTCAAAGATCTGTGTTTCTCTGTGGATTAATTCCCATAATCCATTCTGGTCCTGCTGTTTACGTCAATCTGCCTACTGTTGACAAACCTGCTGACATTCACAGTACATGTAAATGGATTAAAGATTCACTAGATTGATATCACATTTCTACAGCAGGGTTCAACACAGGGGTTATTCAAAGTACATGACAAGAGCAAAAATAAAATATTGAGAAGACAGAATGTTTTCTCCTTTTGTACCACTGTGGGCAAACAGAATCAGATCGTCCTAGACAATGTCAATTTGTTTTCTAAAGGGTATTTTATCTGAATGGAAACTCAGAATTCATTATGACTTTAGGATTGCTTAGTAGCCATATCAACTCTGTTGATATCCCTATGCACATAACCAATCAACTCTGTTGATATCCCTATGCATATAACCAATCGACTCTGTTGATATCCCTATGCATATATTCAACCGACTCTGTTGATATCCCTATGCATATAACCAACTCTGTTGATATCCCTATGCATATAATCAACCGACTCTGTTGATATCCCTATGCATATAACCAACCAACTCTTTTGATATCCCTATGCATATAACCAACCAACTCAGTTGATATCCTTATGCATATAACCAACCAACTCTGTTGATATCCCTATGCATATAACCAACCGACTCTGTTGATATCCCTATGCATATAACCAACCATCTCTGTTGATATCCCTGTGCATATAACCAACCATCTCTGTTGATATCCCTATGCATATAATCAACCGACTCTGTTGATATCCCTATGCATATAACCAACCATCTCTGTTGATATCCCTATGCATATAACCAACCATCTCTCTTGATATCCCTATGCATATAATCAACCGACTCTGTTGATATCCCTATGCATATAACCAACCGACTCTGTTGATGTCCCTATGCATATAACCAACCGACTCTGTTGATATCCCTATGCATATAATCAACCGACTCTGTTGATATCCCTATGCATATAACCAACCGACTTCAAATAAAAAAGGATGCATCCTATTACCTTTGTATTATGTCTGAGTATTACCAAGAGGCATGTATATCGTACGTCAATGGATGTTTTCTGTGTTCTTCTAGTCTTTCCCTTCCCAGAGACAATGTAGAGTAGTATTTTGTGCGTGGGCCCACCTCTTGTATTCAATTTCAGAGGAGAAATCATCCAAAGCTGATCCCTCCATGTCTTCGTGTACAAGTTGAAACACTGCTGATGACGCAGGTTTGTTTGCCACTATAACAGGGCTAAGCAGCGGAGTGGAAAACTTGATTTTCTGCTGGGGTAACAATTCCCAGTGCCTTATACCATAAAACTAATTAAAGATGTAAGCTACAAAAATGTATCATCCCTGTTGTGCAGCTTCAAAAACGTCATTACAGCTTCCTATTCCCCTGTCTTTCATACTATCTTATTTATTTATTTGCAGGCTATGGAGGCTGTGCAGATAGAGGGGCAGGCAGGAATCACTGTGTCTGTGTAGATTAACCAGAGTGGTGCAGCGGTCTAAGGCACTGCATCTCTGTGCTAGAGGCGTCACTACAGACACCCTGGTTCAAATCCAGGCTGTATCACAACCGGCTGTGATTGGGAGTCCCATAGGGCGGCACACAATTGGCCCAGTGTCGTTTGGATTTGGCCGGTGTAGGCTGTCATTGTAAATAAGAATATGTTCTTAAACTGACTTGCCTAGTTAAATTAAAGGTTACATTTAAAAATAAAAATAAACAGGAATGGGAGAACTCCGCTAATCTCACCTGGTGGAATTTCCTTGATTGATTCTCCAAACTAACATGGAAGAAGTGAAAATACTTGGAGATTTGTGAATGCCAATTAGTCATAACAGTACAGTTTAAAATACATATAAGATAAATGGTGCATTTCAAAAGATGTGGAGGTCAGGGATATGTCAGAATTAGAATCACCTTTATTCCCCAAGTAAATTTACACATACCCAGAATTGCCTTAGTGAGTAAGTGCTGCCAGCAATAGACAATATACAAACAGAATACAGACACAAGTCCACATAGACATCCTACAGAATATACAATACCAGAATGGTAAACATAAAACTCTGGAGTATTATAGGCTGATAACAGTGGGAATATACAATTTACAGAGGGGATATATCTACAGTGCATTCGGAAAGTATTCAGACCCTTGACTTTTTCCACATTACGTTACAGCCTTATTCTAAAATGGATTAAATAAAACATATCCCTCATCACTCTACACACAATACCCCATAATGACAAAGCGAAAACCGTTTTTTAGAAATGTTTGCAAATGTATTAACAATAAAAATAAAAAAAAAATATTTACGGAAGTATTCAGACCCTTTGCTATAAGACTCAAAATTGAGTTCAGGTGCATCATGTTTCCATTGATCAACCTTTCTACAATGTGATTGGTGTCCACCTGTGGTAAATTAAATTGCTTGGACATGATTTGGAAAGGCACACACCTGTCTATATAAGGTCCCACAGTTGACAGTGCATGTCAGAGCAAAAACGACGCCATGAGGTTGAAGGAATTGTCATTAGAGCTCCGAGACAGGATTTTGTCGAGGCACAGATCTGGGGAAGGGTACCAAAGATGCCTGCAGCATTGAAGGTCCCCAAGAACACAGTGGCCTCCATCATTCTTAAATGGAAGGAAGTTTGGAACCACCAAGACTCATCGTAGAGCTGGCCGCCTGGCCAAACTGAGCAATCGGGGGAGAAGGGCCTTGGTCAGGGAGGTGACCAAGAACCCGATGAACACTCTGACATAGCTCCAGAGTTCCTCTGTGGAGATGGGAGAACCTTCCAGAAGGAAAACCTTCCAGAAGAACATTCAGGCCTATATGGTGGAGTGGCCAGACAGCCACTCCTTCATAAAATGCACATGACAGCCCGCTTGGAGTTTGCCAATAGGCACCTAAAGACTCTTAGACAATGAGAAACAAGATTCTCTGGTCTAATGAAACCAAGATTGAACTCTTTGGCCTGAATGCCAAGCGTCACGTCTGGAGGAAACCTTGCACCATCCCTACGGTGAAGCATGGTGGTGGCAGCATCATGCAGTGGGGATGTTTTTCAGCGGCAGGGACTGGGAGACTAGTCGGGATCAAGGGAAAGATGAATGGAGCAAATGCAGAGAGATCCTTGATGAAAACCTGCTCCAGAGTGCTCAGCACCTCAGACTGGGGCAAAGGTTCACCTTCCAACAGGACAACGACCCTAAGCACACAGCCAAGACAATGCATGAGTTGCTTCGGGACAAGTCTCTGAATGTCCTTGAGTGGCCCAGCCACAGCCCAGACTTGAACCCGATCGAACATCTCTGGAGTGACCTGAAAATATCTGTGCAGCGACGCTCCCCATCCAACCTGACAGAGCTTGAGAGGATCTGCTGTCACGTCCTGACCATAGAAAGCTCTTATTTTCTATGATAGAGTAGGTCAGGGCGTGACTGGGGGGTTTTCTTGTTATTACTTTCTATGTGGGGTTCTAGTTTAGTTTTTGGGTGATTTGTATGATTCCCAATTAGAGGCAGCTGGTAATCATTGTCTCTAATTGGGGATCATACTTAAGTAGCTTGTTTTTCACTTGTGGGTTATGGGATATTGTTTATGTGTAGTTGCATTGTTAGTCACAGTTTGTTTATTCTTTATTTGTTTTGCATTTTTCTAAAGTTTCACTTTCTAATAAATTATGTGGAACGCTACTCACGCTGCGCCTTGGTCCGATCATTATTATGACGAACGTGACATCTGCAGAGATTAATGGGAGAAACTCCCCAAATACAGGTGTGCCAAGCTTGTACCGTCATACCCAAGAAGGCTCAAGGCTGTAATTGCTGCCAAAGGTGCTTCAACAAAGTACTGAGTGAAGGGTCTGAATACTTACGTAAATGTGATACTTCCGATTTTTTATATATATATTTTTTTTTAAACCTGTTTTTGTTTTGCCATTATAGGGTATTGTGTGTAGATTGATGAGGAAAACATATATTTAATCCATTTTAGAATAAGGCTGTAACATAGCAAAATGTGGAAAAAGTCAACGGTTCAGAATACTTGCCGAATGCACTGTATACTGAACAAAAATACAAATGCAAAATGCAACAATTTCAAAGATTTTACTGAGTTACAGTTCATATAAAGAAATCAGTCAATATAAAGAAAATCATTAGGCCCTAATCTATGGATTACACATGACTGGGCAGGGTGCAGAGGCCGGTTGGACATACTTTCAAATTCTCTAAAACGACATTGGAGGCATTTTATGGTAGAGAAATTAATTAATTTATTATCTTGCAACAGCTCTGATGGACAATCCTGCAGTCAGCATGCCAATTGCACGCTCCCTTAAAACTTGAGACATTTGTGGCATTGTGTTGTGTGACATAATTGCACATTTTAAAGTGGCCTTTAATTGTCCCCAGCACAAGGTGCACCTGTGTAATGATGATCATGCTGTTTAATCAGCTTCTTGATATGCCACACCTGTCAGGTGGATGGATTATCTTGGCAAAGAAGAAATACTCACGAACAGGGATGTAAAGAAATTTATGCACAACATTTTAGAGAAATACGCTTTTTGAGTGTATGGAAAATATATGGGATTTTTTATTTCAGCACATGAAACATGGGAACAACACTTTACATGTTGTGTTTATATTTTTGTTCAGTGTATATAAGCAGATGCTGCTATGGTGAATATATACAGTGTTGTGTGGAGGTGTACAGTACAGCGCAGATTTGTGTTAGAGGTCATTAATGACAAGGTGCAGTAATCGGCTCAATGCAAAGTCACTTAATCCCTAAGAGTGCGGTGGCCGGATGACAAAGGTCACAGCATGGGGGAAGAACTATTCACGTGGTGGCGGTTGGTTTTGGTCATGATTGACCTAAGCCGTCTGCCAGAGGGGATACTTTGAAAGATGGGGTGTCCGGGGTGGGCAGGGTCAGTGATGATCTTACCTGCACACTTCTTTGTCCTGGAAGCGTGCAGGTCCTTGATGGAGGGCAGGTGTCAGCCAATGACCTACTTCGCAGACCGGACAATGCGCTGCACTTTGCCTTTGCAGTGGGCAGACGCAGATCCAAACCAGATGTGACAGAAGAGGAGAGGATGGACTCAGTGATGGACGTGTAGAACCGAACCAGAATTGTCTGAGAGAGTTTGAGTTTCCTCAGCTGGCACAGATAGTAAACTCAGCAAAAAAAGAAACGTTCTCTCACTGTCAACTGCGTTTATTTTCAGCAAACTTAACATTTGTAAATATTTGTATAAACATACAGTAACAAGATTCAACAACTTAGACATAAACTGAACAAGTTCCACAGACATGTGACTAACAGAAATGGAATAATGTGTCCCTGAACAAAGGGGGTGGGGGTCAAAATCAAAACTAACAGTCAGTATCTGGTGTGGCCACCAGTTGCAGTATGTACTGCATTGCATCTCCTCATGGACTGCACCAGATTAGCCAGTTCTTGCTGTGAGATGTTACCCCACTCTTCCACCAAGGCACCTGTAAGTTCCTGAACATTTCTGGGGGGAATGGCCCTAGCCCTCACCCTCCAATCCAACAGGTCCCAGATGTGCTCAATGGATTGAGATCCGGGCTCTTCGCTGGCCATGACAGAACACTGACATTCCTGTCTTGCAGGAAATCACTCACAGAACAAGCAGTATGGCTGGTGGCATTGTCATGCTGGATGGTCATGTCAGGATGAGCCTGCAAGAAGGGTACCACATGAGGGAGGAGGATGTCTTCCCTGTAACGCACAGCGTTGAGATTGCCTCCAATAACAACAAGCTCAATCCAATGATGCTGTGACACACTGCCCCAAACCATGACAGAACCTCCACCTCCAAATCGATCCCGCTCCAGAGTACAGGACTCGGTGTGACGCTCATTCCTTCGACGATAAACGCGAATCCGACCATCACCCCTGGTGAGACAAAACCGCAACACATCAGTGAAGAGCACATTTTGCCAGTTCTGTCTTGGTTCAGCGACGGTGGGTTTGTGCCCATAGGCGATGTTGTTGCCGGTGATGTCTGGTGATGACCTGCCTTACAACAGGCCTACAAGCCCTCAGTCCTGCCTCACTCAGCCTATTGCGGACAGTCTGAGCACTGATGGAGGGATTGTGCATTCCTGACGATCAGCTGTCCGTCCTGTCTCCCTGTAGTGCTGTCTTAGGCGTTTCACAGTACGGACATTGCAATTTACTGCCCTGGCCACATCTGCAGTCCTCATGCCTCCTTGCAGCATGCCTAAGGCACGTTCACGCAGATGAGCAGGGACCCTGGCATCTTTCTTTTGGTGTTTTTCAGAGTCAGTAGTAAGGCCTCTTTAGTGTCCTAAGTTTTCATAACTGTGACCTTATAATTACCTACCGTCTGTAAGCTGTTGGTGTCTTAACGACCGTTCCACAGGTGCATGTTCATTAATTGTTCATGGTTTATCGAACAAGCATGGAAAACAGTGTTTAAACCCTTTACAATGAAGATCTGTGAAGTTATTTGGAGTTTTACGAATTATCTTCGAAAGACAGGGTCCTGAAAAAGGGATGTTTCTTTCTTTGCTGAGTTTACATGCCTTGTCGATCCTTCTTGGTACAGCTGTGATGTTGTCCCTCCACTTGAGGTTGTGGAAGATGATGGTGGGGGCATTTCCTGAAGTCAACCACCATATCCAAGGTTTTGACTGTTATTGCAACTGAACAAGGCTACCAGGCGGTCAACCTCTCCATACTAATTGGACTTGTCGCCATCGTAGATGGGACAGACCAGGGTGGTGTCATGAGCAAACTTTAGTAGTTTGACAGATGAGTCGTTGGAGGTGCAGTCATTGGTGTAAAGTGAGTACGCCAATGACTGCAAGGTGCCCCCGTGCTGGAAAATTGTAGAATATTACTACTGAAGACAACAAAACTATGAAATAACACATATGGAGTCATGTAGTAACTAAAAATATAAGTAGCCACCCTTTGCCTTGATGACAGCTTTGCACACTCTTGGCATTCTCTCAACCAGCTTCACCTGGAATGCTTTCCAAACAGTCTTGAAGGTGTTCCCACATCTGTTTGGCTGCTTTACCATCACTCTGCGGTCCAACTCATCCCAAACCATCTCAATTGGGTTGAGGTCGGGTGACTGTGGAGGCAAGGTCATCTGATGCAGCACTCCATCCCTCTCCTTGGTCAAATAGCCCTTACACAGCCTGGAGGTGTGTTGGGTCAATGTCCTGTTGAAAAACAAACGCTACAGTAGTCCCACTAAGCGCAAACCAGATGGGATGGTGTATCGTTGCAGAATGCTGTGGTAGCCATGCTGGTTAAGTGTGCTTTGAATTATTGGTGTCCTTTAGTAATGGTTTCTTTGCAGTAATTCGCCAATGAAGGGCTGATTCATGCAGTCTCCTCTGAACAGTTGATATTGAGATGTGTCTGTTACTTGAACTCTGTGAAGCATTTATTTGGGCTGCAATTTCTGAATTTCTAATGAACTTATCCTCTGCAGCAGAGGTAACTCTGGGTCTTCCTTTTCTGTGGTGGTCCTCATGAGAGCCAGGTTCATCATAGCACTTGAAGAAATGTTCAAAGTTCTTGACATTTTCCGCATTGACTGACCTTCATGTCTTAAAGGAATGATGGAGTGTTTATCCTCTCTGCTTATTTGAGCTGTTCTTGCCATAATATGGACTTGTTCTTTTACCAAACAGGACTATCTTTTGTATACCACCCCTACCTTGTCACAACACAACTGATTGGCTGAAACGCATTAAGAAGGAAGGAAATTCCACAAATTCACTTTCAACAAGGCCCACCTGTTCATTGAAATGCATTCCAGGTGACTACCTCATGAAGCTGGTTGAGAGAATGCCAAGCCAAGAGTGTGCAAAGCTGTCATCAAGGCAAAGGGTGGTTACTTTGAAGAAACTCAAATGTAAAATATATTTTTTGATTTGTTTAACACTTTTTTGGTTACTATATGATTCCATATGTGTTATTTCATAGTTTTGATGTCTTCACTATTATTCTACAATGTAGAAAATAGTAAAAATAAAGAAAAACCCTTGAATAAGTAGGTGTGTCTAAACTGGAATGATTGTGTTGAACGCTCAGCTAAGTCCACAAACAATATCCTCGCATATGTCCTTGGGTTGTTGAGGTGTTGGAGGATGTAGTGAAGGCCCATGTTGACTCTATTGGCTCAGTAGGTGAACTGTCAAATAATTAGCTCCCATTCACCGCTACCATCTGACCAAGGAATGGAGAGTTGTTTTGCCTTATGATTGCTACAGTAATTATGCTAAACTCTGCTCATCTGCTTTGAGCCTCTTTATTAGATGTGGGATTTTATTTGCACCAAATAAAAACATTAACATCCACAGCATGAACATTACTGGTGGCTGTTTCTCTGACTGTATCCCTGCATCTCCCACCAGTAGAGGTCCACTAGGTGGAAAGTATTTTACCCTGATAGACCTACTTAGTGATTAACAGTACACCCCTAATGGATATGATATTTGGCTGAATATCTCTCAAGGCAGACTGCAGTGGAGGACCTCCCTCATTGCATTAGCCTCTCAGAAATAACACTACACATATAACAATCAAATCATATTACTAAAATTACCGCATGCAGCTTCTTGAAGGCCCTGTTTACAGTAGTTTAAGGCCTCCAATGGAGGGAACACATACCATAAATGGTGTAATGCAAAGTATAACGGTCAGTTAGCACTAAACCCAATGCCGCTAATAGAAAAACAAAACAAATGTAATTTAAAGAACTGTGTGTATTCACAAATGAATCAGCTGGCACAAAGAATCAAACAAAAATCTACTCAAAATGTATAAAGGCTCAGTCTCTGAATCACAAATGAAAATGCTAAGTCAAATTGTCACGTTCGTTGTAAAGATGGGACCAAGGCGCAGCGGGAATGTGTATGCTCATCTTCTTGTTTATTGAGAAGAAAACGAAACAAAACACTTAATCAAAACAACAACGATGAAAAACCAGTCCTGTGAGACACACAGCTACACATGGAGCATCTACCCACAAAAACCCATGAAAAAACACCCCTACTAAATAGGACCTTCAATTAGAGGCAACGAGAAACAGCTGCCTCCAATTGAAGGTCAAACCAATAAACTAAGCATAGAAATAGATAAACTAGACACAGACATAGAAATAGACTAACACAGAACATTGCCCAACAAACCCCGAAACACATTAAACAAACACACCCTGCCACGTCCTGACCAAACTACAATAACAAATAAGCTCTTTACTGGTTAGGACATGACACAAATCAGTGTTTTAGTTGAGCAACAATGCTTTTGTTCCCCCAAAAAAGTATATAATCCAAGAAATTAAAATAATTCAGCTGCAAGAAATGAAATGAAAATTGATTTTACCAGCTCAATTGTAAATCTGTGTAATAATCCAGCCTGGCTTTAGAGACATAGGATTTCTGAGCACCTCCAAGACATATGATGTCTACTAATGGTCTAGATACTTTAGACAGAAACAAAAGTAGGGAGGTAGGAAGATTGGTCAGGAAGGATGGGCATAATCTGCGACTACAATCCAAAGGTTGCGTGTTTGAGTTGTGTCGGGGACAACTATAGCGTTTTAGCAAACCCTTCCATTAATCCTTATTCTAAACTTAACCCCATTCACCTAACCTGCTAAGTAAATTCACCTAATCTTTATAATTTTAGTTCCCCTAACCTTTCACATAAAGTATCCTAACCTTTGTCATTAGTTCACATAACCACCAACGTAACATCATCCAATTTGTATGCCATTGTACGACCGTTATTCCATTCATAAAGTAAACAAATGTAAAGTAACATATCATACTAAATGGAGTGTCACAGATTTATGCACAGCATTATATGAAATGAGACTACGTTGAAAAATCCAAAGGAAGTGGTGTCCAGAAGAAACCCCTGCAATATATATAGTCAGTAGGCCTTAGAAATAGCCTTCAGAACTTTGGTCCTTAGACGCAATCGTCCACAGAGGAAATGTCTCTTAAAAATCACTAAATATCCCTTCAACAATTCTTTCAGAATGTTACCACATGTATGGAGTGAGAAAACAGACATATTCAAGATGGCTTCCTGGCACACCTGCTTCCTATTTTACTCACACCAGAAAGTGACTATAGTTGTGTTTAGGGAGTGACTGGAACCCACATCCTAATACACATCTCAAGGAACCTTGTGAGTTACAATAGTACACTGTATACAGTGCATTCGGAAAGTATTCAGACCCCTTGACTATTTCCACATTTTGTTACGTTACAGCCTTATTCTAACATTGATTAAATAAAACATTTCCCTCATCAACCTACACAAAATACCCCATAATGACAAAGCGAAAACAGGTGTTTAGAAATGTTTGCAAATGTATTAACAATAAAAAACAGAAGTAACTTCTTTACATACAGTTGAAGTCGGAAGTTTACATACACTTAGATTGGAGTCATTAAAACTCGTTTTTCAATCACTCCACAAATTTCTTGTTAACAAACTATAGATTTGGCAAGTCGGTTAGGACATCGACTTTGTGCATGACACAAGTCATTTTTCTAAAAATTGTTTACAGACAGACCAGAACTGTTTGGCCATAATGACCATCATTATGTTTGGAGGAAAAAGGGGGATGCTTGCAAGTCGAAAAACGCCATCCCAACCATGATGCACGGGGGTGGAAGCGTCATGTTGTGGGGGTGCTTTGCTGCAGGAGGGACAGGTGCACTTCACAAAATGGATGGCATCATGAGGGAGGACAATTATGTAGATATATTGAAGCAGCATCTCAAGACATCAATTCAGGAAGTTAAGGCATGGTCGCAAATGGGTCTTCCAAATGGACAATCACCCCAAGCATACTTCTAAAGTTGTGGCAAAATGGCTTAAGGACAACAAAGTCAAGGTATTGGAGTGGCTATCACAAAGCCCTGAACTCAATCCCATAGAGAATTTGTGGGCAGAACTGAAAAAGCGTGTGTGAGCAAGGAGGCATACAAACCTGACTCAGTTACACCAGCTCTGTCAGGAGGAATGGGCCAAAATTCCCCCAACTTATTGTGGGAAGCTACCCGAAACGTTTGACCCAAGTTAATCAATTTAAAGGCAATGCTACTAAATACTAATTGAGTGTATGTAAACTTCTGACCCACTGGGAATGTGATGAAAGAAACAAAAGCTGAAATAAATCATTCTCTCTACTATTATTCTGACATTTCACATTCTTAAAATTAGCTGGTGATTCTAACTGACCTAAAACAGGGAATCTTTACTAGGATTAAATGTCAGGAATTGTGAAAAACTGAGTTAAAATGCATTTGGCTAAAGTGTATGTAAACTTCCGACTTCAACTGTAAGTATGCAGACCCTTTGCTATGTGACTCGAAATTGAGCTCAGGTGCATCCTGTTTCCATTGATCATCCTTGAGATGTTTCTACAACTTGATTGGATTCCACCTGTGGTAAATTCAGTTGATTGAACATGAATTGGAAAGGCACACACCTGTCTATATAAGGTCACACAGTTGACAGTGCATGTCAGAGCAAGAACCAAGCCATGAGGTTGAAGGAATTGTCCGTAGAGCTACAAGCCAGGATTGTGTCGAGGCACAGATTTGGGGAAGGGTGCCAAGAAATATCTGCAGCATTGAAGGTCCCCAAGAACACAGTGGCATCCATCATTCTTAAATGGAAGAAGATTGGAAACACCAAGACTCTTCCTAGAGTCCTGCCAAACTGAGCAATCGGGGGAGAAGGGCCTTGATCAGGGAGGTGACCAAGAACCCGATGGTCACTCTGACAGAGCTCCAGAGGTCCTCTGTGGAGATGGGAGAATCTTTCAGAAGGACAACCATCTCTAGCACTCCACCAATCAGGCCTTTATGGAAGAGTGGCCAGATGGAAGCCACTCCTCAGTAAAAGGTACATGACAGCCCACTTGGAGTTTGCCAAAAGGCACCTGAAGGACTCTCAGGCAATGAGAAACAAAATTCTCTGGTCTGATGTAACCAAGATTGAACTCCTTGGCCTGAATGCTAAGTGTCACATCTGGAGGAAACCTTTCACCATGCCTACGGTGAAGCATGGTGGTGGCAGCATCATGCTGTGGGGATTTTTTTCAGTGGCAGGGACTGGGAGACTGGTGAGCATCGAGGGAAAGATTAACGGAGCAAAGTACAGAGAGATGACTGATGAAAACCTGCTCCAGAGCGCGCAGGACCTCAGACTGGGGCAACGGTTCACCTTCCAACAGGACAACCCTAAGCACCCAGCCAAGACAACACAGGAGTGGCTTCGGGACAAGTCTCTGTATGTCCTTGAGTGGCCCAGCCAGACCCCGGACTTGAACCCAATCGAACATCTCTGGAGAGACCTGAAAATAGCTGTGCAGCAATGCTCCCCATTCAACCTGACAGAACTTGAGAAGATCTGCAGAGAAGAATAGGAGAAACTCTTCAAATACAGGTGTGCCAAGCTTGTAGCGTCATACCTAAGAAGACTCGGGGCTGTAATCGCTGCCAAAGGTGCTTCAACAAAGTACTGAGTTAAGGGTCTGAATACCTATGTAAATGTAATAATTCCGTTTTTATACATTTTCAAAAGTAAATTAAAATAACAGTTTTTACTTTGTCACTATGGGGTATTGTGTGGATTGATGAGGGAAATTGATACTTTTTTTTTGGCCAGTTTGCCCTCGTACACGGAACTGGAAATCCTAGCCAGCATCTATCTGTTCTAATCGCCATAGTTATCCCACGATAAAGGCATCCCTGCTTGATCAGCATTGTCAGCTTTGGTGCCAGAACCTGAGTGTTCTCTAAACACTGAATGTCTGACACATGCCAAGTCCAGGCAACAATTCAATCAGTGTGCGATCACTGGGGACACAGGCTTATTGACAAAGAGACAATACGTGGGCAGCTAGCTAGCACTCTGACAGAAACATGGACGTCACACCACAAACCAGAATGTCCTACTTAGCTGATATGATGCACATCTGAATGTGTTAAAAAAGTATATTGAGTAACATTATCTATGCTATAAATTAAATGTATATTTTATTCACTGTTTGCGCAATGCAGCAGTTATGGGACTATTGCCATGTGATTTTTTAAAATTCCTATCTGTCACCAATTCAGTACAGTGCCCTTATTACTGTGTAACTACCATGTAATTACAATGTAACAAGTATTGTAATGGCTCATTATTACACTGTACTCACACTGTATTTAAAGCAGTAACTTTAACCTTAACCTAACCCATAGTAAGTACAGCGTAAATACAGTGTAATAAATAATGAGAGAAATTGTGAGAAATTGTGTGAAACACTATGTTAATACCCACTCCCTTATCAGGTATATCTGTAACAGTAAGAGACGTCTCCGTAGCAGTGGTGTTCCCCAGTTAAGCCATTACTCTAATGCAGGTATTCCCACCCAGGGGTACGCGCAATGCTGTCGGGGTACACCAAATACAAAGGTGATTCACATAAAAAAATAAAAAAATAACAGTCCATTTATATTTTCCAACGGGGCTATACATTTAGGTGAGTTTTTTTTCTCACCTGAATAGCCTCGTTTCAATGCCAAAAATAAAATTAAACCATCTAGTGTTCAGCGAAATAACAACACAATGTCAAATAGAGGTAGCCTAGTCAAATAGTTAACATCCAATCACATTAACCGTTACTCTCTCTAGGGAATTCCACTAACGGTCCATATGTAGCCAAACATAGCTGCTGCTCATTCGGTTTGCTCGAAAATTGATAAATGGTTTAAAAAAGTAAGGCCCGCGTCTATAGAGTCACATACCAGCTCTACTGGTAGTACTGCTACTTCCAGCAGTACTACACCTGCACCTGTCAATGACACAAGTTGTTCTGCTTCCACGAGCACATCCAATGCTAGCATCAGTAATTCTACATTTGTTGTTAGCCCAGCTAGCATGGACACTGACAGTTGTGAATCTGATGCAGCCGAAGAGCTACTGCCCCCTTACCCGGGAAAGCACCGAACAACAGACGGGGATGTTGGACCATCAAAGAGGCGCAAATATGATGAGAACTACATTCATTTGGGGTTCACTTATATTGGGAGTAGTGCCTTTCCTCAGCCACAGTGTGTTATATATGCAAAAGTACTATCTCACAACTTGATGAAACCTTCACTCTTGCGCAGACATTTAGAAACAAAACATGCCAATTTGAAAAATAAGCCACAGGAGTTTTTTTGAGCGAGAATTAAGATGACTTCCGAGTAGTAAGACATGTATAAAAGCAACAGATACCATAAAAAAAACACCATCCAAAAACTATACAGACAATACCGAACAACACTGCTTCACGACGCATCAGTGACATGGAAGGAGATGTTTTGAAACAATTACTGCTTTGCATACAAGCCAGTGAATTCTATGCGTTACAGCTGGATGAGTCAACAGGCGATGTGGGCCTGGCACAGCTCCTGGTATATGTCTGTTACATTTATGGGGGGTCAATTCAGGAAAACATCCTCTTCTGCAAACCACTGGAAACCAGGACAACAGGAGAGGATGTTTTTAAAGTACTGGACAGCTTTGTGACATCAAATGGACTTTGGTGGTCAAGATGTGTTGGTATCTGTACTGATGGCACAAAAGCCATGACAGGGAAACATAGTAGAGTGGTAACGCGTGTGCAAGCAGGCTCTTGCTGCCAAGGGAATGCCTGACAGCTTGAAAGATGTTTTGGACACTACAGTGAAAATGGTTACCTTTGTTAAAGCAAGGCGTCTGAACTCTCGTGTATTTTCTACACTATGCAATGATATGGGCAGCGACCATGTAACGCTTTTACAACATACAGAAGTACGCTGGTTATCAAGGGGCAAAGTATTGACACGAGCTTAAAGTTTTCTTTACTCACCATAATTTTCACTTGTCTGACCTCTTGCATGATGATGAGTTTCTCACATGACTGGCCTTTCTGGGTGATGTTTTTTCTCTTCTGAGTGATCTGAATCTAGGATTACAGGGACTCTCCGCATCTATATTCAATGTTCGGGACAAAACTGAGGCTATGATTAAGAAGTTGGAGCTCTTCTCTGTCTGCATTAACAACGACAACACACAGTCTCATTTTTTGTATTTTTTTTTGTGTGCAAATGAACTCAAGCTTACGGACAATGCAAATGTGATATAGCGATGCACCTGAGTGAGTTGGGTGTACAATTACGCAGGTACTTTCCCGAAACGGATGACACAAACAACTGGATTAGTTATCCCTTTCATGCCCTGCCTCCAGTCCACTTATGGATATCTGAACAAGAGAGCCTCATCGAAATTGCAACAAGCGGTTCTGTGAAAATGTAATTTAATCAGAAGCCACTGCCAGATTTCTGGATTGGGCTGCGCTCAGAGTATCCTGCCTTGGCAAATTGCGCTTTAAGTCACTGATGCCTTTTGCAACCACGTACCTATGTGAGAGTGGATTCTCGGCCGTCACTAGCATGAAAACTAAATACAGGCACAGACTGTGTGTGGAAAATGATTTAAGACTGAGACTGTCTCCAAAACAATCCAACATTGCAGAGTTATGTGCATCCTTTCAAGCACACCCTTCTCATTAACCTGTGGTGAGATATTCACAATTTTTGATGAACAAATAAGCTTTTATATGTAAGATGGTTAAATAAAGAGCAAAATTATTGATTATTATTATATTATTTTTTGTGCCCTGGTCCTATAAGAGCTCTTTGTCACTTCCCACGAGCCAGGTTGTGACAAAAACTCACACTCATTCTTATGTTTAATAAATGTATTGTATAGTGTGTGAGTGGCAGGCTTACAATGATGGCGAAAAACAACATTTGAGAGTGCCCTGACCCTGGTGCTAGAGGGGGTAAACAGCTGGAGGTTGAATGTTTGAAGGGGTACGGACTATAAAAAGTTTTGGAACCACTGCTCTAATGGAAGTGGATGAAAACATTGTCCACTGTGAATCTACAAAAAGCTCTCATTACAGAAAACTCCTAATTTTAAAATAATAATAGGCTACATTTTGTAGATATTACATGATTCACTCATAGGAATAACTGTGTTATTATTCTGGCTATTGACTTCCAGTAGACTTCTCGTGAGTCGTCATCAAATAATTGGGCAATAATTATTGCAAAGTCTTGGCAACTGTATCTGACTTTTTAAGCATTAGGGAGTGTTAAGGATTACAGATTCGGGAACCTCATAAAATACTGAAATAAAGACCTGCTGTCACATCTGCTACTGCCACGCCCTCTAGTGCTCATCCGGTGTCTCCTTGACCTGCTGCCACTCCCCCAGTGCTCTCTCCCTCTCCCTCCCTCTTTTTCTCTCTCTGTGTGTGTGTGTGTGTGATTGTGCGGGCGAAGACAGGTGTGCTGGAGTCAGAGCAGATCCCCACCATCTGCAACCTGTTCCATAATCAAGACCTCTACAAATACTCAGTCCTGCCACTTCAACACTGCCAGATCGTAATTTCTGCCCAGCCAGTCCATGTTTCTAGCCATTTGTTCCTGTTGTGCCTATCTTCCCTTGCCTGATGCTGTTTTCCTCTCCGCTATAGTTCTGCCAGCTCTGACTTTGGTCCCTGTCTCCAGTCCGACTTCTCGTCAGTCCTGCTACTCTGTCCTGGATTCCCCACTCTACGCTCCCTTGGATTCCCCTCCGGACCTGCTTACCCTGTCCCCACACCTCTCGCTCCAGCCTCAGCCTCTGGTTACGTCATCCCAGTCTCCTCGTCCGAGTCTGCTCTTGGGTTCACCTGTTCCGCTCCGCGTGACTTTGATTTCACTCAGTGCATTCTGTTGCATCAGGGTGTACTTCCAGTAAAATAATAAGATAATTATTAGCAGTTTACTCCTTTAGTGTCGGGGGAAATCCTTGATTTGTTTGTATAATTCAGACCTTTATCAGACTCCAGGGGCTACCTGGGTCTACTCTTGACAAGGCATCCCGTCACTTTGAAAGACAACTGATAAAAAAGGAGCCTGTTTTACCAAATAATTATGTCTGTCACCACAGAGAAGATGCCATGTCACTCAGTAACCCCAGTGATGTGTTTAAAGGTAAGCATAAGGTAGACAGAGCGAGAGGCCTCTCTGCCAATCGCTTGGTGTCCTTCCCGCTTTAACAAGAGCTGACACCTTGTGTCTGGAATACACACTATCAAACAAGATGTGTGAGGATCCACTGTGCTCCCCAATGCATACTAAAATCCTATAGGTCCCTCTCGGAAGCCCAGGAGACAGTCACTTTTTATTTTAAATATCCAGGCACTTGGTATGTATGCCTTCTCTTACATTGAGCAAATACTTTACTAGCGCACAATTGCTTTTTGTACAGAGCACAGTGGATGCAATCATTTTGGCTTTACAGCTCGAAGCACCCAGCATGTGTCAAAGAGAGTGGAAAAGACTATCGTAAAAAAATCCAGGAGAGTGGGAACTCTAACTCTTTCAATCGGTTTATTTATTTTCAGCAATATCAGAACAGTTACAAATGTCATGTCACACATGCTTCATGAACTAACCCTGCAATACACTTTTTTAAATACTGTATGAAACAGACAAAAGCATCTTCATACTCAGTAGCATTGTGAGAGAGTTGTAAGGAGTCAGATATGATGTGACCTAGACAGTAAATGTCTGTACGCACAACATCTTCAAAACAAATGGTAAACTACACTTCAAGTTGACATCACAGTGGGTGTTGATTACGCAGGGATAGCCTACAATTGATTGTGTCATTTGAGAGCTTTTTGTTTGGAAACAGACAGGGACCTCGGGGACTGGCATGAGGCCCAGAAACCAATGGTGTATGAACCATTCCCATGGGCCAAAGGGCTAATTCCTCCCTGTTTAAAAGCGACCCTGGCATCATAATGTTGTTATTTGAAAACAGATGTGTTGGAGAACACCTGCTGTGCTGTTTTATTAGAATCCTCAATTCCCTTTATTTGATATGAAGCAGATTTCTGTAGTCTCACTACCTTTGTACTTTTATGACGGCCTTTGTAATAATGCAATCACTGTAGATCATAAAAAATATGATTTGGTTTTGTAGGCTAATTCAAAGTCTCCTGTGGACCTCTAGGGAACATCTCACGAATCATCAGTGGTCAACAAACCTCAGTTTGTGAATCTGCAGCCAAATGTTACCTAACCCCAGTGTTGCAGTACTCGAGTCCTGTCTCGAGACCACATATTGAGTGTATTCTTTGTGTTGGATACAGTTGTACTCTGTCTCGGACAGTGAGGACTCAAAATTTCTTCCTGAGACCAGTCGAGACCAGCAGAGTAAAAAATTATTTATCAGCTTCCATTCAGTCAGTGCATAAAACCTCTTCGCCAGGCCAAATATATACACTCCTTTCTTGAAATGTTAATATCTTAACAGCCTTTATATCTATTATAGACATGTTTGCGCAGTAGCGAACCAATAGGCCTTCAGTGTGTGACAGGTCTGTGATTCTGAAAGGACAACAGCCATAATACCAGCACACTCAGCACACTCGTGTAGGAGAGTGCATTTTTTGTTAAACACAAAGGGCCAGTGGTGTAGAGGAGGGTATATGCAGGTATAAAACGTATACCCATTTATTTTCAGTGGGCATTGCTTATACTCACTTCTTAATCCCTATATATGCGTATCAACGTAGTGTAGCGGAGGTATACGACTTATCAATTATGTTGTACAATAGAGAAATTATGCACAAAGTAGCCGACACAATCGCAAAGCACGTGAAATATATTCACATGCGCGCTGGACACAACCTAGTTTTAGTGGAATATCATCAGCAGGCAGCAAGAGTATGCAGCTCTCAGCTGGTTTTGGCATGGAGCAGCTCACAGAAGAATGACATCGGTAGCCGGTAGGGTAGGAAAAACGTTTCAACTTATGATATCTACCAGTAAATGCTAACTAAAGCAACAGTGGGTATGCAAATAAACTCGGACATAATGAGCCAATTGGTCCCAATCCTAAGAATACAAAAACCCAACCATTAAGCATTTCCTAATCAAACTGTACTACTATTATTCCCCATTGCAAAAAACATTTCACATTTAGCACACAAAGTGGAACTGACAGAGTTTTAACTACTTTGCAGATATGAAACAAAAAGACAGTCATAATATCAGTCAACATATAACATTCCCAGTTTATACTACAAAACTAAGTTTATAAGAGGTTTTAAAAATAGGTTCTATTTGACTCAACGTTCCATGACGTACACTAAGGCATTGTATTTATAATTATAATTCACCAATACATTATAATTCACCAATACATTTCTTGGTAGTCCAAAAATATGTCTATCAGGCTGTAAATCACAGCTGCCCTGGTATATTGTTTTCTGCATTCGGGATGCCTTGTTTCAGTTTCAATGACTCAGTATTCTGGACGAATGTAAAAAAAATAATAAACGGAGGAATGTAACTAAAGCTGGGAATGTCAATACAATCTAACTAGCAAGGGAAATGATCACAAGTCAGTCATAACATGGCTAGTTCAAAGTGAATGATGGCAGGCCCGTGTGGCAAATAACTTGTTTGTATAAAGGTCTACTGTAGCTCTTTTTATTTAAAAAAATGTATTTAACTTTTTTTCCCAATTAGATAACTCTACTGTAGCTCTGATTGGCTATAGCGCACCGGTCTGTGTAGACTCCGGTCCTGGACAAGACAAATGTTTTTATTCGGTTTTATTTACTGCAGTGTACAGTATATTAGTTGTCCAAATGCACGGCCAATTTCCCACTCTATATTGCTATAGGATTTTCACAAATGCCTTAGTATACATAATTACCAAACATTCTAAGAATTTAGGAAAACGTGAAAATGACCATATCTAAGTGGTCGCTTTTTTTTAAATGTCATGTTCTTTCTGGGGTTGTATTTGAACAGATATGAATAAGATTTGGGCCCGCTCATTAAGTCAAAATGTGATTGGTTGATTCCACTGTCACTCCAAAATGTTGCCCTTATACATTTGAATGGCAGATGCCTTTATCTAGCTTCTGGTGGACTAGCCAATGGCTGACTTAGTTGCTAGATTTCTCCCCCAGAAACCAGCAAAGAAAATCCTGATTGGTTATTTTTTTCTCTTCGATGTTAACCCTTTCCTTTCCAACAAAAATGTAAGAGATTAAATCAGAAAATCATTGAAAATAATAATATAATTATCATTATTATTATTATATTATTAGAATCATTATTATATAAATCCTTAGCCCCTCTCTGATGGTGCAGAAGGCCCATTGTTCCCCACTGTGTTTGGGTTAGTAATAATTCATAGTGGCTCTATTTTTCCTCAGCAGCATTTTCTCACTACTCTGAATGTCTAAAGAATCCATTTGTTGTTCTGAAATATGAACACAGGAATAATGGACATTTTGAACTCTTGTTATGGTGGGGATTTGATCTTGAATCGGTCTCGCTTTAGATGGTCTCGAACTCAACATTGCCTAACACACTAGAAATACAGTGATTGGTGCAACTGCTAAGAACTGTAGCAACCTGACATCCTTGAGAAAAAAATACACAAACTTATTAGTGTAGTGAGTCAGAAATATACTGTAGCCTATACATCAATACCACATAATGATATTCTCACTTACGCTCCATATCTCCTGAGATTTCTGTACTTTTTACGTTTACATTCTTGACATTGCCACTATTATCAACCGCAATGGTTAACTTCCCAATTGTGAGATATCCAGCAATGGTATTAACGAACCGCTGCAGTGCCATTATTTCTCAGGAGTTTTGATATTGCAACCTTCGCTGTTGAAACTCTCAGTGCTGTTTCCATGGTTACCACCACTCTGCCTCTCAGGCTATTGTATAGCTCTCTTCCTGTCTAGCCTGTGAGAATTGTCTCCTCTCACTCAGCCCATGGATGCTACACAACGGCTCCTCTCTCTCTCTCTCTCTCTCTCTCTCTCTGTCTCTCTCTCTCTCTCTCTCTCTCGGTCTCTCTTATCTCTCTCTTTCCTTCTCTCTTAGCTCTCTTTCTCAAGACATTTCATCATTTACATTTTCAGTGAATTAATGCTTTACAGCTATACGCTATACGGATCTTAATTTGACCAGTGTCACAGCAAAATAATCCTGCACCAACAGGATTTGAACATTTAGCCCATAATGTAGCTTGATTGGTGGTTAGGCTATTAGCTGGCCAAAATTAGGCTTCATGAAAAGTGCAATACTGTTAATATAACTGTGTGTTAGTGCGAATTTTCAGTACATTTATGTAAGTCATGAAGCTCATCTGCATTTCCTGTGGTGCAGGAAAATGTTCAGCAACAAAAGAGTGATCAAATTAAGATCCTTCATCTGTACATGGTGTTTACGAGTTTACCACATAGATTCCATTACAATACCAGAACCATCAGTTGGAGTGTTCTATTATGTTCAATCAGTGTAGGAGCTAATGTATATCATGCAGTGATCCTTACCATACTTACTTTTGAATATGTTTTCTTTATCTTTTCTTTATCTTGACTTTCTTAAGGAGCCGGGAGATATCACTACCTCATCCCCTTCAGTTCTCATCCCAAAAATGGATAGGTACTCAAACGTGCACACATATGATGTAGAGATGTAGACTTCATTGACATCTTTGGCACTTACTCACACTCTCTCAAGGGTAGGGCCATGCACGGTGAGTGATTTGACCAGTTGGGGACTTTGAGAAGTGCTGACAACACTATGCTAAGCCTTCCACTTCTAATCCATGTGAGGTCTGACTCCTCTGACCACCACTAGTGCGTACGGACTGTGCAGTCAGCTTATAATTACTGCTCAATGACCAGAGGAACACATGACCACTTGGTCAGATGAGCTCTGGAGATATTAAGGTTTTGCCGCTTCAATTGCTGGCCAATGTCTCTAACCAATCCTTGCTGAAGACAGAGCGATCATGTGACGACTCAGGGTAATAGTTCTAACCTTCTATCCGGCTTAGAGAAATTGATAGGATTTTCCTGTCTGCTTGCCTTTGAGTTGTTTGTCAAACGTCTCAGATTTCTCAGCATGACAATCCCATTAATCAAGTCTGATTATAGGGAGATGATTTCACCTGAATAATTGGAGTTTTGCTCTAGTAACTCTCTGAAATGTCTCACTATTAAATGCATGAATGTGATGACCGGGAATATTAAATGGGTGAAGTCATTATTCCATAATCTTAAGTGGGCCTGTAAGCAGGTACCTTCCCACCTCCCTTAACATTTCAGTGTTCTTTATGGCTTGCTGACTTGGCTAAGGAGAGTAGAGGCCAATTACTGTACATAGAATGCCCCGGCAGCTCACTTCATCATTTATGGTCTCTCAAAGGGACAAACTCTGGACTAAATGTTAAGTTGCAGAGCTAAACATTGCAACTTGAAACCTACAATTGAATTGATGCAGTATGCAAATGTAAACGTCATACTTCTGGGTCAGTAAACATAAGAGCATAGATTATTGCATACCATTACTATAATGCAAAGAATATTATCACTGAAAGCTTGTTGAATGAAGGTAGACTTGTAGAGCATGGTTAATGTCTTCATCATGTGTGGCTGATATTAGAAAGTTACCACTAGGGACTTAAAAATAATAATTTAAGTCTTTGACACTACTTTAGCACGCTTTGCATGTCCTTGATTGTCTTACAACTGCAAGAAAGTATAGAACAAATCTAAATAAAGCATTACACCAGCATTAGACAAGTTGTTGATAGTATAGGAGATATATCCCAATGCCTAGTTGGTGTCCTCATGGTGATGAAGGATTCATTAGGACAGCAGTTCCAGCTGTATCTGGACACACCAAAGGCGATGTGACAGCCTGCTGAAATACTGTTCCAACCTGTCACTGTGATTGCCTAATTGGCTGGCCTCTCAAATCAGATGAAGCTGCAGGAGCATTCATTATTGCGCCAGCATGGCACCTCTACAGAGATAATTACTCTGCTAAAAAGTAGGCAAATCGCCGAAGTCTGGGGTCTTTCCACTGTGTTGAGGTAATCATTGTGTGCTAGCAAAATAGGCCAATGAATGACAACTGGCAAAAAACCTACACAAAATGAAGTGCAATTTAATGCAAAACTGTTATAATTAAATACTTCAAACTGGCAAATCATGATGGGGTGAGTGGCTTACACTGCTGAAAGGTATTGTGCTTGAATAATTTATATACAGTAGGTATTTCTTTGGATACATCATAGATATTTTATGAAATCAGTGAACATAGTTAAATAATTGTAGCAAGGTGACAATTTGTTCTAACGGCCTTCAAACTAATTCTTGAATGCATTTTGTCTGACTTTTCCTGACTATTTTCTCAGCAGCTATTGCATTGCTGTGGTTCACTGATTGAAGTATTTTGAGCCACAAGTGCTCTGACCCTGATTCATAAATAATTGATATGTGGACCATCTGGGATGTGTGTATAGAGAAAGAGAGAGTAAAAGGTGGACTATCTCAACCAGCCAGGTGATAAAAAGGTTTAGACAACATTGTCCTGTTAGTACAGAGGATAATAAACAGTTTATTGACTGTAATACAGACCCACAATCTTGAGACAACCAGATGTGCTGATACACAGGATATACACTGACCATGTATATCGCTTCTTACTTTCTCATGTTCTTCTTACTTCTTATTTCTATTTCTTGTGTGTTTTTGTTCTACCTTATGTTATTTTTAGTGCTACATTGATATTGATTACTGCATTTTTTTGGTTTGGAGCTTGCAAGAAAAGCATTTCACTGTACTTGTGCACGTGACATTAAAACTTGAAACTTACTGTGGTTGCATTGATTTGTTCACATTTTCTTTAGACTTTAGTCTAGGTTCGGCTGGGTGCTAAGGAGTGTCAGAAGCCTTTAAGTTATTAGAGTTAAGAAGCTCATTTATATTTCAAACACAACCTCATCTTAAACATGTTTCTTTCAAAAACAATTTACAAGAGCGCTACTGTATGTTAACAAACCATTCAGGTCTTTTTATGTTATTGTAGCCCTATATACAACTCTGTTTCAGATCTTTCATCTTTGTGTTTCAGTCAGGATGTCGTTTCATCACCAACCCACGCGTTTCCGCCGCATTTCTCCATAAGATTCCGAGGCGGTGCGTATAGACTCAGATCATTTTTGGTGACACCCTGGGGGTTTCACTGCTGATAAATGTCAGGGGAAGAGGCTCTTTGTTTGTCTTCAAAGACGCCCTCACACCTGACGCTGCCTCCGTTTTGGAGGAGGCTAATTATGTTTCCCTTGACGAGCGTTAATTTTTACCCGGCATCAGAACACATATTCACAGTCTTTTTGGTTGGCACTGTCAGAATGTCTAGTTTTGATTTCAAACGCCACAATTTTCTGCACCCATGTCATATTCCCATATAGTGATCGTGAAATGTCAAATCAAAGAGGAGATATTCTGCTTGTGGTTTCTGACTGAAGTGTGATTGAACAAACCTTTACTTAAATCCATGTTTAAATCTTTGCTCTGTAGCTTACCTAACCTGTGTGATAGAGGAATTGTAAGATAAACAAACTAACAAGCAGATAAGATAATTAGACTCATGATTTACTTATGAATGATAACAAATAATGTAATTGAAATTATTTTGGAGAATAACTATCAGAATGTCATTAGTGGTCAGCAGGTTCAGAGGAAAACATCGTTATTTGTACCGACAGTACACTATACATGGAGAATGCAAATGAAAACCATGTATAATTTTGAGGAGATTTTCTCACATCTTGTGAGGAGGAGATAATTTAATTTGTATTCATTGGTATTCTTGGCCATCTCAAATGGCAACACAGCCATAATGTTTCACAGCTCCCTGGACTCCAAAAGCTCCCACACACCACACTGCCTAATATATATGTGCAGCCTGGGAACACATATGCTTTGTTTTGAATACAAATGGACCTCTATTACATGTCCTAGATCCACATGTTAATTAGTCTGATGTGTTCCACACCAAATTATTTTTAAAGGTTGGGTCATGGCTAAAGCTCACTAGCTGGAATAATGGCGCCGGAGGAGATGGCTGCCGTTTTATGGTCCTCTAACCAATTGTGCTATTGTGTGTGTTTTTTGTGACTTATTTTGTACATAATGTTTCTGCCACCATCTCTCATGACCGAAAAGCACTTCTAGATATCAGGACGGCGATTACTTACCCCATGCTGGAAGAAAACTTTTTTTCTTTTAATGAGTCGGACGCAAAGGATTTACTCCAGACACCCGACAAGGGCCTCATCCCCGTCATTCGCAGGAGAACGAGAGGAAGATATTGGGGGCGTAGGTCTGGCTGCCTTGTAAGGATCTGACAGCAAGTGGGTAATCTGCCTTTACCATCAATCCTATTAGCCAACGTACAATCACTGGATAATAAAATAGATGAGCACGTATAACTACGAGCACGTATATCCTACCAACGGGAAATTAAAAACTGTAATAACTTATGTTTCACCGAGTTGTGGCTGAACGATGACATGAATAACATACAGCTGGTGGGTTTTACACTTTTTTGGCAGGATAAAACAGCCACCTCTGGTAAAACAAGGGGTGTCGGCACTAAATCTAAAGAGGCAGAGCATCGCATGAGGCAGAGCATCTCATGATAAGCTGTGGATCACACAATTTACCAAAGAGAGTTTTCATCTATATTCTTCATAGCTGTCTATTTACCACCACAAACCAATGCTGGCTCTAAGACCGCACTCAACGAGCTGTAGAAGGCCATAAGCAAACAGGAAGACGTTCATCCAGAGACGGCGCTCCTAGTGGCTGGGACTTTAATGCAGGGAAACTTAAATCCGTTTCACCTCATTTCTACCAGCATGTTAAATGTGCAACCAAAGGGAAAAAAACTCTAGACCACCTTTACTCCACACACAGAGATGCGCACAAAGCTCTCCCTCGTCCTCCATTTGGCAAATCTGACCATAATTCTATCCTCCTGATTCCTGAAGTACTGTACCATTGACTCAGTCAATAAAAAAGTGGTCAGATGAAGCAGGTGCTAAGCTACAGGACTGTTTTGCTAGCACAGACTGGAATATGTTCCAGGATTTTTCCGATTGCATTGAGGAGTACACCACATCAGTCACTGGCTTCATCAATAAGTGCACCAATGACGTCGTCCCCACAGTGACTGTTCGTACATACCCCAACCAGAAGCGATGGATTACAGGCAAATTCCGTACTGAGCTAAAGGGTAGAGCTGCCACTTTCTAACCCGGAAGCGTATAAGAAATCCCGCTATGCCCTTTGACGAACCATCAAACAGGCAAAGCATCAATACAGGACAAAGATTGAATCGTACTACACCGGCTCCGACACTCGTCGGGTGTGGCAGAGTTTGCAAACTATTACAGACTACAAAGGGAAGCACAGCCGTGAGCTGCCCAGTGACACGAGCCAAACCAGACATGCTAAATTACTTCTATGCTCGCTTCGAGGCAAGTAACACTGAAACATGATTGAGAGCATCAGCTGTTCTGGACGACTGTGTGATCACGCTCTCCGTAGCCGATGTGAATAAGACCTTTAAACAGGTCAACATTCACAAGGCCGCAGGGCCAGACAGATTACTAGGACGTGTACTCCGAGCATGCGCTGACCAACTGGCAGGTGTCTTCACTGACATTTTCAACCTGTCCCTGACTGAGTCAGTAATACCAACATGTTTCAAGCCGACCACCATAGTCCCTGTGCCCAAGAACACTAAGGTAACCTGCCTAAGTGACTACCGACCCGTAGCATTCACGTCTGTAGCCATGAAGTGCTTTGAAGGGCTGGTCATGGCTCACATCAACACCATTATCCCAGAAACCCTAGACCCACTACAAATGACATACCGCCCCAACAGATCCACTGATGATGCAATCTCTATTGCACTCCACACTGCAACTGGATCCTGGACTTCCTGACTTAACACTTATTTTTTCTTAAAATTACATTGTTGGTTAAGGGCTTGTAAGTAAGCATTTCGCTGTCAGGTCTACACCTGTTGTATTCGGCGCATGTGACAAATAACATTTGATTTGATTTGACGTACATTTAGATAGCACCTCCAGTGTGCATACCTGTATGTTGCTATTTAAAAAGTGGTCAGGAATATGAAGATGTTCTGAGATCAAGCAGCGACATGGCAATATCCCCATACTATGACAGTGTTACCATAGAGACTAAACCCACTGCACATAAGATCCTTTGGCTTGGGTACATTGTGGTCCATAGTTGAACATATCAGAGGACTTACTGCAGAAAATATCGATATAACTCAGAGGAATGTCAATACTTGGCTGTGCTCATCAATTTTAGTGTATCACAATAGTATCTGTAGAAGCCAGTAAGAGGCGTCTCCCACATGGCTAGTCTGAGTCCAACAACCAATCCTTTACACTGAGCTAACCTATAAATCAATGATGTATGAAGGAAGGGTGAAAAGACAACAGAAGGATCATAGCTTCTCTTTAGAAAGGAAACCCTGAAACAGTAAGATTTGCAACTCCATATATCATATCAGGGAATAACGCAAATATGTCAATGTTTTTTTGTTGAGAATTGAATTCTATAAAACAAAACGAACATATGGGTGTGTTCTGTAAATTGATTGTACTAACAACAACAAAAAGGCTGAGGATATTGTTATGTGAAAATCAAAACTAGGATCAAATCGGTCATTTCCTGATATAATCTATACCCCTCAAACTCAACTCTGGACTTCAAAGCCAGTTCCACTGTGTTTTTTCAATGTTCCCCTCTAATCAGGGACTGATTCAGACCTGGGACACCAGGTGGGTGCAATTCATTATCAGGTTGAACAGAAAACCAGCAGGCTCCGGATCCTGTATTGAGTTGAATACCCCTGTACTGGACCTCTTTAACATGTCCTAGATCCAAATCTGTATTAGTCTGAACCAATGCACCACTGCTGTTTACACCTGGAAAGTGTTAAGGAAAATAGACTTTAATCATTGACAATTAATGAAATAATGTTTGAGTGTTCAATTCTTAGCCATCATATACTTGGCTGAATAATCAAATCTCCATCTCTTGTAAAACACACAATTAAACTAAACACCTTAATTACCATTTAACAATAGCTGTATAATTATAATGGCCCTGGCTCAGCGTGGCGGCTCTATTACTCAGTCACAGGGGTAATACAGCATCATCAGGCTATGTAATCCCTTGATGAAGATACTATCTTCTGCTGTTATAAAAAGAGTAAAACCATATAAAGAAAAATCACTCTCTGTCACCGTTTGGAATCCCTCCATTGGTAAATAGCCTTTAATCTTTTCTCTCCTGACACATCTTAACTTCATGATTCTTCTAAACATGTAGGAAATTCACAATCCTCTTCTTCAACGGTCCCAGTGCTTTGCAGTTGCAAGCTGTTCCATTTGATGGAAAAGTAGTGATAAAGAAGTAGCTTTGTCTCCAGAATTTTGTGTATCACACCATGGGATAACAGTCAACATTTGTGAGATAACAATTTTAGTGTTTTCAGCCCTTTGGTGAGACATCCCGCTGATGGAGAGCAGGGATGATACAGTTGGAATTTAGCTTTGACATTGGTGCATGTGTGGATGGCTTGTGTGCATACACAGTTGTCATAGAAACAGAGAACTTGTAACAGCATGAGCGTTTTTGACAGATAACAGACGGTTGATGTCCATTCAACGACGCAGACACGGCTCTTCCAAAGACAACTTGATGGCGTAAGAGTGAAATGAACTATTGGATTGTTTTCTCATTTATTCAAACTTAAATTGACATAAATATACTTTCAAAAAGATGAATTATTTAGAACATATTTGTCCTGCTGACTGTAGATCTAAATCATTGCTTGTGTACAATGTATTTCTCAAAAGAGAGCAGGAGCATGCTCTCTTACATACATTCTCAGGGTGATGTACTCTACCAGATTGGAGACAGTCAAGATCAGCAGACTTTCATTTTGAAATGTGGCAATTAGGGTATTTTGTAAAAAATTTCAACAAAACCGGCAGATGGATGGTACAGTTTGCGCCTCCATGGAAACTTGGAAGTAACTTTTCTTTTCCTCCCACCATTAGGATGCCAGCCTGATCAAAATGCAGATGGTAGACACCGGCTGGAACTCTGTAGGAACATTCAGAAGACAATGAAATACTAACAACTCTGAAAATGTCTCTCTGTAGATCTTTTCAGCCATTAATACATATTTTGTTATAAAGGTGTTTGTCAAGGGAAGGGAGGGCTATGATACCATGATTATTTTCTTTTGACTAACATGCAGAGGGATAAGCTGAGAGAGGCACTGTTATAGATCAGGTCTTTGGGCACAAATGTATTTGTCATGACCTCTTAGTAGAGTCTCGAAATAGTCATTTAACGTGCATCCAAACTCATTTAACAGGTGAGCTGAGTTATTTGCTTCACATTATGGCATACAGTAGCGCTGACTAGTAAATCATTAAAATAGTGGAATCCACTAAATCTCTACTTGGTGTAATTCAAATATATGCACAGTTGGCTTTTTTGTTTATCCACTTGATACAATATAATGGTCGGTAAGAATTAAACCCAACGGCGCGAATAGAAGAATAAGGGAGGGCACGTATGTCATGAAATGAAGATGTGTATTTCACAAATAAAGCAGATGGCATGCAAAATCAAATCAGAACATCCCAAAATAAACTCACAAATAACAATGCAAAATACAGTCTGTGTTGTTCAATGAAAGTCAATACACTTCAGTTTCAAGTCCAGGTAAGATATTAAAAAAAACATAAGAAAAACTCCAATAAGTACAGATGGGAGGAAATGACAATAAATATACATTTTAGGTAATATATATATATATATATATATATATATATATATATATATATATATATATATATATATATATATATATATTTTTTTTTTTACTTTTTTTTTTATTGTATAAATGCCTTAAATTTGCTTGACCCCAGGAAGAGTAGCTGCTACCTTGGCAGTACAAAAACAAAGCAAAACCTCAAAAGGTAAAGTCGGCCTTAGAAATAGCCTTCCAAAACATTGTCCTTTGGACAGAGTGGGATAATCAACCAAAACAACCTGGTCTCAGAGCATTTGTTGTTATTCTGTACTTAAATCCGAGATTCTCCATTTAGTATGATATGTTACATTTGGTATGGTTACACAACAAGGAAGGTTACTTAAAGCAAAAATGAAAGGAGTGTGGTTAGTCGGGGTGGATGGGTGGGCGAATAACCCATAGGTTGCAAGTTCAAATCTCATCACAAACAACTTTAGCATTTAAGCTTATTAGCAACTTTTCAACTACTTACTACTTTTTAGCTAATTTGCCACTACTTAGCATGTTAGCTAACCCTTCCCCTTACTCTAACCTTAACTCTTTTAGCTAACCCTTCCCCTAACCTTAACCCGTCAACCTAACTCTTAAACGTAACCTTAACTCCTAATTCTAAACCCTAGCCTAGCTAACATTAGTGAGCTAGCGAACATTAGCTACCTAGCTGAAATTTGTAACAAATCATACATTTTGCAGATTCGTAACATTTAATATGAATTGTAATTTGTAACATATCATATGAAATGGGTGATGGACACACCCATTTCCTATAGCACTTTAAACCATGAAGTGACAATGGGTTTGTCTAGGGAGTGACCAGGGTGGAGCCCACAGCCTATACACATATCAAGAAACTATAGAATTTTGTGGGCTACAACCAGGGGTGAAAGAAAGTAACCCGGTACGGTCCGGTATGGTGTACGGGCAAAATAAATACTCCGTACAGGTAAAACTTGAGCCTATCACAACTAATAATACAATATGCCATCAAAAATATAGGCAATTACACCATTACTTAACATTACTGCATGTCAGTCGCATGAAAAAGGCACACGTGGACAACAGTGGATGCATCAATTCAGGCTACATTTGTAGGCCTAATGACAATTGCAGAATGTCATTACAATACAAGTAGGTGTTTAGTAACAGATGTCTCTTTCCATTCAACAAATTGCGGGTTCACAGTGCACTGTTGGGGTTTGGATGCTGAAATTACTTTGTGAGTGGACGAATATGCTCTGGCAGCCTACATGAGCACCTTTGTTAAGTGATTGTTTGACAATCAGATGAAAACATCATGACCGGTTGTGTTTATGCCACATTAAAAGGCATAGGCGGCATGTGCATAAGGCTAGGGGAAGCTAAGCTTTCCCTAAAGTAAATTCAATAAAATTGACACAATTATATAGCCTAATTAGCTTACTCCTGTCTATACAGAAATAAATAAAATCATTCAAAATAGGCCACTACACCAGAAAGCATGATTTAGCCACAGAGGATCATTAGCTTCTTTAAAATAAATATGTGGATTGTTTTAAATAGTATAGCCTACAGTCGGAAGGGCCTACAATTTGGGCTGCACACGCTGCAAATACCAATAGATGATTGTTGAGTTGCGACTGTCAGTGAAAAGCAGAGACCCAGCCAGGCATATCACAATATTTAAAAATACAATCGCGGAAAACTGTTTGGAAAGCAAATGGCTATTGCTGTAAAGAGATGAAAATGAAAAGACTCCAATCTGTCGTTAGTTATCAAAAATCTTAACTTAATTGAGTGAACAGTAGCCTATCTTATTGGCACCAGTGAAGAACATTGGCCATATCCCCGGTGAGTGTGTATATTCATTGTCTTTATCATTGGGTCAGTGACACTTGTTTGTTTTTGGACAATCATTTTCTCCTCCAGGTTAGATGGACGTCGTATTGTATTTGTGTCTCCTCTATTCGTAGGCCGATTATATGGATCAGACAATACAGTTTTTATTCATCTGCTTGTCAGTGTCAGCAGAGTAGGCAACCCTGTCATTTTGGTAGTATAAAAAAAATGTGTGTGCGCACTTGGGTGTCCAGTACCGGTAAGAAATTAAATCTACTTTCACCCCTGGTTACAACACAAGTAAACACTTATAACAGTATGTGTGTTGCACAGTTGCTGCGATGGTACCAGAGACTGTATTACAAGCAGCAATTCCCTGTCAATTGTGTTTTTGCTGACAACATCAAATGAGTTGTACTGTTACTGTGTCCTAGTAGATGCGTGGCACTGTGATGTGCATCTGGTTGTGCCAATTATAGTCATCATTGGTCCTGCAATGAGTCATTTAAATGTTCAATCAAAATCTTTTTCTTGGGTGGCATGTTGTCATTTTGCACACAGAAAAACATCATGCTGTTGTCAAACTTGCCATATTGCTTAAATACTGTGGAACTTAAGTCAAAACATGCTGCATCTAATAGTGTTTGAGTATGCACACTGTTTAGGTTTAATGCAGAATAAATTATTGCTCCAAGTTTTGAAACAAATCTTGCAACACATACACTTTTGATACTAATGTCGCTTTTTGCATTTTCTAAATTCGATTGAATGATCCTAAAAGGTTATCTGTCATGAGTAACAGAAAATGACAGCATGAGAGGTTATAATGGTGGGCTACTGCTCACACACAGTCACAATTTACAGCTGTGAACATAGAACACTCAACTCCAGTCCACCGCTGCCATGTCGAGATCCAGCCTCGCACGATGATATGTAGACAAAAAAGTATCGCTGCTTTTGAAGAGAAAGCGCTAAAAGATTGAAATCTTGCAGCAATGCAATCATAAAAGGCAGAAGTATGAGAAGGTTTGAAGGTCTTAATCGATATGTCTCATCTGTTGGCTGTACAGTGAAGATGACGTGGCTGCCTCAGAGACACAGGTGGGCAAGTCCAATCCACTCCTGTCCTCCATGTGGTAACAGCACTCAGCCAAGTCCCTGGCTACTTCCAGCTGGCTCACAGCACTGCTGGAGCAGACAGATGAAGAATTGTCATGTATGACCAGAATCAAAAACATGGCCACACGCTACATTACACAGGGCTTAGACCAGAGTAATTACAATGTAACAAACTAGTTCAAATAAATCTAATCTAATTTTATTAGTCTCATACACATATTAGTAGATGTTATTGCGGGTGTAAAGAAAGGCTTGTGTTCCTAGCTCCAACAGTGCTGTAATATCTTACAATACACTACAATACACACACATCTTAAAGTAAAAGAATGGAATGAATAAATATATAAATATTAAATCGAGCCATGTCGGAGTGGCATTGACTAAAATACAGTAGAATAGAATACACTATATACATATGAAATGAGTAAAGCAGTATGTAAAGATTATTTAAACATTATTAAAGTGACTAGTGTTCCATTATTAGTGGCCAGTGATTACAAGTCTATGTATATAGGGCAGCAACCTCTAAGGTGCAGGGTTGCGTAACCGGGTGGAAGCCGGCTAGTGATGGCTATTTAACAGTCTGATGGCCTTGACATAGAAGCTGTTTTTCAGTCTCCTGGTCCCAACTTTGATGTACTTGTACTGACCTCACCTTCTGGATGATAGCAGGGTGAACAGGCCGTGGCTCGGGTGGTTGATGTCCTTCATGATCTTTTTGGCCTTCCTGTGACATCGGGTGCTGTAGGTGTCCTGGAGGGCAGGTAGTTTGCCCCCGGTGATGCGTTAGACAGACTGCACCACCCTCTGGAGAGCCCTGCGGTTGCGGGCTGTGCAGTTGCAGTACCAGGCGGGGATACAGCTCGACAGGATGCTCTCAATTGTGCATCTGTAAAAATTTCTTCAGCCTCCTGAGGTTGAAGAGGCGCTGTTGAGCCTTCTTCACCACACTGTCTGTGTTGGTGGACCATTTCAGTTTGTCAGTGATGTGTACCTTCTCCACTGCGGTCCCGTCGATGTGGATAGGGGCGTGCTCCCTCTGCTGTTTCCTAAAGTCCACGATCACCTCCTTTGTTTTGATTATGTTGAGTGAGAGGTTATTTTCCTGGCACCACTCTCCCAGGGCCCTTACCACCTCCCTGTAGGCTGTCTCGTCATTGTTGGTAATCAGGCCTACTACTGTTGAGTCGTCTGCAAACTTGATGATTGTACGGTTGTGTACGGTCATGCTGCCATTTGTATGTATTTATGTGGAAAATATTGTGGAAAGAACAAAATAATTACATATGTTATTACCATGCATTTATCCTGTAATATTGTGACTGTCATGTGAGGGGGTGTGAATAGCACAATCACTATTCTCTAACTCTGAAGGAATGAATATTAGAAATGTACCTGAACTTTCTGAAGTATATGTCAATGAAGTAAAATCACCCAGCTGGCAAGATTTTAGGCATTTTGTATCTTTTAGATCTTTGGATATATTGATGTTATATTCATACACTTTTTGTTCTAAATTATTCGAAACAATCTTTAGCGTACAATACAAAAGGCAGGAATATTCTTGGATGAAATGTTTTTTTAAACGTTCTGTGGTATGAAAAAATCATGTACAACATCAAAGCTTTCATTGGTCTGAATGCAGTAGGCCAGTAATGTTTCTGCAGTATTGTATCATTACAATGCTTAGCATAAAGTTATTTTTAACTTATAGACCAATTAATTATTCCATTATGAAACCTATGAATGTCTATCTGGTGGTGTTCAAAGACAATTTTACACCTACAATATCTGGCAGGCGCATCCTTTACATTCATGCATAATGGATACATCAGCATAGTGTGTTGCGTACCATACAGTGAGTTGTATAGCACTTGCTTTGAATAAATTACGGTGTGAAATTGTGTTGTCAATGAGCATGGTGACAACAACATTGGATATTAACATATAATTCTGCAGCTGCTATAGATTTCCAGATGCATCAAAGCAATACATTGCAAACCCGTACAATGCTGTCTAGTGCCTGCAGGTGTTAAGTTGTGACAGGGTAAATTGTACATAAAATTGTAAATTCATTGAATTAGAAGTGCACAGTCAACATCTGCTAATAAATATGTGCATATCCAGTTGCTGTGTCTAAAAGGAATTTTGACTGACGCATTCAAAAAGCTTTCTTTCTACCATTCTCCTCCAATTACTTTTGCCTGTAGCCAAGTAGCCCCAGCCTGTCAGTCATCCAGTCAATTTGTCCTGGGAACTGACTTAATTAAACTTCAAAAGAAATGTTTATTTTGACCCTCCACCAATTTAAAGGCTACATGATTCAAGTAAAAAAAATTGCAACAACAGAACTGGTTGAAAGCATTTGTTTTGCACATAAGGTTCCCATTTTGAGCTTCAAGCTTTGATTTAGTCATCAATTCATCTTTGTGATATTCATAAGGGTGCTAATAAAAATAAGATTTGATACAGTCATTCTAGCCAATTTATAAACCCTATAACTTGTTGTAACACACACTTAGCTCACATCCTATGTATAACCAACAAAGCCTCTGATATACAGTGCCTTACACCCCCTTGACTTCCACATTTTGTTGTGTTACAACCTGAACTCAAAATGTATTAAATCTTTTTTTTTCTCACCCATCTACACACAATACCCCATGATGACAAAGTGAAAACATGTTTTTAGAAATGTTTGCAAATGTATTGAAAGTGAAATACAGAAATATCTAATTTACATAAGTATGCACACCCCTTTGCTATGACACTCCAAATTGAGCTCAGGTGCATCCAATTTTCTTTTATCTTCCTTGAGATGTCACTACAACTTGAAAGGATGATCAGAGTCCACCTGTGGTGTCACGGTCGTCGTAAGGATTGGACCAAAATGCAGCGGGTATATTTATCATCTTCTTTATTGAAGGAAGAACACTTAAACATAACAAATGACGAAACCAGTCGCGTAAGGTGCACTGACTATACAGGAAACAACCACCCACAAACACAAGTGAAAACAAACACAACTAAATATGGCCTCCAATTAGAGACAACAACAACCAGCTGCCTCTAATTGGAGGTCTTTGACAAAACTAACATAGAAATAGAAAAGCTAGATAAACACATAGAAATAGATAACCTAGAACATAAACCAAAAACCCCGAAACACACAAAACAAACACCCCCTGCCATGCCCTGACCAAACTACAATAACAAATTACCCCTTTTACTGGTCAGGACGCGTGACAGTACCCCCCCCCCCCCCCCCCCCCCAAAGGTGCAGACCCCGAATACACCTCAAAACAAAAACCCCACAGAAATTAACCCCAAACTTAAAGGGAGGGAAGGGAGGGTGGCCACCGTCAACGACGGCTCCCGTGCTACACCCCCCCAATCCTCCAACTACGGAGGTGGCTCTGGCTCCGGCCTTAGTCCCCATTCTAACCTGCCCACCCCCGCTGAAGGCTCAGGGCTGTAGACCACTGCTGAAGGCTCTGGGCTGAGGCGCGTCGCTGGAGACCTCGGGCTGAGGTGCGTCGCTGGAGACCTCGGGCTGAGGTGCGTCGCTGGAGACCTCGGGCTGAGGAGCGTCGCTGGAGACCTCGGGCTGAGGAGCGTCGCTGGAGACCTCGGGCTGAGGAGCGTCTCTGCAGGCTCCGGACTGAGGAGCGTGTCTGCAGGCTACGGACTGTGGGCCGTCTCTGCAGGCTCCGGACTGTGGGCCGTCTCTGCAGGCTCCGGACTGTGGGCCGTCTCTGCAGGCTCCGGACTGTGGGCCGTCTCTGCAGGCTCCGGACTGTGGGCCGTCTCTGCAGGCTCCGGACTGTGGGCCGTCTCTGCCGGTTCCGGACTGTAGGCAGTCTCTGTCGGTTCCGGACTGTAGGACATCGCCGGAAGCACTGGACGGGGAACTGTCGCCGGAAGCTCTGGACTGGGACTGTGCACTGAAGGCCTGATGCGTGGAGCTGGCTTTGGAGGCACCAGACTATTGACATGCACCTCAGGGATAGTGCGAGGAGCAGGAACAGGACGTACTGGAATGGGCAGGCGCACTAGAGACCTGATGCGTGGGGCTGGCTTTGGAGGCGCCAGACTATTGATACGCATCTCAGAGCTAGTGCGAGGAGCAGGAACAGGACATACTGGACTGCGCAGGCGCACTAAAGGCCTGATGCGTGGGGCTGGCTTTGGAGGCGCCAGAACAGTAACACGCACCACAGGGCTAGTGTGAGGAGCAGGAACAGGATACACTGGGTCTTGAAGATGCACTGGAGGTCTGGAGCGCACAGCCTGCACAACCCGTCCTGGCTGAGTTGTCACTGTAGCCCTGCACGGGCGGAGTGCTGGCATAGGGCGAACTGGGCTGTGCTGAGGAATGATGGCTGCCGTGAGTAGAGCAGGCGCAGGGTAGCCCGGGCCTAGGAGACGCACTGGTGGCCAGATATGCTGAGCAGGCATACTCCTTCCTGGCTGGATGCCCACTCTAGCACGGCACTTGCGGGGGGCTGGTATCGACCGCACCGGACTGTGCGTACGGATGGGCGAGACCGTGCGCACTTCCGCATAGCGCGGTGCTCTCCACGCCAAACTCTCCCCATAATAAGCACGAGGAGTTGGCTCAGGTCTCTTGCCTGACTTACCCCAACTCCCCGTGTGCCCCCCCCCAAAAATGTTTTGGGGCTGCCTCCTCACCTCCTGAAATGGAGAATATAATGCCTCATACCTCCGTCATTCTCCCTTTGCTGCCTCCAGTTCCTCCTTCGGTCTCCGGGACTCCCCAGCCTGCCTCTCCAGCCTGCCTCCAAGGTCCCTTTCCATCTAATATTTCCTCCCATGTCCACGACTCCAAATATTTATCCTGCTGCTCCTTCTTCCACTGCTTGGTCCTCTTTTGGTGGGCGGTCCTGTCACGGGCGTCGTAAGGATTGGACCAAAATGCAGCGGGTATATTTATCATCTTCTTCTTTATTGAAGGAAAAACACTTAAACAAAACAAATGACAAAAACAGTCCCGTAAGGTGCACTGACTATACAGGAAACAACCACCCACAAACACAAGTGAAAAACACATCTAAATATGGCCTCCAATTAGAGACAACAACAACCAGCTGCCTCTAATTGGAGGTCATTGACAAAACTAACATAGAAATAGAAAAGATAGTTAACACATAGAAATAGATAACCTAGAATATAAACCAAAAACCCCGAAACACACAAAACAAACACCCCTTGCCACGCCCTGACCAAACTACAATAACAAATAACCCCTTTTACTGGTCAGGACGTGACATGTGGCCAATTGTTTGGACATGATTAAGAAAGAAACACACCTGTCTACATATGGTCCCACACTTGACAGTGCATGTCAGAGCAGAAATTATACCATGAAGCCCAAGGAACTGTCCGTAGATCACCAGGATAGAATTGTAATGAGGCATATATCTGGGGAAGGGTATAAAACGATTTCTAGAGTGTTAAAAGTTTTCAAGAGCACAGTGGTCTCTATCATTGGGAAATAACAAAAATGTGGAACTACCTAGACTCTACCTACAGCTGGCCGTCCGACCAAACTGAGCATACTGGCAAGAAGGACATTGGTCAGGGAGATGACCAAGAACTCAATGACCACGCTGACAGAATTACAGAGTTCCTTGGCTGAGATTGGAACACCTGCCAGAAGGACAACAGTCTGGGAGAGTGGCCAGGTGGAAGCCACTCCTGAGAAAAAGGCACGTGACAGGATGCCTGGAGTTTGAAAAAAGGCACGTGAAAGACTCTGCGATCATAAGGCAATATATTCTGTGGTCTGATGAGACAAAAATGTAACTATTTGGCCTAAATGCAAAGTGTTATGTCTGGAGAAAAACCAGGCACTGTCACACCCTGATCTGTTTCACCTGTCCTTGTGATTGTCTCCACCCCCTCCAGGTGTCACTTATTTTCCCCAGTGTATTTATCCCTGTGTTTCCTGTCTCTCTGTGCCAGTTTGTCTTGTATGTTAGTCAAGTCAACCAGCTTGTTTTTTCTGTACTCCTTTTTCTCTTCTCTTTGCTAGTCCTCCCGGTTTTGACCGTTGCCTGTTTTCTAGACTCCATTCCCGCCTGCTTGACCATTCTGCCTGCCCTGACCTTGAGCCTGCCTGCCCTTCAGTACCTACTGGACTCTGAACTGGTTTTGACCTTTTGCCTGTACACTACTATTCTCTTGCCTACCCCTTTCTGGATTAATAAACATCTAAGACTCCAACCATCTGCCTCCTGTGTCTGCATCTGTGTCTCGCCTTGTGCCCTTATAGGCACAGCTCATCACCCATCTAACATCATCCCTACCGTGAAGCATTGTGGTGGCAGCATCATGCTATGGGGATGCTTTTCGGCAGCAGGGACTGGAAGACAGGTAAGGATAGAGGGAACAATGAATTAAGCCAAATACAGGAAAATCCCTGCTTCATTGTGCAAACAACCTTAGACACGGAGGGTGAATATTTATGTTCCAACAGGACAATGACCCCAAGCATACAGCCAAAGCAATACTGAAATATGAAAGTCCTTGAGTGGCCCAGCCAAAGCCCAGACTTGAATCCCATTGAAAATATGTGGAAAGAGTTGAAGATTTCGGTTCACTGCCGCTCCCCATCTAATTTAACAGAGCTTTTGAAGATCTGCAAGGAAGAATGTGAGAAAATCCCCAAATCCAGATGTGCAAAGCTGATACAAACATACCTAAGATGACTCAAAGCTATAATTACCGGCAAAGGTGCTTCTACAAAGTATTGACTCGTGTGTGAATACTTATGCAAATTAGATATTTTAGTATTTTTAAAACTTGTTTTCACTTTGTCATTATGGGGTATTGTGTAGATCGGTGAGAGAAAAAAAATATTTAATACATTTTTAATTCAGGCTGTAACACAACAAAATGTGGAATAATTAAAGGGGTATGAATACTTTCGGAAGAAAGTGTAAATCGTTTCCTTCACATGTATCAGATTCAGTTATGTCATGTGATAAAACGACAAATTAACAAGAGGCCTTACAACATGAGCTCCCCGGGGTGGCTGCATCGAGTCAACCTCAGAAACTCTGGCTTCCGCCTGAGGTAGCTTTGTTAGCAAAAGGACCGGAGAAGAAAATGCATGGATAATTTAACATGCCATCAGCAGTGACATTTTGATGAATGGAATAACCTATACCTGTGCATGCTGTATGATGGTCGATTTACCTCCGCTGGGAGGTACAGAGGCTGAGGATAAAAAGAATCAAGCCAAGGATAAAAGAAGGCTTACACGGAGGAGGGGGAGCGTGATAAACAGAGCTGAGACAATTTATGTAATCTTACATTGTTGGAACGATTGATTAAGCAATGGACAGCTTTACATTGTAAATGCCTGTGCAAACAACATGATCTACAATGTTGTAAATAAGGTCTACAGGCGAGGTCAAGGTCAGTTCTATACAGCATACTGTACCACACCCCCATACTTTGCAACAGCCAGCAGACATTTTAACATGTGGCATCATCTGCAGCAAGTGTTTAGATATGGTAAATATTTATTTTGTTTCAGATTTTGCAACAGAGACTCTGCCCAACATCTGGATCCCCAGATTGTAAAGTGACATGGGAAATCAAGTACAACTGTTTAATTGCCTTCAAGGAAGACAGCACTTTTCAACACCGTCTCCAAGGAGACCAAAGACATGAAAACTTCAGCATTCCATTTGGAATATTCAGCTCATATGACAGCTGTCAATCAACAGACAATAGTTTGTTCTTCAGCTAAATAAAACATGTTTTTTGGCAATGTTGCTACCTTGCTGTGGGCAATGCTTTACATTACTGTATCTGACAGAATACTGCATGTTTATTCTTTTTCATTTAACAACCAAGTGTCACCCCAATGTCTACCCCAAGACAGCACTTATTTCTTATTTAATGACATGTCATGTCATTCACAGGGCTATCATATAACAGGATAGATACATAATGTACCAAGAACCTGTGACCATGGCTATTATTACACAAGGTTATATTTATGCTCTTAAAAAAAATAGTTATTCGGCTGTGCCAATAGGAGAACCTTTTTGGTTCCAGGTAAAACCCTTTTTGGTTCTAGGTAGAACCCTTTTGGGTTCCATGTAAAACCCTCTGTACAAAAGGTTCTACATAGAACCTAAAAGGGTTCTACCTGCAACCAAAAAGTGTTCTTCAAAGTGTTATCCTATGGGAACAGCCGAGGAACCCTTTAAGGTTCTAGATAGCACCTTTTTTTAAGAGTGTACAGTGCCTTCAGAAAGTATTCACACCCCTTGACTTTTTCCAAATATTGTTGTGTTACTCCCCTACACACAATACCCCATAATGTCATTATTATGTTTTTCAAAATGTATACAAATGTATTAAAAACGAAAAGCTGAAATGTTCTTAGTCAATAAGTATTCAACCCCTTTAATATGGCAAGCCTAAATAAGTCTAGGAGTAAACATTTGCTTAATAACAAATCACATAATAAGTTGCATGGACTCACCCTGTGTGAAATAATACGTTTTAACATGATTTTTTTAATGACTACCTCATCTCTGAACCCCACACATACAATTATCTGTAAGTTCCCTCAGTCAAGCAGTACATTTCAAACACAGGTTCAACCACAAAGACCAGGAATGTTTTCCAATGCCTCGCAAAGAAGGGCACCTGTTGGTACATGGGTAAAAATTAAATAAACTGACATTGAATATCCCTTTGAGCATGGTGAAGTTATTAATTACACTTTGGATGGTGTATCAATACACCCAGTCACTACAAAGATACAGGCGTCGTTCCTAACTCAGTTGCAGGGATTTCACCAAGAAGCTAATGGTGATATTAAAACAGTTACAGAGTTTAATGGCTGAGCTAGGTGAAAACTGAGGATGGATCAACACTGTTGTAAGTACTCAACAATACTAACCTAAATGACAGAGTGAAAAGAAGGAAGCCTGTACAGAATAAAAATATTCCAAAACATACATCCTGTTTGCAATGAGGCACTAAAGTAAAACTGCAAAACAAATGTGGCAAAGACATTAACTTTATGTCCTGAATACAAAGCATTATGATTGCGGGAAATCCAACACAACACATCACTGAGTACTGCTCTTCATATTTTCAAGCATAGTGATGTCTGCATCATGTTATTGGTATTCTTGTCATCGGCAAGGACTAGGGAGTTTTTTATGATAAAATGAAACGGCCAAAATTCTAGAGGAAAACCTGGTTCAGTCTGTTTTTCAACACACACTGGGAGACGTATTCACCTTTCAGCTGGACAATAACCTTAAACACAGGACCAGCTGCTTACCAAGACTACAGTGAATGTTCCTGAGTGACCGAGTTACAGTTTTGTCTTAACCCTTGTGTAGTCTTAGCATTCTGTATACTCCCGTTGTCCTGAGGGTACAAAATGACCCGCCTTCACTAAACCCCTAAAATAAAGCAGCTTAATTGAATTTTAAACCCCAAAAACTATTTTGTCATTCATCACAAACTTTGTGAATATCTGGATTTTCCCTCTTCATAATGCAGAACGACTGCATTTAATCAGTGGCCACCACTCGTTTTTATTACAACACACCTGTCATAATTGTTTTCTTTACTAAAGTAGAGGTTTATTTATTTATTTTGCTAAAGGTACTGCATTGGTGTAAACATAATTTTTTAAACAAGAGATAGCACTTGTATAGCCTAAGAAAGTAGCAGAAATGTGCAGAAAGGAGTTTTGAATGCATTTTATAGAAGGGAAACAATAACAGTCTTGAACTTTTTGGCAACATATTGATATATTCTTAAATATTGTACAATGAGGAACTCAACTACAAAATACTAGTCTTCTCCTATTTCTTAACCATTGCCCCCACCCACAAGGTGTATGAACAACAACAATAAATAAGAATAAAATAAGATAATAGATACAAAACAAAACGTGAAGAACATAAATCAATCAACTCTAATTAGCACATGTAGGACAGTATGCAATTGTGTGTGCATGGACTTTGCAGATGTATTTCTCACATGTGCAGCACATAGTATTGTTTTACAGTCCTTCTTTGGGGGGCAGAATTGGCATTTGCTCCTCTTGCCTGCCCCAGCTGCAGCCTCAGGTGGATCAGGACAAGATTCAGCCCCCTGAACAGCTTTCACAAGTGCTGCAGAGGCTGCTGTGTGGGGGAGGCACTCACTTCTTTGATTGTGTGGGGTTACAAGTGCCTTTCCCAGCTGCTCCAGGAACAGCCTCCCCTTGTTCCGCTTATCAGGCATCCAGGTAGGGTTGATCTTGTTTCATATCATGAAGGCATTGTATGAGGACACATCAATGATGTTATGGAAGATGACCAGGGGCCAGCGGGCAGTCGTCCTCCTGCAGCTGTAAGTTCTAATCGCCTTGTCCAGGTTGTCCACGCGTCCTTTGTTGTGGTTGTAGTCCAGGATGATGGCTGGCTTCCTGTCCTCACGAGGACCACATTCTTGTTCCTCTTTAGGAGGTAAGAAACTAGAGTGGTGTTGGGGGTGAAGGCAAACTTTGATGAGAATGCCTCTCTCCCCCTTGTTGCGAGGAGTGGAAGGGGGAGCTCAGGCTTGTTCTTTCTAACTGTGCCAAACATGGTGATCTTCCTCTTCAGGAGCTGCTGGCTGAGTTCATAAGAGGTAAAGCAACTGTCACATGTGACATTGTGCCCCCTCAGTCCATCTGTCACATCAAGCACAACCCGCATCCCCTGGTTCTTCTCCGGGCCTCCACTGGTCGGCTTCCCTGTGTAGACTTGCATCTTCCAAGCGTAGCTGGATTGTGCGTCACAGGCCACCCATACCTTGATGCCATACTTTGCTGACTTGCTGGTAATATACTGTCGGAAAGGACAGAGACCTTTTGACAAAAGAGATTACTATCAGTAATTAGTATCAATGTCACAGAAAACAATCACATAAATCAATGATATTACAGCAATACATAATTCAATTAACTGTGAAAATCACTTACATTACAGATATGAAAATACAAATTTATTTCTGAATGGAACAAGTTGCTCATCCACTGTTACTTCAGGCCCAGGGTTGTAGAGGTATGGCAGATGCTCCACCCACTTCTCTCAGACCTCTCTTATGGCCGCCAGTTTGTCTCTCACACGTCTTGCAGGTCTTGACTCATGGTTTCAAATCGTAGCATTCTTGAGAAAGTGTGAAAGACTTTTAGTGGCATCGTGGCACGGAAAATCACCCTTCCACTCTCTGCATCCCAGAGACTACATGTAGCCTTGCCTCGGGACCTGTACACACCCGCTAAGATTAGCAGCCCTATGTAGGCACGCAGGTCAATCTCATCCATCCTTTTCCAGTTGTCTCCATATTTACAGAAACCCTCTAAATTTGTCATCTCCAGGATGATTTTTTTGATTGCTGGTGTGATGAACATGTAGAATGTTGAGGTGATGTCCTGGGCATGGCAACTGCATGTCTTGTGGGCCCTGGGGTCATCCTTATGACTTATGACCTTATGCCCTGGTTGTCATATGGTGACAAGGACCATATTAAATGTCTCACTTTCAGCTTGGGGATTTCTTCTTCATCTGAAGATGATGCATTGTGCTCTGGGTTGTATTCTTCTCCATCTTCTTCTTCAGATACCTCCTCCTCTTCTAAATCAATGTTCTCTTGCTCCTCCTGGATATCTGAAAAAATCTGATCTACGACCTGTTGGGCACAGAAACGTGCATTCATGGCTTCAGCAAAGAGACTACTGGGGGGACTGTCATCTGCAGCACCTTTATAGCCTCTGACTGCATTCCCCATTAGTAAACAATGCTTTCAATACATTTTTATTTTGTCTATAATTTTGTTTATTTTGTCTGAAATGTTGTTTATTTTGTCTGTGAACTTGAGTCACGTGTGGGGTCGTGGAGAGAAGTAGCTGCACATGCACAAGAAAGTTTTAGTTTTGTCTGAGTTCAATCAGTAGCACACATAATCTCAATTTCTCATTGTGAGTTTGTGTGTGTGTCTTTGCGGTTTTGTGGTGTATAAACGATTTTATAACTGCCGGGTCAAAAATTACCCTAAGACAATCTTTGTACCCTGGTGGTGTACAGCTTTCATGGAAATATGAACAAAGGCGATGTTTCACTTTTTCTAATGTTGGGGTCACTCTTGGAAAAGTCATCAAATTTCAAGTTGAAAAAATATCATTTGTCTAGCAATGATCACCAAAGCTTGAAGATGTTTGTACAATACAGGTGTGCAAAGCTCTTAGAGACATACCCAGAAAGACTCAAATCTGTAATCGCTGCCAAAGGTGATTCTAGCATATATTGACTCAGGTGTATGAATACTTATGTAAATTAGATATTTCTGTATTTAATTTTCAAAACATTTGCTGGAATTTCTTTAAACATATTTTACATTTTTCTTTATGTGTGTGTAGATGGGTGACAAAATCAATTTTGAAATCAGGCTGTAACACAACAAAATGTGGAATAAGTCAAGGAGTATGAATACTTTCTGATGGCACTGCATACAATACTGAAAGGATGACATTGACATTTAAAATAACTTAGAAAACTCTATTTTGACATCCATTGTGAAGTTGTGTATTCATGCGTCTTAATGATTGTCGTATACCAATGTTGCTTCAAGATTAGTAAATCTCAGCAGATTTGTGGTGATCTCATCTGTCTCAGCACATTAGATCACATTATTACTGTTATTTTGTACTTAAACTTGACATTCCTCCAAGGCCTAAGACCGCTCTCTGAAATGAGCTGTGTAGTGTTTTCTACTGCACCCATCCTGTCCCCACAGGAAAGTAGTGTAGCAGCCGAGCGGAGCAGAGTCCTGACTCCTGGGCTGCTCCTGTGCCAGTCCTGTCTGCAAAAGGACATGATTGGAGAGAAATTAATCTAATTAATGACTCATTCAAGGTCACATTTATTAGTTATACCCTCCAGGGTGAAATCTATATTTAAAAACCTTGAGCAGATGCGTAGTTGCTTCTCAGTGGTCTGCTCACTGACTGCAGCTTATTTGCAGTTATTTTGTGTCCATCTAGCTTATTATCAAATTAACCCCCACACTAACAGCAGACAATCCCGTGGAGGAAGACTTATGTTTGCAGGTCCACCACCGGTCAAAAAGCTAAAGGCAAATAAAGCAGGACAGATGTTCTGAGGGGGTAATTAACAAGATGTTTTTAAACTTTCAGAGCATGTGCTTCCTATGAAAAATATTAATTATCAATCACAGTGAAGCTTTAATAATCTGATTGACAAATGAAATTTTGGGACACTTTTCGCATTTCATAGTCATATTTATTATTGTACAAGGACCTACTGTTATCTGAAAAGTATCTAAATAGCCTGGATACCAAGGCTGACAGTGTAGTCGTGTGTAGAGAATAAAATACAAAATATACAATGGCTTTATATACAATGGATTTTTCGTCCCAATGGAATTCGACCCAGGGTCGAATTCGATTTGCACTCGTAACTTGATTTTGTTTTGAAAAGATGCTTGTGAAGTAAAGACTATATGTGAATACAAATCAAAGACAAATCTTATGTGAATACATACAGTATATAGCAAGAGAGGTGGCAAAAAAATGTACATAACCAAACTCCTGTTATGTGCAGTTATGTATAGCTACACTGTAAAAATAGACATTTAAAACACCATGATTGTGTAATAAAACCATGGAAAGGAGTGCACGTAACCGGAGATCTGGTGTTTGGAGGGTGTTTGACTCTACAGTAAACCCATTGCAAGTGTTATTACACAGAAAGTGTTTTAAAACAAAATAGAAGTACTCTGAAACACCCAAAGTGGTTCTTCAATCTGAATATTGGTGTTTTTAAAAGAGTGCTGTGGACTTTTTGGGGTTTCAGTGCATGTAAAAGGCAGCATCAAAACACTGTGTCTCTCATTAAAAGGGCACAAGGCGAGACCCAAATGCAGACACAGGAGGCAGATGGTAGAGCTCTGATATTTATTATAACAAAGGGAGTAGGCAAAGGCAGGTCGGGGACAGGCGAGAGTTCATAAACCAGGTCAGAGTCCAAACAGTACCAGACAAGGCAATCTCGAGGTCAGGCCAGGCAGTGGTCAGAAACCAGATCCGAGTCTAAACAGTACAAGGGGATAGGCAGACTGGTAGTCAGAACAGGCAGAGTGGTCAAGCAGGCGGGTTCGGAGTCAGGACAGACAAGCGTCGAAATCAGGAGGACTCGAAACAAACAGAGACTGGGGAAAAATAGGAGCAAGGAAAACCACTGGTTGACTTGGCAAACAAGACGAACTGGCACAGAGAGACAGGAAACACAGGGATAAATACACCGGGGATAATAAGCGACACCTGGAGGGGGTGGAGACAATCACAAGGACAGGTGAACCAGATCAGGGTGTGACACTCATACAATCAAATGGTTAAGAAATGCAAATGGTTTATAGCCTAAATATTGATTGACGATAAGGGCTATGTAAAATATTTTTGTGAAATTCCACCTTCATTTTTCAAGATTTTTAGACTTCAGAAACAAGAAAAGACAGCGAAGGAGTTGTTGGGTGGAAGCAGGAATTCAACACCCAACTTCTGGAACAGTAATATGGCACATTTCATTGGAATTTCATCGGAATATTACACACTCAACTTCACAGCCACACTGTAAAACCTTATTCTAGTGTGAATTGAAATTGACTCCAAACAAAAACAACCAACATATACTTAATAAAAAAGAATGTAAGTCGTTTCAACCCAGCTTAATATGTTGCACAACTTGTAAGTATATTTTATGAGGATAACCAAAGATAGAGAAAATGTTGTGATTTAAATCATTGGAAGTCTGGTTTTAATCTCCTTGCACTTCCTATCTTGTACGTGGCTGTATTTATTGAGGATTGTTTTCACGATCGTTTTGAAAGACGGACCAAGGCGCAGCGTGTGTTAAGTTCCACATCTTTTAATAAACAGTGAAACTTCCACAAAACAATAAACAAACAACGAAACGTGACCTAATTGATGCAACAAGCACATACACAAAACAATATCCTACAAAGCAGGTGGGAACAGGGACACCTTAAGTATGATCCCCAATTAGAGACAATGAACATCAGCTGCCTCTAATTGGGAACCATACCAAGAGCACCAACATAGAAATGAAAAGACTAGAACACCCCCTAGTTACGCCCTGACCTACAGCACCATAGAGAACCAAGGTCAGGGCGTGACAGTGTCGGTGGCGGCTCCGGTGCGGGTCGCCGCCCCCGCCCAGACCCCGGATCCGACAATGGTGCCGGGCTGAACGCCGTGCCTGGACTGGGTATCGGCACAGAGGAAGGCTCCGGCCATGGAGCTCGGTTGGCCTCCGTGTCTGGACTGGGCACTGGCGCAGAGGAGGGCTCCGGCCATGGAGCTGGGTTGGACGTTGTGCCTGGACTGGGCACCGGCGCAGAGGAAGGCTCCGGCCATGGAGCTGGGTTGGCCGCCGTGCCTGGACTGGGCACCGGCGCAGAGGAATGCTCCGGCCTTGGAGCGGGACTGGACACCATGCCTGGACTGGGCACCGGCACAGAGGAAGGCTCCTGCCATGGAGCGGGACTGGACGCCGTGCCTGGACTGGGCACTGGAGCAGAGGAAGGCTCCTGCAATGGAGTGGGACTGGACACCGTGCCTGGACTGGGCACCGGCGCAGAGGAAGACTCTGGTCTTGGAGCGGGACTGGACGCCGTGCCTGGACTGGCCCCCGGCGCAGAGGAAGGCTCCTGCCATGGAGCGGGCTGGACGCCATGCCTAGACTGGGCACCGGCGCAGAGGAAGGCTCCTGCCATGGAGCGGGACTGGACACCATGCCTGGACTGGGGAGGCGCACTGGAGGCCTGATGCGTAGAGCCGGCACAGGTGGCACTGACTGGTGATACGCACTTCAGGGCGAGTGCGGGGAGCTGGCACAGGATGTACCGGACTGGGGAGGCGCACTGGAAGCCTGGTGCATGGAGCCGGCACAGGTGGCACCGGACTGGTGACACGCACTTCAGGGCAAGTGCGGGGAGCTGGCACAGGACGTATCAGACTGGGGAGGCGCACTGGAGGCCTGGTGCGTGGAGCCGGCACAGGTGGCACCGGACTGGTGACACGCACTTCAGGGCGAGTGCGGGGAGCTGGCACAGGACGTACCAGACTGGGGAGGCGCACTGGTGGCCTGGTGCGTGGAGCCGGCACAGGTGGCACCGGACTGGTGACACGCACTTCAGGGCGAGTGCGGGGAGCTGGCACAGGACGTACCGGACTGGGGAGGCGCACTGGAGGCCTGGTGTGTGCTGCCGGTACAGGTTTCACCGGACTGACGACACACACTTCAGGGCGAGTGCGGGGAGCACTGGAGGCCAGATGCGTGAAACCGGCACAGACTTCACCAGACTGCTGACAGGCTCTTCAGGTCGAATGTTGAGCAGAACGCACTTGACCAACATCTCTCTCCTCTCTCTCTCTCCCAACTTCTCCATCGCCTCCCTGACGGTCTCTGGCTTTTCAGGACGAGTGCGGGGAGCTGGCACAGATGGCACCGGACTGGTGTCACGCTCTTAAGCACGCCTGCGCTGCAGCATACTCCTCGCCAAAGTCATTCTCTGATATCCCTCCTCACACTGCTCCATCGACTCCCAGGCGGGCTCTGGCTCTCTCCTTGGCTCGGGCCGACCACCCCCGTGCCCCCCCCCCAAAAAAAAAAGTATTGGGGTTTCTGTGGCTGTGGTCCCCGGCGTCGTCGCTGTCCTTCCTGAGTCCTCTGCAACTCCCGCCAAGGAAGGGTCTCGCATCTTCCCATGATTTCTTCCCAGGTCCAAAACTCCTTTACCTCCGTCACACGCTGCTTGGTCCTTGCTTGGTGGGATATTCTGTCACGATCGTTTTGAATAACGGACCAAGGCACAGCGTGTGTTGAGTTCCACATCTTTTAATAAACAGTGAAACTTCCACAAAACAATAAACAAACAACTGGTGAAACAAGCACATACACAAAACAATATCCCACAAAGCAGGTGGGAACAGGGACACCTTAAGTATGATCCCCAATTAGAGACAATGAACATCCGCTGTGCCTAATTGGGAACCATACCAAGAGTACCAATATAGAAATGAAAAGACTAGAACACCCCCTAGTTACGCCCTGACCTACAACACCATAGAGAACCAAGGGCTCTCTATGGTCAGGGCGTGACAATTGTGGTTCATTTTTTTACTTTATTATTATTTTACACAATGTTGTATGCATGTTTGAAAAAATAAAAGTATACTTCTATATTAGTATAAAGCAGCTTGCCATCAGGTGTAATGGATCATGATGAATGGATATAAAAACCGTCAGCCAAAATTACGTTCCCACATTTCCTACTTTTAATTGTAGAGGAAAATACAGTGCCCTGTAATGCTTTCTGTAAAACCTCTAGTTACTGCTAGTTACGAGCTTCAATGCCATACAACACTCCTTCCGTGGCCTCCAACTGCTCTTAAATGCTAGTAAAACTAAATGCATGCTTTTCAACCGATCGCTGCTCGCACCCGCAAGCCCGACTAGCATCACTACTCTGGACAGTTCTGACTTAGAATATGTGGACAACTACAAATACCTAGGTGTCTGGCTAGACTGTAAACTCTCCTTCCAGACTCATATTAAACATCTCCAATCCAAAATTAAATCTAGAATCGGCTTCCTATTTCGCAACAAAGCCTCCAAACATACCCTCGTAAAACTGACTACCCTACCGATCGTCGACTTCGGCGATGTCATTTACAAAATAGCCTCCAACACTCTACTCAGCAAACTGGATGCAGTCTATCACAGTGCCATCCGTTTTGTCACCAAAGCCCCATATACCACCCACCACTGCGACCTATATGCTCTCGTCGGCTGGCCCTCGCTACATATTCGTCGCCAGACCCACTGGCTCCAGGTCATCTGTAAGTCTTTGCTAGGTAAAGCTCCGCCTTATCTCAGCTCACTGGTCACGATAACAACACCCACCCATAGCACGCGCTCCAGCAGATATATCTCACTGGTCATCCCCAAAGCCAACACCTCCTTTGGCCGACTTTCCTTCCAGTTCTCCGCTGCCAATGACTGGAACGAATTGCAAAAATCACTGAAGTTGGAGACTTATATCTCCCTCACTGACTTTAAACATCAGCTATCTGAGCAGCTAACCGATCGCTGCAGCTGTACACAGCCCATCTGTAAATAGCCCATCCAATCTACCTACCTCATTCCCATATTGTTTTTAACTTTTTTGCTCTTTTGCACACCAGTATTTCTACTTGCACATCATCAACTGCACATCTATCACTCCAGTGTTAATTTGCTAAATTGTAATTACTTCACTACTATGGCCTATTTATTGCCTTACCACCTCACGCCATATGCACACACTGTATATAGACTTTTTTTCTATTGTGTTATTGACTGTACGTTTGTTTATTCCATGTGTAACTCTGTGTTGTTGTTTGTGTCACACTGCTTTGCTTTATCTTGGCCAGGTTGCAGTTGTAAATGAGAAGTTGTTCTCAACTGGCCTACCTGGTTAAATAAAGGTGAAATAAAATAAAATAAACTGCTGGTGGATTGAGCCCTGTGCTCAACAATGCCTCCCAAAATGTATTAAACTTGCAAATAATCAGATACATAAATCAATGTTCAACATTAAAATACACCAAAAGAATGTATCTAATTCTGCAGGATTTGAAACACCATAATAGTGTTTAGAAGCTTTATAGGGAGGAAACGGCACCAAAAGAGAAGGGAACTAATTATGCACTACACAGAACTCCAAACGTGTGTTTTCAACCTTTTCTGGTAGTGCTCCCAGTTCCTGGCAAGGTGTTGCACAACACTTGATTAAATGGTGTTACAGCACACTATGTAATGTTTCAAAACATATCAGGATGTGTTTCAATACTCCAAGTTAAGGTTTCGTCCCCTTCACATTGGTGGCAGCTCAATTGCCAATAGTTTTGGTTTAACAAAGCACTTAATTTTAACAATGTATATTCACTCATCTCGGTCTTATTCAATTTGGCATCATTCTGAAAGTTTCCACAGCACCTGCAAAAGTAGCTCATGGAGTAAACTCTTGAATCACTTCTATCTGTACTTCTATGCCAATTAATGCTTTTCTTCCTGACATACTTGAAATCCTCAGTATGTCAATGTAGTTCAGGGGTGTACTCAAAGTAATCCTCCCCGAAAGACTATCTTGACACAATCAAAGCTGGCTTGTCTAAAGTAGAGCTAATCAAGGGGCACACAGTCAAGCACATTGGTATTTAGCATCTACCTCTTGAATTTCAACTGGGGATACTCTGCTGCACTCTGTCAAATCATTGTTTGTTTTATTGGCATGAGAAAGAAAGAGGGAGAGAAAGCGAGTGCTTGGTAAAGCCTGCTAAAATAACATATTTTACACACCTCCCAGCAAACCGAGAACATTCCCAGAACATTAGCTAAGATTCCCATTAAGTTCTAGTTGGGGTTTTATCTAACATTAGGATGATATCATCCCAAAATAAAAAAATTTATATATTTTTTTTCTTCAGATAAGTTATCCTTAGAATGTTCTCTTAATGTTCACTAAAATATTGTGCACAACATCTGTAACAACCACCACAGAGCATTCCCCAAACGTTCTCATTAGGTTTCCAGGTAAAGTAAAACCACAGTGTACTAGTAATTCTGGTGGTAATGTGGCTACCTTGACAAACATGTCAGAGTGGTCATACCTTCCTGTGTTGTATTCTGCACCAGGATCAGGACAGTATACAACAGGAGTTCCCTGATCCTGGTGCAGAATACAACAGGGTTCTCCCTCCCCATATTGACTGGTACCATTCAATTCATTAATAAAAAAAGACAACACATGTAAAAGTTGTTGTCGAGTAAAATGTTTATGCCGAGTGCCAGGTCTCTCTCTATTCAGAGACATCAGTATCAAGCTTGTCTGCCAGTCTGGACTTCATCACATCATCTTGCAAGTCTCCATGAACTGGCTCCATACATGTTTCTGTGAACACAAACACACATAGACACTGTTCTATTACGAATGGCAGTTAGGATAGGTGATATCTGACACACAAACAGAGTACTATGCTGAAGTTTGAACAGGTCAAAATTTGATTCGATTTTTATCAGAGACCTCATGATGGTGTGTCCTTTTCATAGAGGTTGAGGGAGACTGGCAACAATGCAGGTGTCACAAGGGTACTTGTGTCACGCTACACACTTTTATTCTGAGGTCTGCCTGACAAGCTGTCAAAACAACAAGTGACCAGTGAATACAAATATTTCTGGAGGTCGCTAAACCATTGCAATCCCATTGCTGGACATGATACCCACCTTTTCTCGTTCTGGTAGGTCCCGGCATCCATTCATGACCAGGGGATTAGTCTGGCACCCAACTGTGCACTTTGTCTAACAGAAAAACAGGGTCAATGACTGTCATCATCCCTCAATTATAAACATAGCTCAAGAACTAACATAATCTCATTTGGAAGCTAATTCTATGCTTCACAGATGTAGACTGACTGGCTCCAGATTGGATTAGATTCAGGCCAGTGACTCCCTGCAACCAACTGCGACATGTTTTGCTATTGCCCTGGATATGTTTGGGTTTGTTGGTGCTAGTTAGTACACTGTTGTAGTTAGACATGAGTTAGCTAGTACCACCATAGCTGCATCCAATATGTATTTGTGCCCTAGACATGGGTTGCACTTTGGAGGCTAGTGACTGTTTTGTCTAAATTACACTAACTTATAGTGGCATTGAAATACGTTGACATTGCTAAGGTAGGCAAATCATTAGCAGGAAACAACTTTGTCATATTATGATGTCATCACATTTACTTTAGAGAGATGTCAATGTTGCCATTACTGATACTAGCAAAATTTGTCAAAAACAGTTAGCAATGCTAATGTTAGCTGGCTAATATACAGTGGTTCCCTCAATCTTAGTTGGCTGGCTAAAGTTATACTGCATCTAAAGTCAAGCTGTTTCCTACAAATGATTTGCCTTTTTTTGAATTGTTATTGTGTTTCCAAGCCAAATCCAAATTGTATTGAGGTAGGCTAACGTTAGCTAGCTATCTAGTTGGCAGCTTACGTCAGCTATGTTAGCAATGATAGTGATAATGCTTATCAAAATATACATAACCAGATACATAACCAGCAGTCTATGGTCTAGCTAGCTGTATACTCCCCAACACTGGGGAGCAACGAAGTCCAACCATCTATTCCGCATGATGATAGGGTCCTTCGGCAGAGCATGCAAACCATAGTTGTTGGTTGTGAATCCTGCTGGAAGCATGTATTGCATGAGAGGAAGGGCGATTTGCACGTGGAGCTTGGCAAAAAGGGGCATGATTTGTTGACATAATTGTAAGCCAAATCCAACCTTCCTTTTTGTAACGCACTGAGGTTCAAAACTCTGTTTTAGACTAGAATATTTACATTAGTCAAGTTTTTTATCACAAAATACTTTTTTTCTAAGTCAGTGTTTGAAAATAAATATCATTGGAATGTTTTCCTATTATTCACTAAAATGTTGTTCACAACATCTGTACAAACTACCACAAAACATTCCCCCAAGGTTCTCATTAGGTTGCCAGAAAATGTAATAACACAATGTGTTCCGGTAAGGTTCTTAGAACATACTGCAGCAACAGAATTTGAGAGCAATAGGAGTGGTTCTAAGGAAACATTACAGGAATGTTATGCTAATGCTGATGGATATGTTATTCAAAACGCACATAACAACAAACCAAAAACATTTTTTTCCATTTCTGTAAGGTTATGACATGTTGAACCAGAATTGTTCTAATAACAACGATAATGGAAGTAGTTCTGAAAACATTGTTACAATGTTCTGCTAATATTGATATGTAATGTCACATTATTATATGAAGTTGCCAAACTTTTAAAGAAATGGCATTTCAATATTTTTACATACTTATATTTTTTTAGGGTATTGTTCAAATCAAGTAGATTTTAACCTGCAACTTCCCATATTCAAGCCATGTAGGCTACTTAGTATGCTGCACCACCAGGATCCTAATGGTTCTAGTGGATTTTCCTTTGTACTGAAATCCTTAAATTATGATCCAAACTATGGCTATTCAGTATTTCTTAGTTCATCACAGGAGGTTGGTTGCGCCTTAATTGGGGAGGACGGGCTCATGGTAATGACTGGAGCGGAATTGGTGGAATGGTATCAAATACGTCAAACACATGGTTTCCATGGTTTCCATGTGTTTGATGCCATTCCATTAACGCCATTCCAGCTATTATTATGAGCCTCTCAGCAGCCTCCACTGTAGTACATATGCACATCTATGTACATACACCTCACCACAATCTGTAGGGAAAATAAAAGTCAAAACATCCCAACTTTACAGTAAGTGAAGAAGATTGGTAGAGTACGAAATAATAGAGTGTCATGACTGTCCTGTGAGGATCAGAATGGGTCAGATCAGCTTGGTGGTGGATGAAAGTAGCCAGGCCCTCTCTTACCCACAGAGGTGAGGGGGGGGGGGGGAGTTGACAGTTCACACCCTGTTGTAAATTACAGGAGAAGATGACTCTCTCTCCCCCTCCAGTATTAACCAAAGGAATGTCTTTTTTAACAGACTTTTTCCTGCCAAAACTCTTACAGTTTCTAAAGTGAATACTGGAACAATAATTCTAACATAACAACGTGGGGAATGGTCAGAGGTGATCTATAGAAAACTAATGTCATATTGGTTTTAATTTTGTGATGTAATTAAAAAGGTTATAAAGGAATTACTGTATCTTGGAAAGTATATCTCCTTTATGTGTCAAGTCTCCATCCTCTACGTTGTATATGAGATAAGAGAATATATCTCCTATAAACTGTGCATAGTAAGTAGCCATGCCCTGAGTTTCGGACAATCAGAGCCATTCAAGCGTGCCGCTGAAAGGCCAACAACCTTTCTAAGGAGGGCTGGTTCCAACAGAGAAAAATGGCGAACGAAGTCATTCACACGTAACGTTAAATACATTCATGATTTCTTAATTCGGTTCGTGTGAAAACTATATGAAAACTGTGAGAATTGTTTCTAAAATGTATCAACGACAAGTGTCTTTCTTTCTTTCTCTCTCTCTCTCGCTCTCTCTCTTTCTCTCCTTCTCCATGTCGTTGTGTAAAAAGCCACCATATTGTGTCAGTCCGCTAGGGACCTTTTTCTCATGTATTAAGTGTGTATGTTTATTATGTGTTATTATTTATTTAGCTAGTAAATACATAATTAAACCAATTTGTGTAGTACTGAATCATAAGTAAGGCTGTGGTTTTTTCAGATCCAAGAAGGTTACGACTGTTCAGAATTATGATATGATAAGAGGGTATCATTAATACGTCGACTGTTTTATGGATGTGATAGGTAAAGACCTTTAGAGTTTAATTTGGGAGATGGTAAATTAGGCCCAAATTCCGAATGAGTTAATTGTTACATGATTCATTGGGTAACAATTAAACATAGTTAATTCGATAAATAGCAGTCATCAGATTAATGAAAGTAAAGTCACGACAAGAGGATACTTATTTTTCTAGATTTAGTTATCCTCTCTATTGCAAAGACAAAGACCACAACCTGGAAGTCAGAGTAAAGGTGTAAACAGCTTTATACTTGTGTAAGTCAGATCCCAGGGGTGCAGTGGACAAACATTGTAAGAATGTCATCACAACTGGACAGATTTTGTGTTTTGGGAACCTATCTCTTGTCATATCCCCACAATGTTAACACAACCTAAAAAACAACAACAACATTTGAACTTTTATTGAACATAACAAATGTGTTCTAGGATTGTTCTTGCAACATCAGGCAGATGTTTTTTCAACCTAGTAGAAACATTGGAATCATCAGCACAACTGGCCATTTTTTGTGTTCTGGGTCTTATCGCTTGTCATGTCCCCACAATGTTACCACAATCTAAAGAAATGTTTTAGGAACTTTTAAAGAACATAAAACATTTGTTCTGAGAACGTTCTTGCAACATCAGGTGAATGCTTTTTGCACCCTAAAATAAACATTGTATAATCATTCACATGACTGGACAGTTTTTGTGTTTTGGGAACATATCTTTTGTGATGTTCTTATAATGTTCCCACCAGACTGTTTCCACAACCTAATGAAACATTCTGGGAACCTTTAAAGAACTGTAACGGCCATTGAAGGGAGTAGACCAAAGTGCAGCGGGTTGAGTGCTCATCTTAAACTTTTATTGAACACAACGAAAAAACAAGAAAAAGAAATCCAGCTTGACAGTTTACAGGCTCACAACTAACAATACAAAACCAACTTCCCACAAAAGACAGGTGAAAAAAGGGCTACCTAAGTATGACTCCCAATCAGCAACAACGATGTACAGCTGCTGTTCCTGATTGAGAGCCATACCAGGCCAACACAAAGAAATACACAACATAGAAAAAACATAGAAATACAAAAACATAGAACCATACCCAAAAACCCCGATAACACAAAACAAACACACCCCTGCCACGCCCTGACCAAACTACAATAACAAATAACCCCTCATACTGGTCAGGACGTGACAAGAACAGACTAAACGTTTTCTGGAAACGTTCTTACAATGTCAGGCAAATGTTTTATTCAAACATTGTATAATCAGCAGCACAACTGGACAGTTTTTCAGTTATGAGAACATTTGCCGCAATCTAACGAATGTTCTGGGAATTTTCACAGAACCAATATTGGTTTACTGGTCTACACTGTTTACAATTCAATTCCCAGTTGACACTTTCTGAATACAGCAGTTTTCTAACCTTTATAATGGAACTAATCTCATATATAAGCAGTTCGTTGAGAGTTTGTCCAAGTCCAAGTGGACAATAAAGTTGGCATGATGTAACAAATATTTGATGTGCTGCCAAACCTACACTACAGTTAACAACTGTCCTGCTGTGAGTACAAGAATCTAACTGTGAAGATGCTCCAGGATTGATTGCACAATGGGCAAAGTTTATGTGGGATTTCAGATGAAAATAAGAACTAAGCATAAAGGGCACCTTAAAAGGGAGGCATTACCAATAGATCAGACCAGGGAAGCCTGTGTTGAGGGGGTTGAACTTGAAAAACGAATCCCAGGTTTATTGGATTTTCTGACCAACTCAGTAGCAGGCAGGGGATGGATCAGCCCCTAAAGACCAGGCAGAAAGTGGTGAGGCAGGTGAATGATAAAGATTAGCTATTGGCAAATAGATATTTACCTCTAGCTCACATTGTTCCCAGATTCAAGATTTCTGCTGTTGACAGAAATGCCTTGAATGGTGAAAACAAAAAGTCATCTTAATAAAACCAATGGCTATCTAAGGGTCAAAGTAACATTGGAGGGCAAAAAAATGGCTCTATTCAACCGTATCGTTGAAGTTCAGCATTACAGTATGATTCAAATTTAAAGGCAACGTTCCTAAGTAAGCAGAGACTGCATTCAGGGTAAACGCTGCATATGTCGGCTCTATTGGAAATGACCTTTACATTTCTATCGCACGATCTGCAATGGTTCAGCGATACAGATTGATTAGAGCCAAAAGTTAGAGACTTGTTTCTCATGGAGGAGAACCTGTATGCTCATCGATTTGATCACATCCATAATTAAGAGTCCATATTAGTGAAGTGATTAAAAATAGTTTAATTTGTGTGTAGCCTTATTGCTAAATAAGGGAATGGTATACGTACTGTAAGAATACCACAATAAAATATGGTAACACACTACTACCAGTAAAAAGTTTGGACACACCTACTCATTCAAGGGTTTTTCTTTATTTTTACTATTTTCTACATTGTAGAATAATAGTGAAGACATCAAAACTATGAACTAACACATATGGAATCATGTAGTAATGAGTAATGTAGTATGTAGTAAATATATTTTATATTTGAGATTCTTCAAAGTAGCCACCCTTTGCCTTGATGACAGCTTTGCACACTCTTGGCATTCTCTCAACCAGCTTCATGAGGTAGTCACCTGGAATGCATTTCAATTAACAGTTGTGCCTTGTTAGAAGTGAATTTGTGGAATTTATTTCCTTCTTATTAATGCGTTTGAGCCAATCAGTTGTGTTGTGACAAGGCAGGGGAGGTATACAGAAGATAGCCCTATTTGTAAAAGACCAAGTCCATATTATGGCAAGTACAGCTCAAATAAGCAAAGAGAAACGACACTCCATCCTTACTTTAAGACATGAAGGTCAGTCAATCCGGAACATTTCAAGAACTTTGAAAGTTTCTTCAAGTGCAGTCGCAAAACCATCAAGTGCAATGATGAAACTGTCTCTTATGACGACCGCCACAGGGAAGGAAGACGCAGAGTTACCTCTGCTGCAGAGGATAAGTTCATTAGAGTTAACTGCACCTCAGATTGCAGCCCAAATAAATGCTTCACAGAGTTCAAGTAACAGACACATCTCATCATCAACTGTTCAGAGGAGACTGTGTGAATCAGGCCTTCATGGTCGAATTGCTGCAAAGAAACCACTACTAAAGGATACCTGTGAGACGCAGCATATGTAAATGGATGATCTCCGCATGTGTGGTTCCCACCGTGAAGCTTGGAGGAGGAGGTGTGATGGTCTGGGGGTGCTTTACTGGTGACACTGTCAGTGATTTATTTAGAATTCAAGGCATACTTAACCAGCATGCTACCACAGCATTTTGTAGCGATACACCATCCCATCTGGTTTACGCTTAGTGGGACTATCATTTGTTTTTCAAAAGGACAATGACCCAAAACACACCTCCAGGCTGTGTAAGGGCTATTTGATCAAGAAAGAGAGTGATGGAGTGTTGCATCAGATGACCTGGCCTCCACAATCATCTGACCTCAACCCACTTGAGATGGTTTGGGATGAGTTAGACCGCAGAGTCTAAAAGCAGCCAACAAGTGCTCAGCATATGTGGGAACTCCTTCAAGACTGTGGAAAAGCATTCTTCATGAAGCTGGTTGAGAGAATGCCAAGAGTGTGCAAAGCTGTCATCAAAGAAAAGGGTGGTACTTTAAAGAATATAAAATATAAAATACACTGCTCAAAAAAATAAAGGGAACACTTAAACAACACAATGTAACTCCAAGTCAATCACACTTCTGTGAAATCAAACTGTCCACTTAGGAAGCAACACTGATTGACAATACATTTCACATGCTGTTGTGCAAATGGAATAGACAACAGGTGCGAATTATAGGCAATTAGCAAGACACCCCCAATAAAGGAGTGGTTCTGCAGGTGGTGACCACAGACCACTTCTCAGTTCCTATGCTTCCTGGCTGATGTTTTGGTCACTTTTGAATGTTGGCGTTGCTTTCACTCTAGTGGTAGCATGAGACGGAGTCTACAACCCACACAAGTGGCTCAGGTAGTGCAGCTCATCCAGGATGGCACATCAATGCGAGCTGTGGCAAGAAGGTTTGCTGTGTCTGTCAGCGTAGTGTCCAGAGCATGGAGGCGCTACCAGGAGACAGGCCAGTACATCAGGAGACGTGGAGGAGGCCGTAGGAGGGCAACAACCCAGCAGCAGGACCGCTACCTCCGCCTTTGTGCAAGGAGGAGCAGGAGGAGCACTGCCAGAGCCCTGCAAAATGACCTCCAGCAGGCCACAAATGTGCATGTGTCTGCTCAAACGGTCAGAAACAGACTCCATGAGGGTGGTATGAGGGCCCGACGTCCACAGGTGGGGGTTGTGCTTATAGCCCAACACCTTGCAGGACGTTTGGCATTTGCCAGAGAATACCAAGATTGGCAAATTCGCCACTGGCGCCCTGTGCTCTTCACAGATGAAAGCAGGTTCACACTGAGCACATGTGACAGACGTGACAGAGTCTGGAGATGCCGTGGAGAACGTTCTGCTGCCTACAACATCCTCCATCATGACCGGTTTGGCGGTGGGTCAGTCATGGTGTGGGGTGGCATTTCTTTGGGGGGCTGCACAGCCCTCCATGTGCTCGCCAGAGGTAGCCTGACTGCCATTAGGTACCGAGATGAGATCCTCAGACCCCTTGTGAGACCATATGCTGGTGCGGTTGGCCCTGGGTTCCTCCTAATGCAAGACAATGCTAGACCTCATGTGGCTGGAGTGTGTCAGCAGTTCCTGCAAGAGGAAGGCATTGATGCTATGGACTGGCCCGCCCGTTCCCCAGACCTGAATCCAATTGAGCACATCTGGGACATCATGTCTCGTTCCTCCACCAATGCCACGTTGCACCACAGACTGTCCAGGAGTTGGCGGATGCTTTAGTCCAGGTCTGGGAGGAGATCCCTCAGGAGACCATCCACCACCTCATCAGGAGCATGCCCAGGCGTTGTAGGGAGGTCATACAGGCACGTGGAGGCCACACACACTACTGAGCCTCATTTTGACTTGTTTTAAGGACATTACATCAAAGTTGGATCAGCCTGTAGTTATGGTTTTCCACTTTAATTTTGAGTGTGACTCCAAATCCAGACCTCCATGGGTTGATAAATTGGATTTCCATTGATTCTTTTTGTGTGATTTTGTTGTCAGCACATTCAACTATGTAAAGAAAAAAGTATTTAATAACATTATTTCATTCATTCAGATCTAGGATGTGTTATTTTAGTGTTCCCTTTATTTTTTTGAGCAGTGTACATTTTGATTTGTTTAACACTTTTTTGGTTACTATATGATTCCATATGTGTTATTTAATAGTTTTGATGTCTTCACTGTTATTCTACAATGTAGAAAATAGTAAAAAATAAAGAACAACTCTTGAATGAGTAGGTGTGTCCAAACTTTTGACTGGTACTATATATGTAATAACAATGTAATAACAATGTGTACTTCTGTTGCTTACTTTAAGTAATGGTACCTGCTACCAAATGATACGTAAAGTTTCTAGTTTTAAAGAATATAGCAATAATACAATAGTAAGGTTGTTACAATTTAACTCGAATTAATCGAATATCTGGTATGTAGCAGATTGCAAAATAAGGTGTAACCCAGTTGTGTGTCAGTAAAGTAAATTAAGATAAAGATCTCTCTCCCAAGGTATGACTGAACCAGCCGGTTCAGACTCAGAACCCATTAGTATGAAAGACTGGAACTGCTGCATCAATTTTTCAGGATGTTTCCTCACATTTTATCACCATTGCATCACTGGTAAGTGGTAAGGGAAGACAAAATCCAAAAGGAATTCACCCCCCCTTGCAAACTTTCAATAGTCCAATAATCCATGAAATTGGCCCCAACTCCCAACTGTTCACTGTGCCCTCTAAATCAGGTATGCACATTCCTTTATAGGATGTGGGAGTATGTATTCAATATATTGAATGCTTTGCATCTATTATGTTACTTAACGATAATAGCTCCTTGAATCTCTCAATCAATCAGAGACGATTACTGCTGGCAGGCAGCACTGCAACAAAAAAAGATGTTGGCTCTTAGATGACAATCACCTAACTCTCTCCCGATTCACCAGTAGATACAGTTACTATTAGAAGTTATAACATTATAATTATCGACAGCTAGAATGAATGATGCTGGTCAAGGAACAATTGAGACCTGGACAAATATACTTGACACTGTTAAGAATAATCTTAGCTAAAGCCCAACACATACAAATAAACAATCTATAAAGCCTAACACATACAATATACTGTATATATCGTATATCCAAGACGGCGTAGCAGTCAGACGTTTTTGTCTTTGTCCTGTCATGTCCCTTGTATATATATTTTTACATATTTTTCTTCGCATATCTTTTAAAAATATTTTCCTAAACCTCAACTTCTAAATACTCTCCTGCAACCCGCCTCACCCAATGTGGCGTGGATCTGTTTTTTTTCTAAAGTATGTCTATTTACTTCGGATCTGGAATCCCTCAACTGAAGCTAGCCAGCTAACTACCTACCAGCTATAAATCAGCAAACCATTGCTAGCGGTCATCAGCTAACCTTTAGCTCGGAAATTTCTCACCAGTTCGAACAATGTGACTCAAACCAGAGCATAACGGACCTATTGTTATTATTGTTTTTTCCCCCCATATCCCTGGATTCCTACCGCAAACTCTGAACATTTTCATCTGGATCTTCGCAACTAGCTAACCGCAATCCCGGGTGACTACTCCTGGCTAGCGTATCCATCCCGGAGCAAGCACCAATTAGCCTGAAGCTAGCCCGGCCAGGGCTCCTGTGCTACCACCGAAGCCCACTCCTGGGCCACAATATCCGGACCCCTTCTACTGCCGGTACGGGGCACGGAACCCCGCCGATCCTCTACGACTGGAATACCGACATAATCTGCCCGAGGATTCCAACAGGCCCCTCAGGCGCGATGTCCGCTGAAGGCCCATTCTGCTAACCGCGGCCTACTAGCTACCTAGAGCTACATGGAACCCTACTAATTCCACGACTGGTCTATCGACGTCACGGCACGAAGAGGCAAAAACAGACTTGCCTCCATCGCGACGTCCCCCAAAGGCTAACTTGCTAGCCCCGGTCTGTTAACTGCTAGCTTGCTTGCCCCAGTCTGCTAACTGCTAGCTTGCCAGCCCCGGTCTGCTAACTGCTAGCTTGTTTAGCCCCGGCCTACTAACTGTTAGCTTGTTAGCATCGGCCTGCTAACTGTCTGAATAGCCGTGTCACCAGTCAGCCCAACCACTCACTGGACCCATATGTTCACTTGGCTACGCATGCCTCTCTCTAATATCAATATGCCTCGTCCATTACTGTCCTGGTTAGTGATTACTGTCTTATTTCACTGTAGAGCCTCTAGCCCTGCTCAATATGCCTTAACCAACCATGTTGTTCCACCTCCTACATATTCGATGACATCACCTGGTTTAAACGTCTCTAGAGACTATATCTCTCTCATCATTACTCAATGCCTAGGTTTACCTCCAATGTACTCTCATCCTACCTTACCTTTGTCTGTACACTATGCCTTGAATCTATGCTATCGTGCCCAGAAACCTGCTCCTTTTACTCTCTGTTCCGAACGTGCTAGACGGCCAGTTCGTATAGCCTTTAGCCGCACCCTTATCCTACTTCTCCTCTGTTCCTCTGGTGATGTGGAGGTTAATCCAGGTCCTGCAGTGCCTAGCTCCACTCCCACTCCCCAGGTGCTCTCATTTGTTGACTTCTGTAACCGTAAAAGCCTTGGTTTCAACATTAGAAGCCCACTCCCTAAGTATGTTTTACTCACTGCTTTAGCACACTCTGCCAACCCGGATGTCTTAGCCGTGTCTGAATCCTGGCTTAGGAAAACCACCAAAAACCCTGAAATCTCCATCGCTAACTATAACATTTTCCGCCAAGATAGAACTGCCAAAGGGGGCGGTGTTGCAATCTACTGCAAAGATAGCCTGCAGAGTTCTGTATTACTATCCAAGTCTGTACCCAAACAATTCGAGCTTCCACTTCTAAAAATTCACCTTTCCAGAAACAAGTCTCTCACTGTTGCTGCTTGCTATAGACCTTCCTCTGCCCCCAGCTGTGCCCTCGATACCATATGTGAATTGATTGGCCCCCATCTATCTTCTGAGCTCGTGCTACTAGGTGACCTAAACTGGGACATGCTTAACACCCCGGCCATCCTACAATCTAAGCTTGATGCCCCCAATCTCACACAAATTATCAACGGACCTACCAGGTACAACCCCAAATCCGTAAACACGGGCACCCTCATAGATGTCATCCTAACTAACTCGCCCTCCAAATACACCTCTGCTGTTTTCAATCAAGATCTCAGCGATCACTGCCTCATTGCCTGCCTCCGTAATGGGTCTGCGACCAAACGACCACCCCTCATCACTGTCAAACGCTCCCTAAAACACTTCTGCGAGCAGGCCTTTCTAAACGACCTGGCCGGGGTATCCTGGAATGACATTGACCTCATCCCGTCAGTAGATGATGCCTGGCTATTCTTTAAAAGTGCCTTCCTCACCATCTTAAATAAGCATTCCCCACTCCAAAAATGTAGAACTAGGAATAGATATAGTCCTTGGTTCACTGCAGACCTGTTTGCCCTTGACCAGCACATCCTGTGGCGTTCTGCATTAGGATCAAATAGCCCCCGTGATATGCAACTTTTCAGGGAAGTTAGGAGCAAATATATACAGGCAGATAGAAAAGCCAAGGCTAGCTTTTTCAAACAGAAATTTGCATCCTGTAGTACTAACTCAAAAAAGTTCTGGGACACTGTAAAGTCCATGGAGAATAAGAGCACCTCCTCCCAGCTGCCCACTGCTCTGAGGCTAGGAAACACTGTTACCACTGATAAATCCACTATAATTGAGAATTTCAATAAGCATTTCTTTACAGCTGGCCATGCTTTCCACCTGGCTACCCCTACCCCGGTCAACTGCCCGGCACCCTCCACAGCAACCCGCCAAAGCCCCCACCATTTCTCCTTCACCCAAATCCAGATAGCTGATGTTCTGAAAGAGCTGAAAAATCTGGACCCATACAAATCATCCGGGCTAGACAATCTGGACCCTCTCTTTCTAAAATTATCTGCCGAAATTGTTGCAACCCCTATTACTAGCCTGTTCAACCTCTCTTTCGTATCATCTGAGATTCCCAAAGATTGGAAAACTGCCGCGGTCATCCCCCTCTTCAAAGGGGGTGACACTCTAGACCCAAACTGCTACAGACCTATATCTATCCTACGCTGTCTTTCTAAGGTCTTCGAAAGCCAAGTTAACAAACAGATCACCGACCATTTTGAATCCCACCGTACCTTCTCCGCTATGCAATCTGGTTTCAGAGCTGGTCATGGGTGCACCTCAGCCACGCTCAAGGTCCTAAATGACATCATAACCGCCATCGATAAGAGACATTACTGTGCTGCCGTATTCATCGACCTGGTCAAGGCTTTCGACTCTGTCAATCACCACATTCTTATTGGCAGACTCGACAGCCTTGGTTTCTCAAATGATTGCCTCGCCTGGTTTACCAACTACTTTTCTGATAGAGTTCAGTGTGTCAAATCAGAGGGCCTGTTGTCCGGACCTCTGGCAGTCTCTATGGGTGTGCCACAGGGTTCAAATCTCGGGCCGGATCTCTTCTCTGTATACATCAATGATGTTGCTCTTACTGCTGGTGATTCTCTGATCCACCTCTACGCAGACGGCACCATTCTGTATACTTCTGGCCCCTCTTTGGACACTGTGTTAACTAACCTCCAGACGAGCTTCAATGCCATACATCTCTCCTTCCGTGGCCTCCAACTGCTCTTAAACGCAAGTAAAACTAAATGCATGCTATTCAATCGATCACTGCCTGCACCTGCTCGCCCGTCCAGCATCACTACTCTGGACGGCTCTGACTTAGAATACGTGGACAACTACAAATACCTGGGTGTCTGGTTAGACTGTAAACCCTCCTTCCAGACTCACATTAAGCATCTCCAATCCCAAATTAAATCTAGAATCGGCTTCCTATATCGCAACAAAGCATCCTTCACTCATGCTGCCAAACATACCCTCGTAAAACTGACCATCCTACTGATCCTCGACTTCGGTGATGTCATCTATAAAATAGCCTCCAACACTCCACTCAACAAACTGGATGCAGTCAATCACAGTGCCATTTGTTTTGTCACCAAAGCCCATACACTACCCACCGTACACTCTCGTTGGTTGGCCCTCGCTTCATACTCGTCGCCAAACCCACTGGCTACAGGTTATCTACAAGTCTCTGCTAGGTAAAGCCCCGCCTTATCTCAGCTCACTGGTCACCATAGCAGCACCCACTCGTAGCACGCGCTCCAGCAGGTATATCTCACTGGTCACCCCCAAAGCCAATTCCTCCTTTGGTCGTCTTTCCTTCCAGTTCTCTGCTGCCAATGACTGGAACGGACTGCAAAAATCTCTGAAGCTGGAGACTGATATCTCCCTCACTAGCTTTAAGCACCAGCTGTCAGAGCAGCTCACAGATCACTGCACCTGTACATAACCCATCTGTAAACAGCCCATCTATCTACCTACCTCCGAGTTGGGCATCTCCGGCGCGGCTCACTCCTACCTGACAGGTCGCTCCTACCAGGTGGCGTGGCGAGAATCCGTCTCCGCACCACGTGCTCTCACCACGTGTCCCCCAGGGCTCAGTTCTAGGCCCTCTCCTATTCTCGCTATACACCAAGTCACTTGGCTCTGTCATATCCTCACATGGTCTCTCCTATCACTGCTACGCAGACGACACACAACTAATCTTCTCCTTTCCCCCTTCTGATAACCAGGTGGCAAATCGCATCTCTGCATGTCTGGCAGACATATCAGTGTGGATGACGGATCATCATCTCAAGCTGAACCTCGGCAAGACGGAGCTGCTCTTCCTCCCGGGGGAAGGACTGCCCGTTCCATGATCTCGCCATCACGGTTGACAACTCCATTGTGTCCTCCTCCCAGAGTGCTAAGAGCCTTGGCGTGACCCTGGACAACACCCTGTCGTTCTCCACTAACATCAAGGCGGTGACCCGATCCTGTAGGTTCATGCTCTACAACATTCGCAGAGTACGACTCTGCCTCACACAGGAAGCGGCGCAGGTCCTAATCCAGGCACTTGTCATCTCCCGTCTGGATTACTGCAACTCGCTGTTGGCGGGGCTCCCTGCCTGCGCCATTAAACCCCTACAACTCATCCAGAACACCGCAGCCCGTCTGGTGTTCAACCTTCCCAAGTTCTCTCACATCACCCCGCTCCTCCGCACACTCCAATGGCTTCCAGTTGAAGCTCGCATCTGCTACAAGACCATGGTGCTTGCCTACGGAGCTGTGAGGGGAACGGCACCTCCGTACCTTCAGGCTCTGATCAGTCCCTACACCCAAAAAAGGGCACTGCGTTCATCCACCTCTTGCCTGCTGGCCCCCCTACCTCTGCGGAAGCACAGTTCCCGCTCAGCCCAGTCAAAACTGTTCGCTGCTCTGGTACCCCAATGGTGGAACAAGCTCCCTCACGACGCCAGGACAGCGGAGTCAATCACCACCTTCCGGAGACACCTGAAACCCCACCTCTTTAAGGAATACCTGGGATAGGATAAAGTAATCCTTCTAACCCACCCCACCCCCCACCCTCCCCCCCAAAAAAGATATAGATGTACTATTGTAAAGTGGTTGTTCCACTGGATATCATAAGGTGAATGCACCAATTTGTAAGTCACTCTGGATAAGAGCGTCTGCTAAATGACGTAAATGTAAATGTAATCCCCATACTGTATTTATTTATTTATCTTGCTCCTTTGCACCCCAGTATCTCTACTTGCACATTCATCTTCTGCACATCTACCATTCCAGTGTTTAATTGCTATATTGTAATTACTTCGCCACCATGGCCTATTTATTGCCTTAACTTACCTCATTTGCACTCACTGTATATAGACTTTTTGTTTTCTTTTGTTCTACTGTATTATTGACTGTATATTTTGTTTATTCCATGTGTAACTCTGTGTTGTCGTAAGCGTCAAATTGCAATGCTTTATCTTGGCCAGGTCGCAGTTGCAAATGAGAACTTTATTTAAAAAATTAAAACATCATATGTGACTATACCAAACATTAGGAACACCTTCCTAATATTGAGTTGCACCCCCATCAATAAGGGGTCATAGCTTTCACCTGGATTCACATGGTCAGTCACTCTGTCATGGAAAGAGAAGGTGTCTTTAATGTTTTGTACACTCAGTATTTATACACTGAACAAAAATATAAATGCAACATGCAACAATTTCAATGATTTTACTGAGTTACAGTTCATATAAAGAAATCAGTCAACTGAAATAAATTCATTAGGCCGTAATCTATGGATTTCACATGACTGGGCATGGGCGCAGTCATGGGTGGGCCTGGGACGGCAAATGTCCACCCACTTGGGCGCCAGGCCAACCCACTGAGAAGCCAGGCCAAGCCAATCAGAATTCGTTTTTCCCCACAAAAGGGCTTTATTACAGACAAAAATACTCCTCAGTTTAATCAACTGTCCGGGTGGCTGGTGTCAGATGATCCCGCAGGTGAAGAAGCCGGATGTGGAGGTCCTGGGCTGGCGTGGTTACATGTGGTCTGTGGTTGTGAGTCCAGTTGGACGTACTGCCAAATTCTCTAAAACAACATTGGGTAGAGAAATGAACATTCAATTCTCTGGCAACAGCACTGATGGACATTCGTCAAGTCAGCATGCCAATTGCACGATCCCTCAAAACTTGAGACATCTGTGGCATTGTGTTGTGTGACAAAACTGCACATTTTATAGTGGCCTTTTTTTGTCCCCGGCATAAGGTGCACCTGTGTAATGATCATGCTGTTTAATCAGTTTCTTGACATGCCAAATCTGTTAGGTGGATGGATTTTCTTGGTAAATTAGAAATGCTGATTAACATGGATGTAAATACATTTGTGCAATATTTGAGAGAAATAAGCTTTTATTTCAGCTCATGAAACAAGGGACCAACACTTTGCATGCATTTTTTATATTTTTGTTCAGTATAGATAAATATTTTCATCTTTTTGTACTTTCTTTACTTTCAGGCCCACAGGGAAGGGTTGGTATGGGGGAGGGTTTTCTCTGGTTTCCGGGAGAGGGGGCAGGAGGGTGGACGTAAAAGCATCCTCGGTTGACAAGCAACATTGGATGTTTAGGGGGTAGAGGGGAGGGGGACATAGTCAATACGTGGTGGGGGGGAGGGAAGGGTAGTGGTTGGTTGAGGTTAAATGGAGACATGTTGGATGGGTGGGGTTGGGGGAATGGGATAGCAGGTTGGGTGTGGATGCAAAAAATTATGTTTCCAAAGTGAAATGATTCAATACGTTGTACTCCTGTACCTTTTTTGAGTGGCAGCCCACAGAATGTATCTATTGTACTTGTAACCCCCCACCCCCCCCCCCCACCCCACCCCCACCCCCTCCCTGACAAAGAAAATGACCAAATAAAATGTGGTCACAAAAAATAGTCCAGTAATCCTATTACATACTTCCTCTAACTTAATTATTTTATAGCCAGGTCAAAATATCATAGGGTATGGTTGTATTATGACTGCAGACGTGCTCTAGTGGATCTCCAGAATCAGTGTGGAAGACAGAATAGCAAAGGGTTAACCTTAAGAGAAGAACAAAGAGAAGAGTCAGGGGCTGGGGCTGGCTTCAGTCTACTTACTTCTCCTTCTTGATCTCTCACACCCTGGAGAGGACAGGGATATTTCCAGCCTCTTTCCCACATTTATTCCCGAAGGGAGGACAGGCTCCAGTGTGTGAGATAATCTGCAAATCAATGAAGGAGGTTGTAAAACTCTTACTAAGTCATGTCACCCCAGCTGGGGGTAAATTCACTCTGAAAACTTCTAATTAGGAATGTCAAACCAGTTAGGGTGTTTTAAAAGGTGGGGTGATATTTTGTCACTTGGTGACCGTAGGCTACCCTCAACATGTCATAGTGCAGTAGCAAGGAAAGTTGCACTGTAAGAATTTGATTTGGTTGACGTTAACCGCAGCCCTGGTCTTCAGTCAGGTTCAGTCACAGAACTGAACATTGTACTAGATTGTAAGATGATGTGAAGATAATAAAATGAAAATGAATAATGTATACAGAGCTGTGAAGAGCGAGGCACCATCTAGTAGAAGAGGAGAATGCAGCTGGTGCTCACACTGGTTGTTTCTGGTCACAGTGCTCATAACTAAAAACCTGGAGGGTGTTTTTCACCACCAAAATAAAAAATGTTATGTCTTATTGTTAATGTTTAAAATCATTGCTGAGTAATATATAGATAAAAATGTGAGAACCAGCCCTGCTCTCCCCTATAGATTTGATAGAACATGAAAAGATGAAAGGTTTGAATTTTGTCAGAGTTTATGCAGATTTTCTCTTTTTACTTTCCTATCATTTATAATGTTAGAAGTGTTTACAGCTCTTGATGAGTAGGATGTTATAACTATAACTCTGTGACCTCATAAGCATTGTACGTTTGCTCTTGCTATTAAAAGAGTCTGCAGCAAAGTCCTTGACAACATATACTATCTGTATGCAGACCTTACCTCCACAGTAATCCACACTTTCCACAGTTTGTCTCCAAAGACCTCTCTGCCCTCAAGAAGACAAACAAAGGATTTTTATGAATCCCTTCAGGATTACCGCCAACCAATAATTATTCCAGCACTCCCTTATCACTTAAAGCTAATCTAAACATGTCTATGGACAGGAGGCTGATGGACAGCCCGTCCACCTCTTTGCATAGGATAGAACATGTTTAGCAATATCCTTTTTGTTGTTGAATTTATTCATTAAAGGTATGTAAAATTAACATTATTTACCTTTATTTGACCAGGTAAGTAGATGAAGAAGTTGAGAACACATTCTCTTTTTTAATAATGACCCAGGGAAGAGTTGAATGAGCCAATCTGAGGCCAGGGTGTTCAGGTGGTCATGGTAGCATGGGCAGTCAGGTTGGGAATTCAGACAGGACACTGGGGTTAACACCCATTGTCTTGTGACAAGTGATATACGATCTTTGAATGACCATTGAGAGTCACTACGTCCATTTAGCGTCCCATCCGGACAACAGCACTCTTCCCGAGTCTTATGGTCTCCCATCCAGGTTTCAAAAAGGCCCCACCCTGGTTAACTTCCAACACAGGAAATCAGAGGGCTGAAGGGTGGCAGTTATGACACTCATGTTTTATTCAGAGGAAAACAGTAAGTTTTGACCTCACAACAATGTTCTATTCAAGGAGATGGTTGAGAAACAATAAATTAAAGGATATTTCAACTTTTATGTAAAGGGTGAAATTGTTTCAAAGCCTTGTGCCTAAACAGGCGAATCAGTCGCATATTACTGTCATGCAGCCTGGAAATGCATGCCCTAATCCCCCAATACAAATAAGGCTGAGATTCTGCCATGTCACGTCCAAGGCTTAGAAAGATTATTCTTGAACCACATCGAATGCCTAAATAGATTAAGAAAACCGATACTGCATCCTGTTAGACTCCTGCTTTAAAGTAAGAATTAAGAAGAGAGAGGGCTTTTGGATTTCCTTCATTGCATATTTTGTGCTGTATTTGTTGGTAATGCAAAAGTGTAAACCTTTATAAGTGCCCTGAAGGGGTGTACCACTATGCTATCATGATTAATGACTGGTCTACCTACCTGGGAAGAGGTCTATAGGTAAAGGTTGTTTATACTGAGCACAACTAGCTGAGGTGAACTCAAGATTTCAGTTGACTCATGAGGTTACAATGCAAGTACAGAACACATTTTATAGCTTTTTATCAATATTTTATTCCTCCCCATTCCCCAGAGAATTTCCTGTTTCTGTCACATTTTTATCAAGAATATTTCATTCAATTTTGGATTCCGTTATCTACTGATTCCAAAAACAGACGACCTGCATCTGACCCTATGATCTAAAGGTGGTTTTGTCGAAGAATGGGTCACAGAAGGACAGGGAACAGAAGTGTGTTTTGCCCTGGCATTTCTCTGGCACCTTCATATTGTTGCTTTTCTATTTCTCCTTTAAGGTCACTGGGTGCTTGCTGTGTCTATCATTGGACTTCTGGTGGCATTTCTTTATACAATACCATGAATATTGAGGTTGTTTAAGTCCGCATGTCCCACACAATGTAAATGGTTTGGTTTTCCTGCAAAAGTATGAAAGGAAATTGATATGACATTTCGGTATGAATCATCACCCCAGCTGCTATATTTCAGACCCTAATGCAAACATGTCAGTGGCTTTTATCCTCACAAACATTTTGATGTTAGAAAATAAAACATGTTACCTTGAGGGAGCTGTAAAGTGAGTGAGTAAACTGCCGGGGAGAAACCTGTAAAATCCAGGGACTGTTAATTGCAATTGGGTCAGTTAGTGCTACATGTCTGATCAGATATATAGAGACCTGTAATAGTTATATCTACAGGCCTGCTGGGCCAGATAAATGCTGTATAACACAGCTGCCCCAGCCTCTGAACTGAGAAACTGTCATTGGCCTTTGGAATTGCTAATATATAAACAAGCTGTCTCCCGTTTATTTCCCAATAATGACATATAAATCACAAGAGACACTGCCTCTTGCAGGTCACACTTCTTTCTACTGTGCTTATTCACCATAGGTATACTATGTAGAAATACTATATCATTAACTATCTCTAATTAAATTATTACCAAGACGCAGCGATGAGAACTTCATTTTCAATTATTTATAATTACTCATTAAGTCCCAAATCTCTGGTGCAGTTAACATTTAAAGTGATAGCTCACTCTAAAACTCATATTTGTCAGATGTTTTTAGACATCAAAAGTGTTATGTTGAGATGGTTTCATGTCCTGTGGTATCTGTTGTGTTGATCCAGCTATATGCCTCAATCCCATCTAAATCGAAAAGATAGGTACACAAATAACTAGATTAGACATTGTCTTTCTGGTCTTTCTCCTCTCCTTTTATCGAGCTAATACTTGAACAAGGTTGTATTTTGTTGCATCAGCATTATGTGAGTGCACATGTTTGTGCTCAAATTACCGAGAGTAGTGCTAATTCAATCTATCACTAGAGGAGTCCTAAGAGACTGGTGTCTTCGTCCAACACCATTCTCTCAATTACAACCCAGAAGGGCAGGTGGGATTTTCTGGTTCATACCCTAATCTCCACTATCAATAACCTCATAAGGTCAAACCGTTTTGTTGCTTTTGCATGGTGCATGTTGCTTTTTGTGCTATGTTGCTCTGTCTGCATGCTATGTCTTGCTTGTCCTATGCTGCTCTGCGTGTGCTCACTGCTCATTGATTGTCTGTAGTGTAATTGTTTTTAATAACCTGCCCAGGGACTGCGGTTGAAAATTAGCCGGCTGGCTAAAACCGGCACTTTTACTGAAACGTTGATTAATGTGCACTGTCCCTGTAAAAATAAAATAAACTCAAACTCAATTAAGCAAAAATATGTTTGTCTTGAAATCAGTCTTTTTTAACCAGCAACATTCATTGTACCCAACAAAATAAGCGAGTGAATATAATAAATATATAACAATCTAACAAAAGATAAATCTATAAATTAAATGCTCTGTTGAGGCCACCGTGCTCATTTCCAATGAGCTATTTTAACATAAGTGGAGTTGGCTGGGAAAAGTACATTTTGTAAAAAACTTAAAGTGGTATTAGTATAATTAGTTTTCAAAGACCCTCCCTTTATTTGATGTATGCATTTTATTTCCTAGATGCTTAGTTAGTGACTGCTTACTGCTTCAACTTTACTAACCATATTATTATACCATATTATTATACCATGTTATTATAGCTACTGTACATACACTGACTGGAGGTAGGAGACTGAACAGAAAGAAAAGTTTATGTGCAAAGAATGAAATATAACCGTACTGCATGCTTTAGTTACATTCAAATTCTTGCTTATTTCTTAAAAACGTATGACAGTTAAAAACAAGTCTGGTTTCCTTTCAACTCCAGGCCTTTACCTTTCATACGTTAAAAAAAAATGTCTAAGTGTTGATCTCTTTGTAGTGGATTTCAAACCTATGCTCACAAGGGATGAAAGAGATTTACTTTTCCTGATGCCTTGTAAAGCATGCATAAAGGAAGCCTTGATGAGCTGTTTCTGAAGCTCATTTGAGATGTCAGATCTTCTTGTTGAGGTGCTAGACAGTTGAAATGATCACATATTTATTCAGAAATTCACTCTGGAATTTAGGTAAGGGGTTTAAAAGTTTCAATAATTCTCAACAACATGATCCTGATGAAGTCTTCAACAAATTAATGGACAACAGATTGTGCCAAATATGTGGTTATTTGGGCTCAAACTGGCAACATAATAATGATAATAATCTTTCAAATGCAGTAATAATGTTCTTTCACAATAAATGTACTGTCTATGTCAGTACTATGTACTAGCTCATAGTAGGCCTACCAAAAATCAACAACAACACAATGCTGAAAAGCAGAGTGAGGGACACACAAAGTCTCCATGGCTCACTAAAGATGTATCTTGCGCTTATCTCCATTTCCATCTTGTATGGACAGATTATTCTCTCTTCTGGCAGTCTTCACTGACCCTCTGTCAAGCCCACACCCTTAGAAAAAAGGGAAGTTAGCAAATCAATCCTAAAGAGATTCATTTCATCAACTGGCAGGTAGAGAAAGACCTGACACCCTGAATTCATCATCTGGGCAGAATCCTAATAAAGACAAATTTAGTCCCGAAGAAAGTCAACAGCAATTCAATTGTTTTATTTATCCAAATGATGTGTTTACCATTGTTTATCATTTAATGTCCTGCTGCTCACCATGATTGGGGTAAAATGGAAAAAAAATATATGTCGTTAGCACAAAGTGACCTCCGAACATCACATACTGTATCATGGTGATACACACTACCGTGTCAGGAATTAGATGAAGTACGATAGGCATAAGATAGGCATGAATTGAATCTCCCATGATACATGTTCACTCAACACTATTCACCCCAGGGTGACATTGACATTGACACTTTTGCACAAAGAAATACCGCATGTTACTTCTTTTTTTTATATCTTTTTTTTTATAATATCATAATATGGCATAGATTTTACATGTAAACTTTGTATCATTCTCTGAAACAGGTTTTCAGCATGAATTATTCATGCTTACATTAAAGCTATTGCATGAATATAAATTGTTGTATGGTTTCCCATATGCAGTATAGCCATACAGTACATACCGAATCTACACAATTTTAAAAAGATAGATACAAATATTTCATTACCCCACAGATAGGGAGTGTTACTCAGTAGGGATTGGGGCATGGTAGTCTTTCATTGAGAGTTCCCTTAAAAAATCTAATGGACAGAATGATGGATGCAAAACATGGCTTTGCTTAAAAGAAAGTGCCTTGTGCCTTTGGCACAGGACCATTGTCAGTGGAGAAAATATGGACTTTCTTACTCCCGAGTTTCTCCCCAAATAAGCTCTGTGCATTGTAGTATGATCTATTGCCGTGGCCACCGTTTACCATGGTTGAATTATTGATGTTGATATTTACAACAGGCCATCCTTTTATTACCAGACCATGTCAATAACTTCACCTCAAGTGTGGGTGGTTTTGACTGCTTCCAGTCTGTACATAGCAGCCTAGAAGGCGTCAAAGTATTCTCATCCCTGGATGGACTTAAATAGTTCAATTAATTCCATTGTATCATTTTAGAGGTCTACTATGACTTATTGACCTAGAGAAAAGACATACAGCTCCCATGAGCATAGAAAGGGTTACTTTTGGTAGTACCCTTAAGCCGGAAATGTCACTGCCTTCATATTTCTTAATGCTTGGTATTTCCTGCTTTCATGCAGTAGTTACAGCTCACTAATGGTTCTGGAGTAGCTGAGCTGGGATAATTTCAGTTTGTCTGTACTTCAGGCCAGACCAGCCTGAATGCTAAAGAGATAGCAGTGGGGGGGGGGGGTAATTTCAGCCACAGCACTTCTCCATGGCGATTTGAAATGTGCAATAATCTGAAGGAAAACAATTTCTAGACATATAGATTTGCACTGCTCAAAGTAATATATCACAGCTAGCTACTGTCCTTCACTTTATTATGCTACCCCTGTAATTTAAATGCTTTGTCTATTAACTAGATTAAGTTGAGTTAACAAAATGTAACCTTAGTTGATGCTTAACATTTTAAGTCAGAGGGGTAATCTTTTTTAGTTGAAAGGGTGAGATTTTTTTAGTGTAACAACATTCTAGTGCTTTCGGATAAGAAAATATAGTCATTTATTATTCCTAAGCATTTTTTATTGAAATATTATTATTTCAATCACTTTGCCTGGAACTAGCCATCACAAATCACTCTTGTACAGTATTATTTGGAGACCTGTTGCTAAGAAACTAAATGTGCAGCAGTGCATGCCAGAATACTTACTGCTGTCAAATCCAATGAGGCATATACTAGACTGACAGAGAAAAAACAGCCCACATACAGATCTTGATTTATATGACGATGATTATTATGGATGCCACATTTAAAACAAAATATAAATGGCATGTCCAAATAGATCAAATACAATACAATTGAGAGAAAAACCAAGATTGATATTTACTTTTAATCTCAAAGAATAGGACCACTGCACAATTTCAAGCTCTAGTCTAGATGTTTCTGTTAGAATCAAGACAGCTAGACAATGTGCCTTTCGTCTGTCAATGACCATTCACAAAGAGAATCGGAAAACTGAAATCAAAAGTGACATTTTGACAAAACATTATTATTAACCTTGTATTGGGCTACATTAATGAAATATTGCAGGGTGTTGAAAATGAAATTCAATACAAAGCATTTTCTCATGAATATCAAATTGGAATCCATTTCTTAGCATTTGCATGATATTAAAGGGGGACTACAAAAGAATATGCCTATACCTCCCCAGGGTTGGTTGGGCAGATCAACCACTTTAAGAGAGGGGGAAAGTTGCACATTCACCCTGAAGTAAATTTAGTGTGCCAAAACATAGGTTCTATCACGTAAATACAAAGGGTGTATAATAAAATGCATCTACATTGTCTATAATTTTTTGGTGTGTGTGTCTTCCACCCCTGCTCTGAGACAAACCACTTTAGAGCCCGTGAATACACATTTCAAACTGTTTACAAAAATACTGATCATTACTAGTCTGGAAAGGCTCCATGATGTTGTAGGCAAGATGTGTCGATAATGAAGGGGGCAGTGCTTTTTTACCGACTGGTTCTCCTCTGTGTCTTTCTCACTCAAACATCCACATGAACAGCCACACACAGCCCCCGAGCGTCGCCCCATTCCAATACAACTGTTGGATTTTCAAATCCAAATAACTGGAGGTCTCAACCCCCAGATCCTTTTGTTGTTGTTGAGAGAACCAATCAAAGCTTAAGCCTCAACTTCTGTTTGAATACCACACTAACAGCGAATAGTGCTCGCCTGTCCAGACCAGTGTGTCACAGCTCTCCCTCGCTGTGTACCACACGTGTCGCGTCAGCCAGGCTAGATCGTTACAAGTAAACAGTGAAGTAATGGTAAAGGTAAAAAAGCACACATTATTTATAAGACTGAGAAATTACTGCCCATGGGTTTCTATTTCTACATAAAACTGAAAATCAAAGAACATTTTATTTCTACTGTATATTGATATACTTTTGTTTTCGGTCTTATTTTCGGAGGAAATGAACAGTGAGTTATGCTACATTCTTCCTCCCACCTCAAAAATACATTGTGAGATTGGATTTCCAGCTCATTTAACAGGCAGAAAAAGTGCGAATGGCATTCTGGCTCTTGGACTGGGAGTAATTCAGATTGTAATGAGTAATCTGGGCCATGTCCTGCCCCGGGTAGTGGAATCACTGTGTGACTGAATACAGAGGTTAATTCAAGCACCTCTACAGGTGTTGGGGAAAATCAGAGCTCCGCTGCCTCTGTAATACAGTAGTCCCTTTCCTCAGATCAGAACACATCTGCTGTGAGATTGGATGCAGGGCTCTCTCTTTTAAATAAAGTGACAGGTGACCCAGTTTGCCCTTACAAAAAAAAACACATGTCAAATTTGCATTTCCACATGTGAAAATCACATTTTCAAATGTGAAATAGCTGTTTGCACATGTTGAGCTTAAATTACACATGTGAAACCATGTTTTCGTATGTGTTACATTTAGAGTTGTTCACACCACCTTTTCACATGTGAGGAAAAAAACATGCTTTCACCTCATGTGAATTCCACTACATGGTCAAAACTTTCACGTGAAAATCTGATATGCAGTTTCCTATGTGAAAACATTTCTCATGTGGAATTGCAAGTTGTGAAATCTAATTTGGAGTTTCACATGTAAGAAACATTCGCATGTGAAAATGTAACGTGGGAAAAAAGTGTTATTCTCCTCACATCTGAAAAGGTGGTGTTAACACGTTGCAGTAGTAATGTTTCCACATATGCAATTGCAAATTCTGTAATGCAATTCTGTAAAAGCCTACCTGAGTATAATAATTCAACTCAATTAAAAATGGGGAGCCATCCATTCAGAATGTTACTGCTGCAGGCGCACGCCTCTCTTCATATGTTGGTTAGTGACCATTGGAAGAAGCCCAGTGAAAAGAACAGAGAAGCTAGCGCTCTGTCTCCTTATTTATCCTGTTCAACATGTTAAAATTAGCGCTGCCAGTCATTAATCAGTTAATTGTTTGAAAATTTAGTGAAAGCGTTCAAAATAAACTGAAAACATGCAAAATGCGTCATCTGTACAGCTAAAAACAACAATACGAAGTCAAAACACATTGACTCTGAGGTTAAAGAAAGTGTTTATCAATTTACCTGATTTTGCTAATCGTTACTTTGGACAAAATCAAGACGTCAATATTCTTGTAATGCTCTTTGTATAAAAAAATCTGAAATTACAGCGCAATCCTGCGATATACACGATTACATTGTTGAATTGTTTGACAGCCCAAGTTGACTTTAAAATATGAAAATGCACATGTGAAAGTGTAGGTGACATGAGTCAGTCATGGTTGCTCATGGTCATGTGATGAGGTAGCCTTGCCTGCGACTTCAAAATAAGTGTTGCCCCTCTTGGTCTAATGGTGAAGACGTTGGCTGAGACCTGGGTTCTAATCCCGCCAGTTACAAACAAGCTTATATCACATGTGAAATGTTGGGGAAAAACGTGTCTGAGTCATGTGAAAAACGTACAGGTGAAAAATCCATGTGAAACGTCACACGTGTCCGATAAACACGTCTGACTTGTGACAATATCAAACGTCACACGTTTTCAAAACCCCGTTTTTTCACAGGTGTTCTTTCCACGTTTTATCTTTAAGGGTGGTGCCATGTCGCTGTGCCTATAAAAAACAGAGGTCCAGCAGAGCTTGTCTGACTTTTTAACAGTGTATGAGAGGTGAAACATACACAGGTCTCATGAAGCCATATTGATTTCCAATCAGCAGCGGTGTCCAGATGTGCGTGGACGGAGAAGGACAGCGGGGGGCTTATTAAAGGTCTGGGTTTTAGGAGCTGGTCAACAGGTTTACTGTTAGAATGACCTGCTGTGCTTGATAAAAGACAGTACGGGCTGTACCACAGGGTGTATGTGCTATTTCTATTCGGGGAACAAATGAATCACAAGATGCAGGAGGGTATGGAAGAATGGCACATGGGTAGGTGGGAAAGCAGATGGAGATTATGAAAAAGTACTTGGCGTTGGCTGAACAATACAAAAGAAAGGCAGCAGCAGGCAGTTCTGACAGCAGAACTAACAGTTACACTAAGGCATAGTGGCAAGGCACTGGGAGACAAGCCAGCAGCAGAGGAGGCCCCAGGATATTAGGACTGGGTGTCAAAAGTAGGAGGAATGGTAAGCTGAATTAATTACAGGCTTTCAAAGTAAGACTCTTCTTCTTTATGATGTATGCTGACTATCATTTAACATTATATGTAGTTCAGCTGGCTTGCTGTCATGTTGATGTCACCTGTGGAAATTATATGAATTATACGTATGATTGGCAAAGTGATATACATAGAAACAATATACTGTTAAAAAAACTTGGAAATCAAGTAATTATGTTAGCACTGCACATGCCATACCGTTCTGCCACAAACAGCACCTTGGTTAGAGTAGGCCTACACAGAGCTGTGCACAATAGTTTCCTTCCCCCACAAGGAATAAACAGCCTGTCACCTTGGGACATTGTGATCGGGTCATGTGTGAATGTAAATCTGTAAACCACTACACAGGGCTTTGGCACCTATCATGCATCAGAACGCTACTGTGAAGTGATATTAGACTGGGAGGTCATACCGATATTGTGGACTGCATATAGCTCTTCTTACAGCAACCTAATGAGGTGCATAATTACAACTATAAACAATATTCATAAAAAAATTGTGATTGTTGTTCATTTAGAGTGATTGGTGAGTTGATTTGGTCCAACAAGTAGGTCACTTTAGTCCTGAACAGGTTCTGCAGAAAACACTGGTACTTACTGAAAGATAAGACAAATCATGAAACACCCCATCATTAGCATTGTTAGTTGGTTTGTCAGACAGAATAGTCATCTTGCCATATGTAGAATATTGCTCTCACCAGACAGCAGTTAGTGCTGTAAATGTGCAGGGTGTCATATCTCATAACCTGATTGGCAGCCATCAAGCGATGGAAAATGACTTGGAGACAGGCCAAGGTTTCCTCACCCCTCTATTGCTGGGCCTGACAGCGAGAATAGCAGTTATTATCATGTACTGTTCACAGGGTGTTTAGTTGGCCAAATAGTCTCAGGGGCAACATTGTGTCTTCCTCGCAGACAGAGCTGATGCCATTTTGACTGGTTCACATATATAAACTGAGAAAATAGTGGTAAAGGGGCAGTGCAGTAAAAAACTGTGCAGTTCTTCATTTTTTAAAATGATTTTTGGTTGAATAACAGGTTGAAATAACACAATGAAATTGTGACAATGATGATAATGCCCTTTTTGTGTATGAGCTGTTTGAAAAAAAAGGTGAGATGGAACATTTAGCCCACATCATGAAGTCACGATGTGATCTGATTATAATCGACCAATGCCTTTTCATTTGGGTAAGGGGGTGGGCTCTAGACCATCCTATCAGCCAATCAGGGCTGTGTATGTAGATATCTTCAAATTTCTTTCCTAACGCCAACACGATCAGACTGAGCATTTCAAGGGCCAAAGGATTCTCAGGGAAATAATTTATAAAAAATATTATTTTCATTAAATAAACACACATTGATTTATTAGACATATCGTGATGATTTAAAAATACAATTACAAAGACATGGATTTTTCACATCAGTGTAGTGAATCAAGAAATGTATCTAAATGTAACTCTGTCTATTTTGTATGAATATCAACAATTGTTACAGGTACAATGAGAGATGTTATCTCTTCACTCATAATTTAAATTATTCTAAAACCACCAAAAGGCAACTCCAATTCAAATTTGGCCATTTCACACAATGTATTTTCTATTGAGTAATTTCAGATGGAAGTTCACACTTTGATACACCATAGTTTCCAGCAATATCACAAGGGGAAGATAGTAATTAAATGAAAAAAAAACGAAGTCTATGTTTGGAGAAATCAATTACAAACTCCATTACAGAGTCAATATTGTGTTAATGTCAACAGACAAATTATCTTTGTGACCGAGAATTATCTCTGTGTACCATCTACACAGGGACAAGAAACAAGTAAACTTGAAAACATCACCTTTCTAACTTGTCTAAGTTGTGTTTCATCAGCCCAGTCTCACCTGGGACTGAGATCACTTGAAAATCAAAGGCAAACACATTGAATGGAGGGATGCTGATCCTCCTCTGTCAGAGGCTGTTGTTGCTTTCCTTTCTTTTACTTTTTGCTTTTTTCTTTCCTCTAATCAATTGATGCCAATCTCTGAGGGCCTCATTATTTCTTAATTATAGATAGGCTGGCTCTACGACTTGGGACCAGAGTTTTATGAGGGCTGTCATGCATCATGGCTCCCTTCTTCTCACAGAGCATTTATAAGACAACAGTTCACCTTGGGATATTCTCTAGGAGGACAATGGCATGAATCTCACTCTTAAAGTAAGGGAATCATATTCATCAGCACAAAGAAAAAACTATTTGACGCAGTGTCAGTGTATCACACAATGTTGTCTTTCAGATGATGCAGTAGCCCACAGTATAAGATGTTCCTGATTGACAATGTACACAAACATAATACATCTAACAACAATATTTTAACTCTGCATTATGCATCGTATGTAATTGAGTCTGCTTAAATAGGCGTATTGTTGTCACCTGTCCGAATTTAAATTGTGTATCAACTAAGTGACCCAAACTAAAGCTCCTAGTGATTCACACCAATTAGACTATTTGAAAAGCGACAAATGAGAACCTCCCTATTAACTGATAATTAGATAATCCATGCATTAGGAAGGATGTAACATTGTTAACATTTATCACACCTGAGTAATCACAGCTACTGTATGTGTTAATTAGAACTAGGCTGCATGTAGCTCTAGACTTTTTAAAGCTCTGGCAGAAGACACCTTAAAGATCTGCATGCTACCGGATTCACTTACAGTTTTTCTACAGATGTTTGTAAGTATTAGTTACAGTATAAATTGCAGGGCCTAATATCACGGTCTCAATCAGATCATGCTAACACAGTCTCACAGCTTGAAGTAAGCTCACAGCTCTGAAGCAGTGATTCTATTTCAATTAGATTAAAGGTAAAGTATGTGTGATTTGAATTACTGCTTTTTGAAAACAGAATATAAAAACGAGTTGAGTTGGATTCAAGGCGAATATCCACATACTGAATGGTGGTTTGCAATATCATTGGTTTCTTAACAGGTTATAAATGACATGATGAATATACTATAGTATATTCTCAGACTAGCCACCTGGTTCAAGACTGGTGAAGCTGCCTCTTATTCTAGGACAGCGTTAAAATGCCCCCATGTGGACATATAGTGTAACTGCATCCTCCATGAAGCACGAAGAGTTCCCTCCCAATAATAAATGAGCAGCTTAGATTAATCATTGCTCAGTGAAGCATATTATTGCTCTAGAATTTGTAAAAGGGGAACCACACACATTTTATGCCAACAAAAATGGGGGTCCAACATGTTACAGCAGTCAGTGTCAATACAATATATACCACATGACCAAAAGTATGTGGACACCTGTTCGTCGAACATCTCATTCCAAAATCATGGGCATTAATATGGAGTCCCACACTTTGCTGCTATAACAGCCTCCACTCTTCTGGGAGGGCTTGCCACTAATTTTTTGGAACATTGCTGCGGGGTCTTGCTTCAATTCAGCCACAAAAACATTAGTAAGGTCTGGCACTTATGTTTGACAATTAGGCCTGACTCGCAGTCAGTGTTCCAATTCATCCCAAAGGTGTTCAATGGGGTTAAGGTCAGGGCTCCGGGCTCACACCGATCTCAACAAACCATTTCTGTATGGACCTGGCTTTGTGCACTGGGGTATTGTCATGCTGAAACAGGAAAGGGCCTTCCCCAAACTGTTGCCACAAAGTTGGAAGCACAGAATAATCTAGTATGTCATTGTATGCTGTAGCATTAAGATTTCCCTTAACTGGAACTAAGGGGCCTAGCCTGAACCATGAGATACGGCTCCAGACCATTACTCCTCCTCCACCAAACTTTACAGTTGGCACTATGCATTGGGGGCAGGTAGTGTTCTCCTGGCATCCGCCAAACCCAGATTTGTACTTACACATACATACACACACACATATCTTATGTAATACTATCTGCTACTGTTGGGTTCACAGCTTTCTTTAGTTTAGTTTGACGAGTTTAATATAATGTGAACTGGGATTTTGTGTGACATAAAAGTTACACTCAAAAAAAGGTAAAGTACAGTATAACTAAGGTTGGATTTTGTTTAATGAACTCATACATTTAAAAAATTAACAGGAAAAGCAAAATACAACAGGTACTTTTTGTTCAGATACCAACACTTAAAATAGTTTAAAAGGATCAATGGAATTAAACTCAATATAAAATGAGCTGAGGATATGTGCAAAGCAACAGGTTATATAAGGTGCATACAGGGAAGCGCTTGATGTAACATAATAACAATGTGTCAAACAAACAGACAAAGGTTGCTATTTCACCACCACACCAACTACACAAGAAATGAAACATCAAAACACATCCGTAGATAAACTCAGCAAAAAAAAAAGAAATGGCCCTTTTTCAGTCCCTGTCTTTCAAAGATAATTTGTAAAAATCCAAATAACTTCACAGATCTTCATTGTAAAGGGTTTAAAACACTGTTTCCCATGCTTGTTCAATAAACCATAAACAATTAATGAACATGCACCTGTGGAACGGTCGTTAAGACACTAACAGCTTACAGACGATAGGCAATTAAGGTCCCAATTATGAAAACTGAGGACACTAAAGAGGCCTTTCTACTGACTCTGAACAACACCAAAAGAAAGATGCCCAGGGTACCTGCTCATCTGCGTGAACCTGCCTTAGGCATGCTGCAATGAGGCATGAGGACTGCAGATGTGGCCAGGGCAATAAATTGCAATGTCCGTACTGTGAGACGCCTAAGACAGCGCTACAGGGAGACAGGACGGACACCTGATTGTCCTCGCAGTGGCAGACCACGTGTAACAACACCTGCACAGGATTGGTACATCCAAACATCACACCTGCGGGACAGGTACAGGATGGCAACAACAACTGCCTGAGTTACACCAGGAACGCACAATTCCCTCCATCAGTGCTCAGACTGTTCGCAATAGGCTGAGAGATGCTGGACTGATGGCTTGTAGGCCTGTTGTAAGGCAGGTCCTCACCAGACATCACCGGCAACAACATCGCTGGACCAGACAGGACTGGCAAAAAGTGCTCTTCACTGACGAGTCGAGGTTTTGTCTCACCAGGGGTGATGGTCGGATTCGCGTTTATCGTCGAAGGAATGAGCGTTACACCGAGGCCTGTACTCTGGAGCGGGATTGATTTGGAGATGGAGGGTCCATCATGGTCTGGGGCAGTGTGTCACAGCATCATCGGACTGAGCTTGTTGTCATTGCAGGCAATCTCAACGCTGTGCGTTACAGGGAAGACATCCTCCTCCCTCATGTGGTACCCTTCCTGCAGGCTCATCCTGACATGACCCTCCAGCATGACAATGCCACCAGCCATTCTGCTTGTTCTGTGCGTGATTTCCTGCAAGACAGGAATGTCAGTGTTCTGCCATGGCCAGCGAAGAGCCCGGATCTCAATCCCATTGAGCACGTCTGAGACCTGTTGGATCAGAGGGTGAGGACTAGGGCCATTCCCCCCCAGAAATGTCCAGGAACTTGCAGGTGCCTTGGTGGAAGAGTGGGGTAACATCTCACAGCAAGAACTGGCTAATCTGGTGCAGTCCATGAGGAGATGCACTGCAGTACTTAATGCAGCTGGTGGCCACACCAGATACTGACTGTTACTTTTGATTTTGACCCCCCTTTGTTCAGGGACACATTATTCCATTTTTGTTAGTCACATGTCTGTGGAACTTGTTCAGTATATGTCTCAGTTGTTGAATCTTGTTATGCTCATACAAATATTTACACATGTTGCTGAATAAACGCATTTGACAGTGAGAGGACGTTTCTTTTTTTTGCTGAGTTTACATATAGCATGCTGAGTTTCAAAGGTCATCAAACAATTGCAAAAAAGAGTAATACAAAATGTCTTAAAAATTTGAAGCCACACTTCCACAGAAATTACTAAAACTATTGAAGGTTGTGTTTGTATTTTTTGTGTGGGTGATTAATGCTGTTTGTTTTTGATGGGCCAAATCCTAACTTGAGAACTGTGTGCGTAAATCAAATGATCAAATTACTTATCTTTCAAGTTAGGATTGGGCCTGCTGGGAGCTACATTAATTACATGACATCTTCAGGCTCTCGCTTTCTTCTCTTTGCGTCCTGTGCCTTCTGATGACGCATCTGCCTTCCTTTTGTGAGCCTTAGAATAAAAATGACATTAGAATCAAGTCAATTGCATGTCTATGTGTAAATGTTACAATGTATGTATGAAATATTAATATTCTAACACTTGAGTATTGATCCATTTGTCATGGTAACATGGTTCAGAATCCTCAAGATGGTCAGCCAATACACCTGTTGGACTTTGGACATTAAAATTGTTTAAATCTGTATATTATTCTTTTGAAATGGTAAGATCAACTACCGTCTGGCTTTTTGGTGTCCTTTTCTTCTTTTCAGCACGCTCCTTTTCCTCAATCTCCATATTTTCTTTTTCGATGAGGGAGATGAGAGTGTTACAACGTCGCTGGAGTTCCTGGGGGAACAAGAGACAGCTGTTAGCAGAGAACAAGAAAACAATAGTACAATGTATGTCTGCTGTTCCTCTCTGTTAGCCAGTCTGTTTGTAGCAACAACAAAAATATATATTCATTCAATATGCTCGTGTGGTTATTACAGTTTTTGTTCATAATATTGACATTTCAATAACCAAAACAGTTCATGTAACATACCACTTTGTCAAAAGCACAAAGTAATGAAAAATAACTCCAGAGAGGTAAGTGTCTCTGTATTCAAGTGATGCATGAAACTGAATCTATAGGAGTCTTTTTTCCCATGAATTCTCATCCATCTCAACTTGTAAAGGAGGAACACATTGAAACAATTTCAATTCTATATTCCGCCATACCTACTATAAATGTGAGGCAAGCAAACAAGATGATCTCTGAATTCACTACAAATGTACTATTTTCTATAATAAAAGTAATAAAACAGGTTTTTATGATGGGTCCAGAGAAAGCAAAGAAGTAGGCCACTAAGACACTGTAACTGGGTTTATTGACTATCCCTGAGGCAGTCCAGGTGTCATATCAAATACCTGTCCCCATGTTGGCTCACCTAACCCTTCTAACAGCTATAACATAGTCAAACTGTTCAGGGAATACTGTACCATGGCAGTTCGGGACTTGATGAACCAGTCAAATCTGAACTGGGGAGCGTTCCGGACACACTGTCGGAGTTCCTCATAAACATTCTCCTTGTCGAAGCCCATCTTGTGAAGCATACAGATCAGAAACCTGTCCTCCTCCTCCGTGTAGTTCTTCCCTTTATTGGTGCCATACTGAATCCTCAACTGGTGGAATGGGGCCTTGTATCTCGCAACCTGAAATGAATCAAGACAACATTTCCATTTCGTCAATTTGAAAATTTGAATTAATCTTGGAGCATACTCAAAATAAAAGGTTGCTAGTATCACATTCAAATAAGTAATTTCCACAGTATTTACAAGGGAAAATATGTTTTAGAGAGGCAATCATTTCATTTTAAAGATCAATACAAAAATACTTATCAGCCACTATCCAACATACATGAGCACTTACTTAGAAAATCTAAACAACTTATGTAAAGTAGCTCACCTTAGCATCCAGTGCCTTCTTAATGCTGATCCTCCTCTGGATGCGGGCCTCACCCCGCTCGATCTGAGCCATGATTTTCTCAATATCCTGGAGTTCATTGCACCGCTCCCAGAAAATGGCTTGAAAATAAAACAAGAGTATGAAAAGACTAGCGTGGAGCATATAAAATGATAATAAGCTGTAATAACCATGGTTATTTGAAACAGATACAAGAATGGGTCTTTAGTAAACAACTGTAATGGAATAATAGATGATGATAATTATGATGATGAGGACCTCCGGTATCTTACCAGAATATTCAATTACTTCTTCAGGGTTTTTCCCCTCGACTTCCCGAGCGATGTTGTCGATGTCATCACGGCCATATTTCTCATTGGCTTTAATGAACTGATTGAAATCTCGCTTGTTCCAACTTGTGAACCCCTGCAAAATAACATTCACCATAAACACAGCACTTGTTAGATACAAGCTTTAGAATGTCCAATAATGTGTCACTTTTTGTGACAAACACTATAGGGATCTTAGACAGTTGTGTCTAGCTTAGCACCCTCCATTACCTGAGTAAGAAGCTTCTCCTTCTCCTCAGTCTCCTCAGGACTGAGGGGCCCTGCCTCGTCGATCTTCCTCTGCTCCTCCTTCTGCACCTGAGCAGAGTTAGAAATGTCAGGGCTCCTGGGCACCTGCAGCAGAACAGAGGAGAGGACGGACACAGCTCATATTAAATAAACCTCTGATGAGACATAACACTGAACGGCTCTGTCTCTCGCTATTAAGCTGGACGAGAGACCCCTAAGGCTGGGTGAAGCGATAGACAGGCCTGTTGGGGAACCAGGCTAACTGGGCAGAACTGAGCAGATGTACCCTGGGATCAGGTGGCATAGGGGGAATGTGTGTGTATTTGTGTTCTGTGGTTCTGGCACCATGGAGGAGTAAAAGCTCCAATCTGTCTCAGTTCAGCAGTCTGCCTTGGCAGCAAGTGCCTTGGCACAGTTAAGCACTTGGGATGCTGCTCACAAATGTCAGAGTTGAGACACACTTCTATGGGCTCTATTCACCATCCCACAACTAATATGTTGGCTCTGTGAAAGCCCAAGCCAACAGATTTCAAAATATTGTTTTTAAATATTCAACTTTGTAAATTGTTTCAGTAGAGTAGAACCAGCAAGAAGGGACATCAAAGTCAAAATACCATGTGCAGGAAACAATAAAACATGACTATAAATGGCTAAGCTTAATGCTACCTATATCAACATGGGCACACTTTATTTATCCATCAGACAATGAACTTAACTACAGCTGTCTTACCTTGTAGCCTATAGTATTCCTGTAGAAAAGGATCTCCATCTCTAGCAGTTCAAACAGGCGAGGGGGAAAGAACTGGAAGTCCTGGATGTTGGGCTGTTTGGGGGGACGTGGGGCCTGAAATACATTCCTCATTATTAATCATGTTCTGGTGAGCAAGATTAACATGTATACCTCTTCATCATTCTGACTTCTTGACCATCATTAATTGGAAGAAGTGGGAAACAAGAGGAATGATTAGGGTTGCAAAGCTACCGGTAATATACCAAAGTTACCGGAATATTCTATAATTTTGGTAATGAACAGGTAATCTATGGCAATTTAGGTCATTTATACTTAAATAACTCACTTTTTTTTATTCATATATAGTATTAATTTATTATATCTGTGTCCATATTGCCCATGAGTTTCTAGTGGATAGACCATATGGTTAAAGAGAAAATAGCCTAATTAACATAAAAAGTATATAATCAACAAAGGCATTCTTTTCAATTAACTCCTCAATTATTCCAAGTATTGACTTTTTTTCAGAACTTCCACCAGTTTGAAGTTAACAAAGTTTGAATGTTACCAAATTTCTGGTAGTTTACTTTGCAACCCTACGAATGATTGAACATGAGGACCACGGTTACTGTAGTTTGTGATTTAATATTGGTTTTATTTCTATTAGTTTTTAGATTTTTATTCGAAAATTTTGTGAGGTGGTTGTTCGGTTTCTCAAGCCTGATGACAGTTGTCCACAGACAGAGAATATTCTCTCCACGAACGCTTGGGATGCAGGGGCAGAAACCAGATCCAGTGCCACAGGGTACAGCTTTGGATAAACAGCGATCCCTGCCTGCCAGAACTGGAGAGGTGACTCTAAACATGCCCCCCTTCACCTCTTCCAGGTATTTCCTCAGCTCACACAGGGCACTTAATGCCCTGCCAGGTTGACTCTTGGGACAGTGTACTCTGACACAATCCTCGATGCGAGGAAGCTATATTTATGAAGCACTGTGGTCGAGACGCTTGCTGGATTTATCTTGCTGGTATCTTCTTGGGGTACTCCTGCCCCATGGCTGTACTCTCTGATTTGCTGAAGTACAAAAGACTCTGCTTCCCTCATCAGTGGCTCCGTCTGTTGAGCGAAGTGACAGAGAGACACTTGGGTCCATCAAGCAAGCTGCTGCAGGGGATGGATCGGAATTGGCTGCCAGAAGATTCAGTATGCATGCGAAGTGCTCACACTGACTTCAGGAGAACCTGTGCCAAATGTTTTGCAATAGTAATTGACTGCAAGTGTGCCTCAAGGTTGAGAAAGCACGGCACCACATCAGACTACGACTGGCTGTCAGTTTGAAGTTGGTCGGTGTAGATTGTGAACGGCTCCAGCAACTTCACAAGCTGTTCTAGCTTGGCCCAGACATACTCAGTGCTCACCTTTGGATTTCTTCCCTGTTAGCTAATGATAGTGATGCACAAGCTAGGCCTATTTGAAACATCGGCATCTACTAGCAGCATTTACCTGCCAGATTCAGAAGCTCGAAAACCCCATTAGAAGCTTGAAAACCTTGTCCAAGAAAAAAATAACTAAATATAATTTTATGGTTTTTCCTTTAAGTTAATTTTGTAGTCAAATATAATAGTTTCAGTATAGTTTTAGTTTGTCAAACATTTTTCAGAAATGTTTTATTTAACTAAATTGTTTTTCCAATTTTGTTTTTATTTTAGTTTCAGTTTCGTTTAGTATAATAACCTTGATTGGGACAGCACATGAATAAGCATGTAATTTATAAGCAGGGATGCAAAGCAAGGCGGTTGGCGGTTTCTGTGTGATTGATCTGTGACGGGGGCGTTACCTTGGGGGCTCGAGGTTCACTGACACGCAGGGCCTCTCTGAAGTAGGCATCCACCGCATAGTTGGCTTTCCTCTCTCTTTTAGGAGGCTCAATCCATTCCATCATACTCAGCTACAAAAAAAGACCAGTCCATCCCTCACAAGGTGAACCAACTCAGTATACGGTATATGATGCACACCTTATTTCATGGTTACGGTGGTTTCAGAAAGTTTATTTCATAAGCATCTATGAATAGTATACTCTGTATGCCATCTTTACCTCTATCACACAGTATTCACAAAGTTCAATATCTAAGATGAAATTCAACCTGAGGCACAAGGGACTTAGCTAATCAAAGTACAGTACCATATCAAGCTGCTCAGTTGGTTGAGCATAGCACTTGCAATGCCAGGGTTGTGGGTATGATTCCCACGGAGGACCAGAATGAAAAAGAATGCACTCACTACTGTAAGTCGCTCTTGGATAAGAGAGTCTGCTAAATGACAAAAATGTCAATGCAAAATGCTCTTTGATGCTATTAACCTTGAGTCATGACAAAACATGTAGTAATTTGATACCTTTTGCTTCTCTCTGTAGTCTTCCCCTTCAAAGTTGTAGAGGCTGGTCTCTGCTCCTCCGGTGTCCACAGTGAAGTTCCTGAGGGAGCTCTCTCCCAGAGACTCCATGCGCTCGTTCATCTCAGCTGTCTAGGATAAGTCAAAAGGCAGTGGTGTAAAGTACTTAAGTAAAAATACTTTAAAGTACTACTAAAGTCGTTTTTGGGGGTCTGTACTTTACTATTTATATGTTTGACTACTTTTGCTTTTACTCCACTACATTCCCAAATAAAATAATGTACTTTTTTCATACATTTCAAATGCTTAGCAAGACAGGAAAATGGTCCAATTCAGACACTTATCAAGAGAACATCCCTGGTCATACCTACTACCTCTGATCTGGCGGACTCACTAAACAGATGATTCGTTTGTAAATGATGTCTGAGTGTTGGAGCATGCCCCTGGCTATCCTTAAAATTAAAACAAGAAAATCGTGCTGATCTGGTTTTCTTAATATAAGGAATGTGAAATGATTTATACTTCTACTTTTGATATTGAAGTACATTTTCGCAATTACATTTACTTTTGATGCTTAAGTATATTTAAAACCAAATACTTTCAGACTTTTACCCAAGTAGTATTTTACTGGGTGACTTTCACTTTTATTTGAGTCATTTTCTATTAAGGTATCTTTACTTTTACTCAAGTATGACAATTGGGTACAGGTGAGGACAGGTGAGCACAGAAAACCAAGCAGCCAGTCTGTCAACCAAACACTGTGTACTGATCCTTCACATGGTCCTCACTCACCTTCTTTGCCCCCCTCTCTAAGATGGTGTTGATGTCTTCTTCCGTGAGCTCATTGTCTTTGGAGGCGAAGACGTGAGTGGCCCCATGCCTGATCATCTGCAGCATCTCATCTTTCCCCAGCTTGTTGGACTGCTCCATCAGCCTCCCTGGAAAGTTGAAAAGATGTGAAAAGTAGTTGGGGTGTGGGACTGAATGTACAAGACCCTGCAGCAGGCACTTACATCCATGTCTCAGGGTCTAGATCATTCTATAAAGTACTAAAGTATATGTATGCATGCATGTACAGCATATATGTGTGGTCTAATTTTGTCTCAAGCCTAACCAAGGTCTGTCTTGCCTGTCCCAATAACAAATCCAAGTCTGATTTACTGTCTGCTGAGTCAGACCATTTGAAAAAAAAAAGGTAAGGACACATTTAAGGGACTTGAACATAGAATTAGGAATTAGAATACTATAATGGACATGAACCTTCTTATGATGGTCCAAAGGTCAGCCATGTTGGTCAGGGAGTTGGTCAACCACAGTTTGTCAGTGCTGTGATAAGATATTGTGAAAAACAATGAATGTGAAGAAAGTATCTGCACTGTGTGTTAACTAGCTAGCCAGGCAGTTCAATATGCCAACATTCCATTCAATGCACTGAATAGGACTTGGCTGAGTTATAAATGCAGCAGGTACTGATATTGTATCATATAATAGCACTCAGCTTTCCAAGAAAACAAAATATGAGACATTTATGGTCTGTTTACATATATTTTAGATGCTGTTTATCCAGAAAATGTGTATAAATCCATACTGTAATTATAATATGACAATATTTTATGTTGACTATAATTCCGTTACATCATTTTTGATACATCACATGCCTTACTTTTATTTTCCTGTGTAAGTAAAAGCAGGAAATGCATCACCTACATTATGCCTCGACTGCCATTCAATTAGACTGGTTTTGGATTTCTTCCTGACCAAGCTGGCTGCAAATTTCACCCCATTATGGAACTTTGAGGGTTTATGACATAACCCCTCTAGTAATTTTATATGATCTACATGGATTTGAAAGCCATGGAATGACAAACCACGAAGTTGCAAATTAAAACCATGCTGAATACCTTGTTGTATAACAATGGAGTCTAGCCTCAACTTCATCTCAGCTCTCTCTACAATCCTCTCTTCGACTGTATTATCAGTGATGAGGCGGAACACACGCACTGGTTTCTTCTGACCAATTCTATGAGCCCTGTCCTAGAGAGGCAAAAACAAACACACTGATTGCCTCAGTGTATGGAGGTGTCTATTTCTTTGAAACAAGACACTTTTTAAAAGTAAAAGACAAGATACAAGCCAGTGTTACAAACTAACATTACTAGTATTTTTGTATGCATGACATAGTATTAGTCACTTATGTGTGAAATTCTAACTAATAACTACTAAGTCATATTTGCTTTTATTTAATACTGAATAATAATTACTTCTACTTACTACCGACTAATAATTACTTTTCCAAATGCTTAATATACAGTGCATTCAAAAAGTTCAGACCCCTTCCCTTTTTCCACATTTGTTATGTTACAGCCTTATTCTAAAATGGAAGTAAAAAACTAAAATCCCTCACCAATCTACACACAATACCCAAAAATGACAAAGTGAAAACAGGATAAGACATTTTTGAAAATGTATTAAAAAAAAGTTGAAATACCTTATTTACATAAGTATTCAGACCCTTTGCTATGAGACTTGAAATTGAGCTCAAGTGTTTCCATTAATCCTCCTTGAGCTGTTTTTACAACTTAATTGGAGTCCACCTGTCGTAAATTCACTTGATTGGACATGATTTGGAAAGGCACACACCTGTCAGTAAAAGGCACATCACAGCCTGCTTGGAGTTTGCCAAAAGGCACCCAACGGACTCTCAGAACATGAGAAACAAGATTCTCTGGTCTGATGAAACCAAAATTGAACTCTTTGGCCTGAATGCCAAGCTTCACGTCTGGAGGAAACCTGGCACCATCCCTACGGTGAAGCATGGTGGTGGCAGCATCATGCTGTGGGGATGTTTTTCAGTAGCAGCGACTAGGAGACTAGTCAGGATCGAGGGAAAGATGAACGAAGCAAACTACAAAGAGATCCTTGATGAAAACCTGCTTCAGAGCGCTCAGGACCTTAGATTGGGGTGAAGGTTCACCTTCCAACAGGACAACAACCCGAAACACACATCCAAGACAATGCAGGAGTGGCTTCGGGACAAGTCTCTGAATGTCCTTGAGTGGCCTAGCCAGAGCCCGGACTTGAACCCGATCGAACATCTCTGGAGAGACCTGAAAATAGCTGTGCAGTGAAGCTACCCATTCAACATGACAGAGCTTGAGAAGATCTGCAGAGAAAAATGGGAGAAACTCCCCAAATATAGGTGTACCAAGCTTGTAGCATCACACCCAAGAAGACTCAAGTCTGTAATCGCTGTCAAAGGTGCTTCAACAATGTACTGAGTGAAGGGTCTGAATACTAATGTAAATGCCATATTTAAGTTATATTCTTAATACATTTGCAAAAAAATTCTAAAAACCTGTTTTTGCTTTGATATTATGGGGTATTGTGTAGATTGATGAGAAAAAAAAGGCTGTAACGTAACAAAATGTGGAAGAAGTGAAGCGGTGGGAATACTTCCTGAATGCACTAATATATATTATATATATCAGTGCATTCAGAAAGTGTTCACATACATATAAGTGTTTCCAAGGAAGCCACAACTGAAATGTTTCTAACCATTGCTTGCAGGTCCACTTGAGGGTTCCAGTCGGAGTCATACAGGATGACGACGTCTGCAGTTGCCAGGTTAATGCCCAGACCTCCAGCTCTGGTGCTCAACATGAAAATGAACTTGCTGCTGTTGTCAGCATTGTAGGCCTCTATGGCTTCCTTGAAACATGGCCATAAAGCTCATACATTAGTTAGACACAATATCTAAAATATCAGTTTTGTTTCATGAAGTTAAAGTAATTACACTTTACACAAATTTTACAAGCACAGTCAGTACGAGCACAATAGGCAAAGTACAGTGTTTTGAAGTGAAGATACTACAAAAACACGAACATAGTAGGTTAGATTGAACTGTTCCAATACAGCTCCTTATGGTTTCCATGGGAACCTGTGATTGTGGTCAATGAGGCCTCATCAGCTGAAGTCATGCCCCGTACCTGTCTGGCTTCGTGTGGAGTGTTCCCATCTAGACGGCAGTACTCATAACCTCTCCACATGCAGTAGTCCTCAAGAATGTCAAGGACCCTGGTCATCTGGCTGAAGATGAGGACTCTAGACCCTGGCAACCAATGAGACAAAACGCAGTCATTCCATTAGGGAACAGAACAGCATACAATATCAGGTCACATAGCTCTAGTTCAAAAGCAATCTCCACAAAGGGAAAAAAAACATGGCAGAAAATGATTAATGAGGTTTCTTGCATGGCAGCAAGGTTTGATTAATTCTAAATGAGCATGGCTAATTTGATTGTCAAATGAACTTCTCATCATGAAAGCTTCATGAAAATTTTTTAAATTCTACATGTGAATCCTGATATCCTTCAACAAAATGCAAACCTTTGAGCCTGCATCCTATGAGGTTGTCCTTGCCCTTTTAACCTCTACGAGATGGGTGTCTGATTTGTCATCCTGAGGGTCCCAGAGATAAAATGTAGCATCATTTTGTTTGATAAAATACTTTTTTATGTTCAAATGTAGGAACTGGGGTCTACAGTTTGACCCCACTGCTGTCTCTGGCTCCACACTCACCCCGCCTAGATGTGAAAGTTAGTGTATAAGCTAATGATCCATCATGTATGACATTCCTGGGAGTCTGTAAACTTTAATTCGTTTTTTACCATAGCATTTTTGAATGTTCTCTATAGTTATGTACTTGAAAACCTATCAATTGACCAATTCAGCACATTTGGGCAAACTCCTGGCAGACTTGATACAAAATATTGTGCAGTAATGTAATTATTCACTGGATCAGTCTGAATTTGCACAAACACTGCTATCATCTGGTGGCCAAAATATAAATTACACCTAGACTCCTATCTGAAAGTATGGCTTTTCTCTTGCATTTCAAATATGTTTTTGTTTGTATTATCTTTACCAGATCTAATGTGTTATATTAATATAACATTTTCACAAAGTTTTTCCTTTCAAACAGTATCAAGAATATGCATATCGTTGCATCAGGTCCTGAGCTACAGGCAGTTAGATTTGGGTGTCATTTTAGGCAAAAATTGAAAAAAAAGAATACGATGCTTAATAGGTTTTAAAGAACCATTATGTACTTCAATCTATCAGAGTTTGTATATACAACCTATTGCACAGTCTGTTACAACTGAAAATGTACAGTAACAACCACAGATCAAAACTCTGAGATAAAGACATCAAATTTACATGAATAATGTATTCTTTGTTTAACCCCTCTAATTAATTGTTGGGATAAACTACAGTAAAAGCATTTAATGATCAGAGAGAATGTAGCACCTTGCTCCTGGACTTTGGGCAGCAGTTTGTCCAGGGCAACCATTTTGCCGCTGTTGGTTACCAGGTGAGTGTCGGTGGTGTAGGGGGGTCCAGGCTCGGCCCCATCAAACAGGTATGGGTGGTTGCAGCACTTCCGCAGCTGCATCAGGATGTTCAAGAGACGCATCTTGTCAGTTTTTCCAGAAGAATTGAGGATGTCAATGTCCTTCATCAGAATCCGTGTGTACCTAACAAAAATAGAACAAAATGTTGTTTCATTTGAAATAATTTTGTTCTTGAATTTCATAGGTAGAAACATTGAACCAACAAAAGCTATTGCCAACACTGGGAAGTACTAAGTATTTGAAAAAAACACATACCATTCTCGCTGCATCTTACTCAGCCCGAGGTAAATCTTCACCTCTTTTTTGGGAGGCAGGTTTTTCTCCACTTCAGCTTTAATGCGACGTAGAAGGAAAGGCCTCAGCACCTGAACAAGGCAAATGCTTTAATTCATCTATTTTTTACCCATGTGTTACATGTATATCTTTACATACACTGAGTGTACAAAACATTAAGAACACCTGCTCTTTCCATGATATACACAATCAGTGTAGATGAAGGGGAGGAGACTGGTTAAAGAAGGATTTTTAAGCCTTGAGACATGGATTGTGTATGTGTGCCATTCAGAAGGTGAATGGGCAAGGCAAAATATTTAAGTGCCTTTGAACAGGGCATATAGTAGGTACCAAGTACACAATTTGTGTTAAGAACTGCAACGCTGCTGGGTTTTTCACACTCAACAGTTTCCCATGTGTATCAAGAATGGTCCACCACCCAAAGGACATCCAGCCAACTTGACACAACTGTGGGAAGCATTGGAGTCAACATGAGCGAGCATCCCCGTGGAATGCTTTCTTGTAGAGTCCTTGCCCTGACAAATTGAGGCTGTTCTGAGGGCAAAAGGGGGTGCCACTCAATAGTAGAAAGGTGTTCTTAATGTTTTGTACACTCAGTGTATATAATTGTTTTATTTATTTTATTTAACCTTTATTTAACTAGGCAAGTCAGTTAAGAATAAATTCTTATTTACTATGATGGCCTACCCCGGCCAAACCCGGACGACGTTGGGACAATTGTGCGCCGCCCTATGGGACTCCCAATCACGGCCGGATGTGATACAGCCTGGAATCAAACCAGGGACTGTAGTGACGCCTCTTGCACTGAGATGCAGTGCCTTAGACCGCTGTGCCACTCGGGATGTATTATGTATACTAAAAATAAATATAGATAAGAAGGAATCTGCAGTGAACTCGGAACGTAATGGAAGTGTGAAACACAGCTTACCGCATGCAGACGCTCCACCAGCTTCTGGTCCCCAAGACAGTTGTTGGTGTCAAACCAAGAATCAAAGTCCTGAGAATTAAAGAAAAATGTTCCTTTTGTTTTTAACACATACATTTTCCATGAAAGTGCAAAAGTTATTTTAGAGAGGAAAAAAAAGTAAAGATGATTCTGCTTTGGCTTCAGTTGTAGAGGGGATTGTGTTAGAGAAAAGGACAGGATACATATGATCAGCTACTGCCTCTGGGGGTAACTGGGGGGAGGGATCCCAGACAAACTGGGAGGAACTGACAATAGAACAGAGCAGTGCCTGAGGGGGGAAGCCTATGCTCGGGGCTACCTTTCCCTCTGACACATCATGGAAAGACAAGAAGCATGTCAGGTGGGGCTGAGCTCAGTGATTGACTGAAGCGAATTCAAACTAGATGATATAAATGGAACAACAAAAAACATTAAGATACTGCTGGAGGGTCTTTTGATACAAAACAACAAAAGAATGCAGTTCCTTTTGCCTGGAGCGATATATGAATTTATTTTCTTCCTCGATTTGGTATTCCAGTCACATGAATCTAAAGGAAGAATATCACTACAAGAGGAATACATGGAGAGAACAAACAGAGGCAGGACTCACGTTGGCAGAGTTGAAGACATCAGGTAGCAGGAAGTTAAGGAGTGACCACAGCTCATGGAGGTTGTTCTGCAGAGGTGTTCCAGTCAGGAGGAGACGGTTGGTGGTTTTGAACTCACGGACAATCTCTGAGAGCTGACAACACAGGATTAATGTAAAGATTACATAAAAATCATAAAAAAATAATTGTGTATAGGCCAAACTTCATTAATTGAAAGTAGAAAAAGAAACGTTTTATCCCTAAATTATTTGAATTTGAGTTCATACCTTTGACTTCTCATTTTTTATCCTATGAGCTTCGTCAATGACAAGGTATCTCCAGTTGAACTTCTTGAAGACAGATTTCTCTCTGATGACCATCTCATAGGATGTGACACAAACATCCCATTCCCCTGGCATCATAACATCACGGATGAAAGCCGCCTGGTGAATAAGGAGAACATTTGTCAAAGGAGTCATTAGTGGTCTTGGTTACCTACCCACCTGATAATGTGTTATGAAAGGGGATGTTTAATCAGTGTCAATCAAGAGAAAAGAACAGGACATACTCTTGCATCCTTGTCCCCGATGAGACAGACTGCCTTAAGGGTTGGTACCCAGCGTTTGAACTCATTCATCCAGTTGTGTAGCGTTGATTTGGGAACCAGAACCATGTGGGGGCCAGGAATGTTCCTGTAATGCTTCAGGTATCCCAGCAATGCAATGGTTTGGAGGGTCTTCCCCAAGCCCTGTGGTCAATAAACAAATAAACAACCTGTCATACATACATCGCATAAGCTTGACTCACAACTAGTGGCACTTACCAGAGACTTAAGGGCCATCCACACCAAGGACAATAACAATAAAAAAAATAAAAGTGAACAGCAGCGTCCACACTACAACAATAACTATAAAAACAGTGGAGAACAATAACAATAGCTATCGTTGGGATAACTTTGTGCGATTTTATCCCTCTCTCCCCAACAGTACAACGTCAAAAACCAATCCAAAATACGTTCCATTAAAGCGTTCTAGGTTCTAGGTGCGCAAGGAATAGCCGCTCGGAGGGGAGAGGCAGAGTGTGTGGTGAGCTTTTCTCAATAAATGGGCATGTAAGCATATTGGTATCCACATGAATTATAGGAAGACTTTGAAGACTGATGATCCACGACAGACAGCGCATCTCAATGTCAGAAGAAGCCCATATTTTCCTATGTACACCATATAGAAAAGTATGTGGACACCCCTTCAAATTAGTGGATTCAGCTATTTCAGCCACACCAGTTGCTGACAGGTGTATAAAATCGAGCACGCAGCCATGCAATCTCCATTGACAAACATTGCCAGTAGAATGGCCTTACTGAAGAGCTCAGTGACTCTCAACGTCGCACCGTCATAGGATGCTACCTTTCCAACAAGTCAGTTCCAACAAGCTGCCCCGGTCAACTGTAAGTGCTGTTATTGTGAAGTGGAAACATCTAGGAGCAACAACTGCTCAGTCGTGAAGTGGTAGGCCACACAAGCGCAGAGAATGGGACCACCGAGTGCTGAAGCGCGTAGCGTGTAAAAATCATCTGTCCTCGGTAGCAACACTCACTGCCAAGTTCCAAACTGCCTCTGGAAGCAACATCAGTCAGCACAAGAACTGTTCGTTGGGAGCTTCATGAAATGGGTTTCCATCGCCGAGCAGCCTAAGATCACCACGTGCAATGCCAAGTGTTGGCTGAAGAGGTGTAAAGCTTGCCGCCATTGGACTCGGGAGCAATGGAAACTCGTTCTCTGGAATGATGAAGCACTCTTCACCATCTGTCAGTCCGTCAGACGAATCTGGGTTTGGCGGATGCCAGGAGAACGCTACCTACCCCAAACCTTAACGTTACAGCATACAATTACATTTTAAATGTTTCTGTCCTTCCAACTTTGTGGCAACAGTTTGGGGAAGGCCTATTCCTGTTTCAGCATGACAATGCCCCCATGCACAAAGCGAGGTCCATACAGAAATGGTTTGTCGAGATCGGCGTAGAAGAAATTGACTAGCCTGCACAAAGCCCTGACCTCAACCCCATCGAACACCTTTAGGATGAATTGGAACGCGACTGCGAGCCAGGCCTAATTGCCCAACATCAGTGCCCAACTTAACTAATGCTCTTGTGGCTGAATGGAAGAAAGTCCCTGCAGAAATGTTCCAGGATCTATTGGAAAGCCTTCCCAGAAGAGTGGAGGCTGTAATTTTTTAAATAACCTTTATTTAACCAGGTAGGCCAGTTGAGAACAAGTTCTCATTTACAACTGCGACCTGGCCAAGATAAAGCAAAAGCAGTGCGACAAAAACAACAATACAGAGTTACACATGGGATAAACAAACATACAGTCAATAACACAATAAAAAAATCTCTATACAGTGTGTGCAAATAAAGTAATTACAATTTAGCAATTAACACTGGAGTGATAGATGTGCAGATGAGGATGTGCAAGTAGAAATACTGGTATGCAAAAGAGCAGAAAAACAAAAACAAATATGTTATGAGGTAGGTAGTTGGTTGGATGGGCTATTTACAGATGGGCTGTGTACAGCTGCAGCGATGGGTAAGCTGCTCTGACAGCTGATGCTTCAAGTTAGTGAGGGAGATATAAGTCTCCAACTTCAGTGATTTTTGCAATTTGTTCCAGTCATTGGCAGCAGAGAACTGGAAGGAAAGGCGGCCAAAGCAGGTGTTGGCTTTGGGGATGACCAGTGAAATATACCTGCTGGAGCGCGTGCTATGGGTGCGTGTTTCTATGGTGACCAGTGAGCTGAGATAAGGTGGAGCTTTACCTAGCAAAGACTTATAGATGACCTGGAGCCAGTGGGTTTGGCGACGAATATGAAGCGAGGACCAGCCAATGAGAGCATACAGGTCGCAGTGGTGGGTAGTATATGGGGCTTTGGTGACAAAACAGATGGCACTGTGATAGACTCCATCCAATTTGCTGAGTAAAGTGTTGGAGGCTATTTTGTAAATGACATGGCCGAAGGTCAAGGATCGGTAGGAAAGTCAGTTTTAGGAGGGTATGTTTGGCAGCATGAGTGAAGGAGGCTTTGCTGCAAAATAGGAAGCCGATTCTAGATTTTATTTGGATTGGAGATGCTTAATATGAGTCTGGAAGGAGAGTTTACAGTCTAGCCAGACACCTAGGTATTTATAGTTGTCCACATATTCTAAGTCAGAACTGTCCAGAGTAGTGATGCTAGTCGGGCGGGCGGGTGCGAGCAGCGATCGGTTGAAGAGCATGCATTTAGTTTTACTTGCATTTAAGATCAGTTGGAGGCCACGGAAAGAGTATTGTATGGCATTGAAGCTCGTTTGGAGGTTTGTTAACACAGTGTCCAAAGAAGGGCCAGATGCATACAGAATAGTGTCGTCTGTGTAGAAGTGGATCAAAGAATCACCCGCAGCAAGAGCGACATGATTGATATATACAGAAAAAAGAGTCGGCCCGAGTTTGAACCCTGTGGCACCCCCATAGAGACTGCCAGAGGTCCGGACAAAAGGCCCTCCGATTTAACACACTGAACTCTATCTGAGAAGTAGTTAGCGAGTCAGGCGAGGCAGTCATTCGAGAAACCAAGGCTGTTGAGTCTGCCGATAAGAATACAGTGATTGACAGAGTCGAAAGCTTTGGCCAGGTCGATGAAGATGGCTGCACAGTAATGTCTTTTATCGATGGCGGTTATGATATTGTTTAGGACCTTGAGCGTGGCTCAGGTGCACCCGTGACCAGCTCGGAAACCGGATTGCATTGCAGAGAAGGTACGGTGGGATTCAAAATGGTCGGTGATCTGTTTGTTCACTTGGCTTTCGAAGACTTTAGAAAGGCAGGGCAGGATGGGTCTAGAGTGTCTCCCCTTTGAAGAGGGGGATGACCGTGGCCGCTTTCCAATCTTTAGGAATCTCAGACGATACGAAAAAGAGGTTGAACATACTAGTAATAGGTGTTGCAACAATGGCGGCAGATAATTTTAGGAAGAGAGGGTCCAGATTGTTTAGCCCAGTTGATTTGTAGGGATCCAGATTTTTCAGCTCTATCAGATCATCAGCTGTCTGGATTTGGGTGAAGGAGAATCGGGGGGGGGGGGGGCTTGGGCCAGTTGCTGCGGGGATGCAGAGCTGTTGGCCAGGGTTGGGGTAGCCAGGTGGAAAGCATGGCCAGCCGTAGAGAAATGCTTATTGAAATTCTCGATTATCGTGGATTTATCAGCGGTGACAGTGTTTCCTAGCCTCAGTGCAGTGGGCAGCTGGGAGGAGGTGCTCTTATTCTCCATGGACTTTACAGTGTCAGGCAGTAAACCCACTGTCCCTAGGCCGTCATTGTAAATAAGATTTTGTTCTTAACTGACTTGCCTAGTTAAATAAAGGTTAAAAAAACAATAGCATGGCATTTTTTCACTGTAATAGCTACTGTAAATTAGACAGTGCATTTAGATTAACAAGAATGTAAGCTTTCTGCTCATATAAGACATGTTTATGTCCCGGAAAGTTGGCTGTTGCATACAACGTCATTCTAGTCACATTAGCGCACGTTAGCGACAACCTTCCCAGTTTAGGACCCAACCCGTAAAGGTTAAAAAGGCTTCTGAAGTTTGCAATTTCCGATTTGACATTTCAGACTTGATTTTCCCTCATAAATAATGCATCAACCCCTACAAAAATGTAAATTCATTATAATCCACATTTCCTGGTTATGCAGGATTATTTTACTGCTGTAGCAAATTGGCTCAAATTAAGATCCTACACCTGTAATGAATGGCCTAACCGCAAGGCGCTACAGAGGTTAGTGCATATCGCCCAGTACATCACTGGGGGCAAGCTTCCTGCCATCCAGGACCTCTATACCAGGCCCTAAAATGTGTCAAAGACTCCAGCCACCCTAGTTATTGACTGTTCTCTCTGCTACCATACGGCAAGCGGTACCAGAGTGCCAAGTCTAGGTCCAAAAGGCTCCTTAACAGCTTCTACCCCCAAGCCATAAGACTGCTGAACAGTTAATCAAATGGCTACCCGGACTACTATATTTGCATTGACCCCCTTTTTTAAGCTGCTGCTACTCGCTGTTTATTATTACCTTAATTACCTCGACTAACCTGTACCCCGGTACCGGTACCGGTACCCCCTGTATATTTAAGTGATAATGCCCAATAAGCCGGTGTTTGGAGGATATATTGGCACGGGTGTTGTTAGGCCCGAGCCGAAGTCGATGGCCGGCAAACCGTGCCAATGTATCCTCCCAACACCGGCCTAGGGGGATTATCACTTTATACAATGGGTTACAAACATATTCAAATAATGATTTACGTTATTTAGATGAATTTATTCATACTATTTCATCATTCCACAAGCTATATTCCCGACACAAATCTACCAAGCCGGCTGGTCGTTCATTCTATCGATTCAGTTGCCAGAGACAAGGGTTGCAAAATTCCTGGGAACTTTCAATAAATTCCCTGGTTATCCAGAAATCCTTGTTGGAAGATTCCAGGTTTCATGTTTATTCCCTCCTGATTCCAGGAATCCTCCATCCGGGATTTTGGGAAAACCAGGGAATTTATTGAAAGTTCCCAGAATTTTGCAACCCTACCAGAGACACAACCCAGTCGTTCAGTCTTTTTGTTCTGCATCTATGGACGCAACCCAGTCATTTATTCTAAAATGTTCCATTGCTATACTGGCTGGCAACTTTTTATCCCTTGCTTTATCCCAACAGTAGCTGCATTTGCATTTGTGTAAGCTGTTTTCTAGAGTCATTTAGTTGGATACATCCAATGAGCTTATGAGGCACGGTTTCGCCGGGCATAGAAAATGTGCTCTCTAGTTAGGACACTGTTATTCTAGGAGCTAGCCAACAACAGAGCTAACACAATCATGTCAAACTGAAGCTGGAAAGACTGCAAACTAGCTGCACTTCGTTTCGTTTGACCTTTTTTCAATTGACATTTCTTTGTATATATCCTTAAAAATGATAAAAATCAAATGTTATTTGTCACATGCGCCAAATACAACGGTAACACCTTACCGTGAAATGCTTACTTACAAGCCCTTAACCAACAATCTCAAGAAATAGAGGTAAGAAAATATTTACTTAATTAACTAAAATAAAAAATACAATAAAAAAGTAACACAATAAAATAACAATATCGAGGGTATATAGAGGGGGTACCGGTACCGAGTCAATGTGAGGGACACAGGTTAGTCGAGGTAATTTGTACATGTACTGTAGATTGGGGTAAATCAAATCAAAGTTTATTTGTCACGTGCGCCGAATACAGCAGGTGTAGACCTTACAGTGAAATGCTTACTTACAGGCTCTAACCAATAGTGCAAAGGGAAAAAAAGGTATGTGTGTGTGTAGGTAAGTAAAGAAATAAAACAACAGTAGAAAGACTTGAAAAATAAGAGTAGCAAGGCTATATACAGACACCGGTTAGTCAGGCTTATTGAGGTAGTATGTACATGTGGGTATGGTTAAAGTGACTATGCGTATATAATAAACAGAGAGTAGCAGCAGCGTAAAAGAGGGGTTGGGGGGGCACACAATGCAAAATGACTAAAATGTAAATGTAAATAGTCCGGGTAACCATTTGGTTACCTGTTCAGCAGTCTTATGGCTTGGGGGGTAGAATCTGTTAAGGAGCCTTTTGGACCTAGACTTCGGTACCGCTTGCTGTGCGGTAGCAGGGAGAACAATCTATGACTAGGGTGGCTGGAGTCTTTGACAATTTGTTGGGCCTTCCTCTGACACTGCCTAGTGTATAGGTCCTGGATGGCAGAAATCTTGGCCCCAGTGATGTACTGGGCCATACGCACTACCCTCTGTAGCGCCTTATAGTCGGATGCCTAGCAGTTGCCAAACCAAGCAGTGAGGCAACAGGTCTGGATGGTCTCGATGGTGCAGCTGTAGAACTTTTTGAGGATCTTGGGGACCCATGCCAATTCTTTTCAGTCTCCTGAGGGGGAAGAGGTTTTGTCGTGCCTTCACGACTGGCTTGGTGTGTTTGGACCGTGATAGTTTGTTGTTGGTGTGGACACCAAGGAACTTGAAACACTCGACCCGCTCCACTAAAGCCCCGTCGATGTTAATGGAGGCGTGTTCGGCCCTCCTTTTCCTGTAGTCCACGATCAGCTCCTTTGTCTTGCTCACGTTGAGGGAGAGGCTGTTGTCCTGGCACCACTGCCAGGTCTCTGACCTATAGGCTGTCTCATCATTGTCGGTGATCAAGCCTACCAATGTTGTGTCGTCAGCAAACTTAATGATGGTGTTGGAGTCATTATGAAAGCTGACTCATGATTTCGACTGGCTGTGAAACGCTGCCTGCGTGTATGTCTCGTCTCAACACGTTCATTACTATGGGACAGCTGGAGATCGAATTTTAATTTTTAAACAATGTTGCAAATGTTGGAAAGACAGACAGCAAGGTTTATACAAATCTCTGCTGTTGAAAACGAAATATTAGTCTAAAAGAAATGTGAGATAATGTCTAGATGCTTTTTATAGTGGAGATCAAGTTTATAACTTCCCTGCCTGGGCTGATGAGAAAGTGGACTGCACAGTCAGATGGAACAGAGTAAATAGGCATTTTAACTTCATAGATTTAGCCGGTGGTAACTCGTGGAATAGACACGGGCTGGAATGCAGTTTAAACCAATCAGCATTGAGGATTAGACCCACCTGTTGTATAAAGCCTCGTTATTGTAACTTTATTGTATTGTTTTTTTTCTTACTTTAGTTTATAAAACATGTTTGTTGGTTAAGGGCTTGTACATAAGCATTTCACAGTATTTAAAAAAATATATATTTAACCTTTATTTAACTAGGAAAGTCAGTTAAGAACAAATTCTTATTTACAATGACTGCCTAACCCGGACTACGCTGGGCCAATTGTGTTGAGGAGAAAGAGTGTTGGTGTGATTACTTTAGCTGGTGATAACATTGTTGCATTGCAAATGGTGCACAGAACAGACAGATGAGCACAGCAAAAAATAAGATTTGACAACTATTAGAAAAATGGAAATCACTCGCAAACGACTAGAACAACGAGGCAAGCATGACATGAAGATGCACAGGCTAAACAGCGTTTGTTGTTGAATTGCTACATTTAAATATGTGTTTCTATATTATTATCTACATTGAAGTATTATTTGCAGTAGTCACTATGAAAATGAACACACCATGAAAATAGTGAATGGTCTGTGTTACATTAATAAGCCTACAGCGTTCAGTAGGATGCGTTGATCAGTTGATTGACAGGTGTAGCCTAGAGTGTAGAACAGGGGTTGGCAAACTACAGCCCACACAGGCGGGAGGTTTGAGTAAAAATAATGACCTGGGAAATGATTGTTTTGGGGAAAAAATTAAACCCCAGGCCACACTCGAACGTCTAAAACTAGATAGAAAGTATGTCGATTTTATAATGGACCTATATATTTTAAAATAACTGCTCTTTCTCTGGCCCTCTGTTGAATTTCAAAATCCTGATGTGGCCCTAAAGCCAAAAAGTTTGCTTACCCCTACTGCAGAACTATAAACCTTCCTCTAGTGTGGATGCTTGCCAACGTTTTATAGTTATGTATAGTCTATCTTTATCATCCTTGGCGTGGATGTCCCTTTACACTTGGATATCAATATATGGCTCTGGCACTTAATGGAGGCAAGTAAACATCAACTATTGTTAATTCTATGTTTAAGGTACAGTCATTATTACCATTTCATCAGCCAAGATGCCATTAATGCCATTTTCATAAAGGGAGATCATCCAGTTGAGACCTCTGATTTGGTAATCTCTCAGCTCTCCATTTTTTACATCTGGAAAAAGACAAGGAGGAAAAAAAACAAATCATCAGCAGTTCTCAAATGGGAGCTAATTAGTATTAAAGGTATACACCTGCTAGAATACAACACTGAGTTACACCTGCTAGAATACAACACTGAGTTACACCTGCTAGAATACAACACTGAGTTACACCTGCTAGAATACAACACTGAGTTACACCTGCTAGAATACAACACTGAGTTACACCTGCTACAGTTAATTTACATGGAGGGCTGACTATTAAAATGAGCATTTAAAAGCTATATGAAAACATCGTACAGGATGGGGACTCTTCAAAGCGAACCAAGACGTTAGCTGCCTTCCTGCTCTCAGATAACAACTCCTCATCTTCTTCTTGTTCTGTGCGTCGGTGGCGGTTACTGTAAAAACACAGGTGGCGGTTACTGTAAAAACACAGGTGGCGGACAAATAGTATGCTTTGCTACAATGGTAAACAGATTGTATTGTTTATTATTCATGGATTATTCACCAATATAGCGTGTTTATTTACAATAACATAGACCTGACATTTAGAAAATTGTAAATAAAGGCAAGACTCTTAAAACAAGTCAGCAGCCACATACTCTCCAACGGAGAGGAGATTTTGTTTCTCGTCCTGTTTAACGCGAGGTCGTCCAAGTTTCACTTTCAGGGGCGAAGTAGGAGACTTCTGAGACGCAGGCTGGATGAAGTGGGCAAAGAGTTCTGTTTGCTTGAGCAGAAACTCAAACCGGTTCGCTCTATCTGTTTTCTATGGTAAAAAGACAGGGGGGAAAAAAATACAGAAATACACCAACAAGTTGTTTTTGACTAGTAAGGATATGAGATCAATGTCATGCTTAACTGTAATTTTGCCACTCACATTCTCCCTGTACACTGCAGTCTCACTACACACTGCAATTCCACACATTTACCACAGTGGGGAGCCCATTGCAAAAGTTGGGAAAAAAATGTTATGTTTTTCTCAAATATCTGGCACAGAATTCAACCAATGCTGTGACTAATCGGTGTCACGTGATACTTCCTAATGTAATCATTCAACTTGCAATTGCATTTTAAAATCTCAAATGAATCCACAGAGAGAGTTTGTGACAAAGCAATTTGTCTCACCCTTTTCTCTTCGTATTCTGGATCCACCGCTCCCTCCGCCTTAAGCAAAGCCTTCGGAGGTGGCTTCAGCTGAAATGGGGGGTCTTTTGCCTGAGCACAAACACAGTAGACTACTTTATGACATGCTCACTGAATTGTACATATTTATTTGGCATATGATTCACTAACATTTAATCAATGTAACGTGCAATTGAAAACTATTTTGTATGGCTATTTCAGTGATCTTATACGGGAATGTGCTGTGTATTGTATACAATTTCCTGTGAATTCATGCAACATTATTCTATAATACGTTTAATCAATATAGATTTATGGTTGAAGGTCGAGAAAGTTTGCTACATGTGATGCTTGTTGCACAATCAATTATAATACATTTTGAGCACGTTCACATATTATTTATTATAAAATGTGCAATAAGTTCTGCCTTCAATTGAACCGATGTTAAAGTTCAAGCAGTTAGGTACACCTCACCACGCCTGTTTTTCACAAACATAAACATGAAATTGTTAGCTACTGTAGCCAATAACAGTCCCCAGAGCGCAACAAGCAGCTAGTGTTGAAAGTAGACAGCTGATTTGCTCTGGGCTGGTCTTGCTGCATGCGACTGTGCGGTGTGCTGCCTGGGGCTAAGTGAAACAGACGACAAGCTACAGATACAGGCAGTTGTGTTGCTCTGGGACTCCAAGGCTTGTCAGACTGAAATTGGCAGGATTTAAAAGTCTACGGGAATATTGGCTACATTTCTCTCAACTGCACGACGACAAGCATTGTAGCTAATGTTTTCTGGTCAGCGTTTGACCTGGTGGTATCTAGTTAGCTAGCATCTGTAGACAGCTATGCAGATGTGCAAGCCTCCTTCCCGCCATGTTCCCCCCCAAATCAACAATACTGCAAACTTCTAGCTAGCTACTAACACTCTATCTCTTATTTCTGGAAAAGAAGATGTCTGCTTTCAAATGCTCACCTCTTCGTCTTCGGGTAAATGCTCTCTGGAAGTTGACGGAATCTCTTCATCTGACATTCTGTGGACTTTGTTTTTATCATGAGTTTTTAGACCAGACTGTGTAAGTTATTATACAGCAAATAGGCTTGGTACGTCATTAGATAGAGCATTGTGAACCTAGCGACATTAAGGTCACATTATCAAACGGCTAAATTTCATAATAAAAGTCCCTTCAAAAAATGTTTACTAGACTTACAGTACGTTTTTTTAAATTTAAAATCAGAACGGTTATAGTTTAAAGTTACTTAAACATTTAAATTCATTATTTCATACATTGTACCTATGGGCTGCAGCTCAGAAAATAAAATAACATTACAAAAGTTACATAACTACAAAGCATTGATCATTTTGACGGCTATATTTGCGTCATTCGATAGTTTATTTGAGGAAAACCTACTGTCAGCTGTTACCAAAACCGTATTTTCATTACAGCACTTTACAGCATTTTGTTACTGTACTATTGGAACAATACAAGTTGTATCCAATAAAGGGGGGGATTTGGAATCCTCAGACACTAATAGGATCCAGTGTTATACCATCAAAGTTTGCGTTATCAGGCTATTTTTTTCAGCAGAAATCTACTTCCACTGCTGACATTTATTTTAATTGTATTTAAGTCCTCTATGACAACACTATACAAAATAATGTGGTGTGGCGATTTTAATTCACGCAACACACCCTGGCAGGGGCACATGGGCCACTTTGATAGAGGTGAAAGAGCTGGTGTGCCTGAATGATGGCCGAGGGACCAGGATTATTGTAGCCACAGGGAATGATTCTGCCTTGGACCCCACTCTGGTATTCAGTATGATGGCAAGAATCTTGTGGTGGAAGGTATGGGAGGAGTCGACGTAGGGAGGGATATTTACCCCTTAGTATGCCTGAAGGAGGAGGAGGTGTCAGTGGATGGTGTAGGAAGGTGGGTGTTTGGAAGGGCAGAGTGTGACCAGTTTCAGGAGCTGAGTGAGCAGGGAATGGCTTTGGTGTATATGAGAGGTGATGTGAGGAGCGGGAATATCTAGGTGAGAGCAGAGTTAGTAGGGGCTACTGAGAATAATGTACATGAATACAGCATATCAAATCCTATTGGTTACTTGAAACTCAGTCTCATCTACAACAACCTCATCCGCTACAGATAAGTGGTTACATGTCTGTCTGTCTGTCTGTCTGTCTGTCTGTCTGTCTGTCTGTCTGTCTGTCTGTCTGTCTGTCTGTCTGTCTGTCTGTCTGTCTGTCTGTCTGTGGGTTATTTATTGGTTCTCCTCTTGTAACTTATTTTATATGGACAACTTGCCCCCTTCAGCTCATGTGTTTCTGTAAACCCTTTATGAAAACACCCACTCTTCACAATGTAGGTTTGTTTTTTTAACAATGTACAATGTAATATGTGTTTATAACAGTCAATAACAGTGTAATAATTGCAAAGTTTATAACCATGCACACCACATCTACCAATGCATGTGTTTGACTAGTTTAATCCTCAGACCCCTGATGTGGAGCAGCATGGGGGACAGTGCCATCCAGTGGAATGGAAATTAAGCTAATATTAGAATATTTTCAATCATTAATTCGTTTTCAACCCATGTACATGTAACATTGATGTTAAATAAATATGTCCTCTTATTTAAATAGAATGATTGCATTTTTTTTGTTTATTTACCCACCTTGGCAGAATATTTACAAATAACCTCTAGAACGTAACTATGAGCCTTAATATCTATTAAAATAATACGAAAAGATGAGGGTAGGATCAGAAAAACAGAACATATCTTGAAACAGACAAAGTATAATACAATTTGTAATAGTGTTCAGGTAAATCTATGATTTTGTTGAGAAGCTTTTTGCGCGATTTGGGACCCGTTAGTGTCGCTTAGTGGGGCTTAATGTCGCTGATTTCACGTAGCTATTAAATAGAATGTACACGAGAGTATACGCCCCTTTCGTAATTTCTCGCTGGTTTACAGTAGTGAAATACCGCGATAACACAATTTACCCACTAGAACGTTCTCAATAATATTGATATAATTTATACATGATGATAATAACCTTGGAAATTAATATAATTGAGATAGTAACACATTTTGTTTTTTTCTATAATGTGTGCAAATCTTAAAATAGTGGGCATCAACAAAAACTATGGTGCATCCCATCATATGTTCACATGCACAGCACTTGGTGATTTCTATAACACATCTAATTCACAAAGAATAACAATCCAACATAATTTGGAGCTATACATCATTTGTTTATAAGGTAGGCTATCCTTTGGGAACAAAAGTATTTAAAAAATTTAGTATTTTTGTTTTTGTTTGAAATAAATAAAATAAGAGAGTTAATCCTCAATACAGTTTATAAACCATATTCTTAGAAATTAAGGCTGTATTTCATTGAAATTAGGCCTGCTAGATACAGTATCTACCACAAGATGGCAATCAGGGATACATCTTTACTGTCTCGTTCACCAGCCATGTATCTTGTTCAGCACGACAAGCTAGACCATTTAATTAACAATATACAGGTCATTCTGAAAGTTTTCAGACCCCTTGACTTTTTCCATATTTTGTTACGTTACAGCCTTATTCTAAAATGGATTCAATTGTTTTTTCCCTCATCAATCTACACACAATACCCAATAATGACAAAGAAAAAACAGGTTTTTATCATTTTTTTGGCAAATTTATAAAGAAAAAACTACTGAAATATCACATTTTCGTAAGTAGTCAGACCCTTTACTTTCAAATCAAATCAAATGCATTTTTATTGGTCACATACACATGGTCAGCAGATGTTAATGCTCGTGTAGCGAAATGCTTGTGCTTCTAGTTCCAACAGTGCAGGAATATCTAACAAGTAATCTAACAATTCCCAACAACTACCTAATACACACAAATCTAAAGGGGTAAATGAGAATATGTACATATATGTATATGGATGAGCGATGGCCGAGCTGCATAGGCAAGGTGCAGTAGATGGTATAAAATACAGTATATACATGTGATATGAGTAATGTAAGATAGGTAAACATTATTAAAGTGGCATTATTTAAAGTGGCATTGTTTAAAGTTACTAGTGATCCTAGTGATACTCAGCACTTTGTTGAAGCACCTTTGGCAGTAATTACAGCCTCAAGTCTTCTTGAGTATGACGCTACAAGCGTGGCACACCTGTAATTCGGGAGTTTCTCCCATTCTTCTCTGCAGATCCTCTGTCAGGTTGGATGGGGAGCATCGCTGCACAGATATTTTCAGGTCACTCCAGATATGTTTGATTGGGTTCAAGTCCATAGCTGGGCCACTCAAGAGCATTCAAAAACTTGTCCTGAAGCCACTCCTGCGTTGTCTTGGCTGTGTGCTTAGGGTTGTTGTCCTGTTGGAAGGTGAACCTTCGCCCCAGTCTGAGGACCTGAGCATTCTGGAGCAGGTTTTCATCAAGAATCTCTCTGTACTTGCTCTGTTCATCTTTCCCTCGATCCTGATTAGTCTCCCAGTCCCTGACTCTGAAAAACATCCTCACAGCATGATGCTGCCACTACCATGCTTAACCTTAGGGAGGGTGCCAGGTTTCCTCCAGAGGTGACTCTTGGCATTCAGGCCAAGGAGTTGAATCTTGGTTTCATCAGACCAGAGAATATTGTTTCTCATCGTCTGAGAGTCTTTAAGTGCCTTTTGGAAAACTCCAAGCGAGCTGTCATGTGCCTTTTAGGAGTGGCTTCCGTCTGGCCACTCTACCATAAAGGCCTGATTGGTGGAGTGCTGCACAGATGGTTGTCCTTCTGGAAAGTTCTCCCATCTCCACAAAGGACCTCTGGAGCTCTGTCAGAGTGACCATCAGGTTCTTGGTCACCTCCCTGACTAAGGCCCTTCTCCCCTAATTGCTCAGTTTGGCCTGGCGGCCAGCTCTAGGAAGAGTCTTGGTGGTTCCAAACTTCTTCCATTTAAGAATGATGGAGACCACTGTGTTCTTGGGGGCCTTCAATGCTGCAGACATTTTTTGGTACCCTTCCCCAGATCTGTGCCTGGACACAATCCTGTCTCTGAACTTCACGGACAATTCCTTTGACCTCATGGCTTGGTTTTTGCTCTGACATGCACTGTCAACTGTGGAACCTATATAGACAGGTGTGTGCCTTTCCAAATCATGTTCATTCAATTGAATTTACCACATGTGGACTCCAATGAAGTTGTAGAAACATCTCAATTATTATCAATGGAAACAGGATGCACCTAAGCTCAATTTCGAGTCTCATAGCAAAGGGTCTGAATACTTATGTAAATAAGGTATTTCTGTATTTTTTTTATATACATTTTCTAAAAACCAAATTGACCTGTTTTTGATTTGTCATTATGGGGTATTCTGTGTAGATTACACACAATACCTCATAATGACAAAGTGAAAACATGTTTTTAGAAATGTTTGCAAATTTATTGAAAAATAACTAAAGACATTTATATAAGTATTCACACCCCCGAGTCAATATTTTGTAGGAGCACCTTTGGCAGTGATTACAGCTGTGAGTCTTTCTGGGTAAGTCTCTAAGAGCTTTCCACACCTGCATTGTGCAACAGTTGCCCATTATTATTTTTAAAATTCTTCAAACTCTGTCAAATTGGTTGTTGATCATCGCTAGACAACCATTTTCAGGTCTTGTCATAGATCTTCAAGTAGATTTAAGTCAAAACTGTAATTCGGCACTCAGGAACTTTCACTGTCTTCTTGTTAAGTAACTCCAGGGTAGACTTAGACTTGTATTTTAAGTTATGTCCTGCTGAAATGTGAATTGATCTCCCAGTGTCTGGTGGAATGGTTTTCCTCTAGGATTTTGCCTGTGCTTAGCCACATTCAGTTTATTTTTTTTATCCTGAAAAACTCCCCAGTCCTTAACGATTACAAGCATACCTATAACATGATGCAGCCACCATTATGCTTGAAAATATGGAGAGTGATACTCAGTAATGTGTTGTATTGGATTTGCCCCAAACATAAATCACTTTGTATTCAAGAAAAAAGTTACAAGTTTAGTGCCTTATTGCAAACAGGAACATTTTTCTTCTGTACAGGCTTCCTTCTTTTCACTCTGTCAATTAAAATTGTAGTCATTTAGCAGGTGCTATTATCCAGAGCAACTAGGGTAAGAGTCTTGCTCAAGGGCACGTCAACCAATTGTTCACCTCTCAGCTAGGATTTGAACTAGCAACCTTTACTGTTATTGGCCCAACACTCTAACCGCTAGGCTACCTGCCACCCTAAATTAGGTTAGTATTGTGGAGTAAATACAATGGTGTTGATCCATCCTCGGTTTTCTCCTGTCACAGCCATTAAACTCTGTAACTGTTTTAATAAATCTTCTTAAGGATCAGCGTCCCGTCAACGGGACAGTTGTAAATCATGCAGCGCCTTATGTCAAGAACGCAGATTTTAGAGAAACAACAAATGTCGGTACATATAAGTGTCTTATATCGGCTGAAAGCTTAAATTCTTGTTAATATAACTGCACTGTCCAATTTACAGTAGCTATTACTGCGAAAAAATGCCATGCTATTGTTTGAGGAGAGCTCCTAACAACAAAACACTTTTTTCACGCGATAGATTTGATAAATTCACCTCTGAAGGTGAAATGTGTACTTACATTATGAAATCCTGCTCTGATTTAACATCCAAAGGGTCCCGGAGATAACATGAAGTGTCTTTTTTTTAGATATAATCCTTTTTCATATCCTAAAAAGGTCCATATAGTATGCACAATCGATTTTGTATTTCCACTCGTTCAATTTGCAAAGAAAGGAATCTGTGAAAATCTCGCCCTGAACGTTGTTTCAACGAGTCAAATCACATTCGTATGTATTCCTCAGAGATCCTAGAAGGTAACAGGACTTCACTATATCATTAGGGGTATAGTATATCCTATAGGACACTGTATTTGGTCAGAGAGCGACGCCTTCATGGCACACCGATGACGCGGCCAGTCATCACTTGAACGACTCTATCTTTGTCAAATAAGCACCAATGTCAAACAAAGCTAGCTAAATAGTCAATGAGCTGGGCTTTACGGTATCCGGAAAGCATGTATATGTCGTAAAATGAAGCTACTAACCTTGTACGACAGTATGCCTTTTCATTTTGGACAGAAATTATAAGAATATTCAGAGTTATGAAGTTATGAAAACTTGTTGTTTTGCAAATGTTGAACTTATAATATGGCTACTAATACTTGGAAAGCTAAATCAAAGTCCAAGTATACAGATTTTACGATATTCTTGCAGAAAAATGTAATATGAATGCGAATGTCTCCTTCACGATTTGCCCAAATGTACCTGGGGACTTCACACTAAAAGTCTTGTAGTTCACTCATTCTTCAAGTTATCCGTCTGAAACTTTGCACATACACCGCTGCCATCTGCTATCTTGTGGACACTATCGGAACCAGAGTGATGGCTAGAACTGGTACCTTTCTCTTGCATTTCAAAGATGGTTGTAGAAAAAAAACGTTTGTTTTTTTTCTTTGTATTTTCTTCTACCAGATCTATTGTGTTATATTCTCCTACATTCAGGTGGTACCAAGAATGTGCATATCCTTGCTTCAGGGCCTGAGCTACAGGCAGTTAGATTTGGGTATGTCATTTAGGCGAAAATTGAATAAAGGGGGCTATCCCTAAGTCACCATTGGCCTCATGGTGAAATCCCTGAGCGGTTTTCTTCCTTTCTGGCAATTGAGTTAGGAAGGACGTCTGTATCTTTGTAGTAACGGGATGTTTTGAATCACCATCCAGCATGTAATTAATGACTTCACCATGCTCAAAGGGATATTTAATGTTAGCTTTTTTTTGCCTATCTACCAATAGGTTCCTTTCTTTGCGAGGCACTGGAAAACCTCCCTGGTCTTTGTGGTTGAATCTGTGTGGGGTACAGAGATTAGGTAGTTATTCAAAAATCATGTTAAACACTATTATTGCACACAGTAAGTCCATGCAACTTATTATGTGATTTGTTAAGCACATTTTTACTCCTGAACTTATTTAGGCTTGCCATAACAAAGGGGTTGAATACTTATTGACTTTTAAGACATTTCATCTTTTCATTTTTAATTTGTACAATTTATACACATATAATTCCACTTTGACATTATGGGGTATTGTGTGGAGGCCAGTGACAAACAATCTCAATTGAATCCATTTTAAATGCAGGCTGTAACTCAACAAAATGTGGAAGTCAAGTGGTGTGAATACTTTCTGAAGGCACTGTATTTATTTTTTACAATCATGTTGAGCCCTAAATCATTTGGCCTTAGACCAACAGCGCAGTTTTAGTTGTTGTTGTTTTGTTTTTATTTTTATCAGGGAGAGGCATTCTAAACCAAAGCATGATGTCTCCTTCACTAAATTATCCTACATCGATAACCCTAGTTATTTCATTTCCCCTACAAGTAGCCTATTGTAATCAGTTCTGTTTCAAAGTCGAAAGGTTTTTGTAGAATTTACATGAAAAATGCAATACCAAGGTTTGCTATAATATTTTTCTTCTGTTAGTGCATTTAGCATGCACAAACAAAATAACAAATCAATTGTATTTTGTTATTTATTTCAAATCAAATCAAAGTTTATTTGTCACGTGCGCCGAATACAACAGGTGTAGACCTTACAGTGAAATGCTTACTTACAGGCTCTAACCAATAGTGCAAAAAAGGTATTAGGTGAACAATAGGTAGGTAAAGAAATAAAACAACAGTAAAAAGACAGGCTATATAACAGTAGCGAGGCTATAAAAGTAGTGAGGCTACATACAGACACCGGTTAGTGAGGCTGATTGAGGTAGTATGCACATGTAGATATGGTTGTTGTTCTAGGACTGAGGTTGTTATTTTGGTACACACCGGTATTCTGACACTAAGACATTGAACATTGCGAGGGCTGATGTGACAGATGGCTCATGAAACTCCCTCCACAGCACTTTTCAGCCAGACACAGTTCAACTACAGCTCATCCACATGAGTGCTGCTCTGTTTAGAAAAAAATATTCTCATGTGCTGGTATTTTCTCTGTTAACACACACAGACAGACAGACACACACGCACACGCACACACACACACACTCACACACATGTTCCTCTCTCTCTCTCTCTTTCTCTCTCTCTCTCTCTCTCACTTACTCACTCTCTCTGTCAGACCCACACTATCTGCAGACCCACACACATCTATAGACAAGCATACACACATCTCCCCCCTCTCTCTCTTCCCCTCCTTTTTCTTCCTCCCTCCCTCCCTCTCTCTCTCTCCATCTCCCCTTGTCTGTCAGCGTGATCAATGGCTTGACTTCCTCCTTTTGGTACGGCTGTAGGCTGTATACAAGAACACAGGAATCGCCTGGTGCTGCTCACAGTTTCACAGCAGCAGCAGCCATCAGTGCTAAAGACAATTATATCCAGAAAACACGCCGGATTCCCTCTGCAGTCAAGATGAGTGCAGGGGATGTGGTCTGCACTGGCTGGCTCATCAAATCTCCCCCTGAGAAGAAACTAAAGAGATACGTGAGTAGGGGAACAGGCTGGGCGGTTGCTGGCTTCTGTGCTATTGTGATGCATTATAGCCAAGCAGTAGTAGTACCAGTTCCTGCTGCAGACAAAACAGTGTGTGTGTGTGTGTGTGTGTGTGTGTGTGTGTGTGTGTGTGTGTGTGTGTGTGTGTGCTTCTTTCACATGCATTGCTTGCTGTTTGGGGTTTTAGGCTGGGTTTCTGTACAGCACTTTGAGATTTCAGCTGATGTACGAAGGGCTATATAAATAAATTTGATTTGATTTGATTTGATTCTCAGTCATCAACACAGCTGCACTGCTATGCCGCTAGTTCACAAGATATTGTAGGTGAAGCTTGCAGAGGCATGTAGAATAATGACCATTGTATGCCTTTTTTGTAAACAGTGTTTTCATGCAACCTCGCCAGTGTCTTCCTCCTCATTATAGTAGTGGCCATTACATACTGTAGGACATGCTGTTATAACTGCTGGTCATGCTGATGCGAATCATTAATGCACTGTGAAAATAGCATTTGAATTTCCTTCAGTAAATGCACATGTATTTTAAACATATCAAACTGCTTATAAACCATAATGTTTACAATTTTTTACTTTGTTTAGAATTTTATATTTTTTGCAGATGGGTTTACCTCTTATTAATAATTCAAGTGTATTATACTGTAATGTTAACATGTCTGGATTAGCATGTTTGACCAAAAGTGAACTGGGACAAGTGCCTGGCAATCTGCAATGTTTCTGTAGGGGTCATGTGAGAATGTTGTTGTGTAGGGAGGAAAGGGGGAGGCCACCCATTCTGGGATGTGTGTTGAGACTGTTGGCCTCTCATTCTGTGAAATTTGGGTGTGTATTGCAAAACATGGGAAGTACTGTCGCTGCCAAGCAGTACAAAATGACCCGACAGGCAGAAATTACCAGGCTTTATGATGGCTGTTTGCACTTCCTCTCTACAGAGTAGCTGGCTTTTCTGAAAACTAGCACAGATTAAGGGGGCAGTGGTAATTCACTGGAAAGAGAGTCACATCAGAAATACTATTTGGTGGAAAATAGTTTGAGGGCTTTGTGGAGGACACAGACAAACAGGAAGGACAATGTTTCCCTTTGCAAGGACCAGACTAACCATACACAAGAGAAAAGTGTGTGGGCATACATTGGACTCATCACTCCCTACACATAGCAAGTGAAGGCCCAGAGCAGCTAGCTTTTAGAAACACTAATGATGAGACTCAGAGAGTGAAAGTCACAGACAGTTTCAATTCTCCAACACACAGAGGTCACAGCTAGCATTGCCAGTGGCCCATAAGTTAACATACATAAGTACATAACTTAACCACATTTAAATTAAAAAAAAGACAATGCCCACGTAAGGGTAAACAAAACAAATTAAAGGATCTGTAGAGGTAAAATAGTTCAATGTTTTAATTTTCTACATAACACAATAATTGTGTGACATTTTATAAAAAATATCATGGGGAAACATGTTCCAAACAAAAATGGTATGGTTTAAAAACATCACTCTCAATAGAATAGGCCTAGTTTATTTTCCAGCAGAGTTGAGTTCGCACTCAATAATGCCATTATCACCACAACAAGGAAGTGTTTTTACGCATGATTCTGTAGAGGTTTCTGGAGTGTGAGGATATTTCCCGTTAGGGGTTTTTTGTATTGTTTTTATTAGGGATCCCCATTAGCTGCAGCCAAGGCAGCAGCTACTCTTCCTGGGGTCCAAACACATTAAGGCACTTACATCACAAATAAAACCAAAGATAAAACGGTACATCATATAACATTATTACACCACTACATATCTAGAATACAAAATGTATAACACCCCCAAACAACAATATTACAATGTACGTGTGTGTAGAGTGCGTGTGCCAGTGTGTGCATGCGTATGCATGTGTTAATTATTCTCACATCATGCGTTTAAAATATGCTTTGACATACTGAACATGCAGCACTGATGATGAACATGAGCTGCCCTACTCTCTGTATCCCTGTCCTCTTTCCTAGCACTGTGTGATGCAAATGAGGATTTACAACTTGTTCACTGTTTATGATTGATTTGAATATGAGTGTGGGCACAACAAGACAGAGTTTTGTTTTCAGACAAACGTTCTGAGCATGTTCATAACTCTCTTGTAAGATCATCACAAAGATAAACAATATATTCCTGAGACTGGCGGCTGGTGGGTTATAGCACACACTTCCTTAGTCAACTGAGATAGGAATAATAGTGTAACACAGACAACTACAAAACGTGTGCTAATACCACTGCCTCTTCAAAACAAATCCCATTTCATCTTTATGGTAGGTTGTTTCATCAAATTTACTCTCATATCTCAAAAACAGCTATGATTTCATTTCAGACAATCCAGTGTTCCATGACAACAGATGTATGACAGGTAGAATAATGCATGAATCACCTGAATACTGAATTTATTAGTCAACGGTATAAAATATACAACTACTGCTAAAAAGTTGGTATTGGAAATGGCTTTAAATAGTACATGGGTGAAGTTTGAAGAACAGACGTAGTAGGCCTATGGAAGTCAGTCATGAATATTTGACGGTTAGTATATAGATGGACATATGACTCATAGCCCATGTGAGTGACCATGAGGTCATCACGATCATGACCAACATTTTTAAGTACTTCAGATAGGCCTACTTATTCAGTATCAAAATGAAGAGAGACAGTTAAGCATTAAATTCTCATAGCATTACTGAAAACAAAACCCCTCCTATACTAATCGGTATCCATTTTGGCATGAAAAACTTCAGCAGAAAAAGAGGTTGCCTTTTTAATCTTCCCCAATACGTTAGTGACCCACACTGCAGTACAATTAGCTTTTTGTTCGTGTCAGACCTTCTCTTCTACATAGAATTAACTTCCTCTTCTCAGCACTTCTGGGAAACGTTGTTGTCAGTTCCTCACAACAACCGTACCAAAAGCAAGAAAAAGGGTGTTGTCTATAGCTGTGGTAAATTAAGGTTGTGTTGCTAAATGAACGTGGTCAGAAGAGCAGTGATACATTTTCCATGACTAAAAATGTATGTTCCCCGATGCATTGTGTGTGACATAAACTGATTGACACAGGTCACAATGCTGGAAACAAAATGAGGATAAAGACAGTGCTTTGTACAAAGAATCTTTAGCCACAGTCAGGGACATAAAATAGTTCCCATTTTTCTGTATTGAGCTACCATGTTAAAATGTTTCACTGATGGTTCTGTTGATAAACTATGAAATAAACATTGATATAGAACAACAACATTCTATTGCTGAGGTCATGGTTGAACCTTAAGTCACATAAAAATACACCAACCTTTATTACCAACCAAATATTTCTAAGGTTACTAACCAACTAAGGCAACTAGTCTACATATGTGTGCAGAATAATTGTATTATATTGATTTGTCTATAAGTACAAGGTGCAACAGTACAGTATGTTAATCTGCGGAGTTCCCTGTCCCCTAGGCATGGAGGAGACGTTGGTTTGTTCTTCAAAGAGGACGTATGAGTGGGAACCCAGATGTGTTGGAGTACTACCGAAACAAGACCTCAAAGAAGCCCATCCGCACCATCGACCTGAGAGAGTGTGAGGTTCAGATGCAGACGGAGCAACGCCTGGTCAAAAGGGAGTTCCAGAACCAGCACCTCTTTGTTGTCAAGACTTCGTCTCGCATGTTCTACCTGGTGGCCAAGACTGAGGAGGAGATGAACAGTTGGGTCAGTCAGATCAGGGAGATCTGTCACTTTGGACCTCTGAGAATGGATGATGGGACAGGTAAGGAACTCGCACAGAGACACAGTTCATTACAGTTTAAGCGCCTTGGGTGTGAGAAATGCGCTTTACAAATTAAATTAATTATTAGTATTAGTTACAAAATCACATTTATGTGTTCAATTTCAACAAAGAATATAGAGAAACATAGTTTGGTATTCAACTATTGTTGGAGGCTTTCATCCTATGACAGAGTAGTCATGTAGGTATGTTTAAGGAAGGCAATATAAATTCAAGACTGAGATAACATACCATTTAGGTGGTAATCTGATGATGACTGGTAAATCAATGAGTGGACAATATTAATTTGTCATGTGCCGTTTTGCATTGCATTTAAAGGAGATGTTTCAATCATTACTGCTGCAGGACAAGTGTTATACGGCCTCTAAAGTTTTGGGCCGATAAAGTTATTGGGCTCAAGAAATGTACTGATGTCACTTATGCAATGACATTGAAATACATAGGATTTATTGATGGTAAACAATTTTATGAATAGTGTGAGCAGAATATATTTTATTTAACCGGGAAAGGCTCTGGAGGTTATAACCTGTTTTGCAAAGGGACCCCGATGTACAGTGCATTTGGAAAGTATTCAGATTAAATCGTTTTTTACCCTCATAAATCTGAACGCAATACCCCATAATGACAAAGAAAAACTGTTTTTTATAAATTTTTGCAAATGTATTAAAAATAAAAACGGAAATATTGCATTTACATAAGTATTCAGACCCTTTACTCAGTACTTTGTTGAAGCACCTTTGGCATTGATTAAAGCCTCAGGTCCTTTGGGGTATGACGCTACAAGCTTGGCACTTCTATATTTGGGGAGTTTCTCCCATTCTTCTTTGCAGATCCTTTCAAGCGCTGTCAGGTTGGATGTGGAGCATCGCTGCACAGCTATTTTCAGGTCGCTCCAGAGATGCTCGATCGGGTTAAAGTCTGGGCTCTGGCTGGGCCACTCATGGACATTCAGAGACTTGTCCAGAAGCCACTCCTAGGTTGTCTTGGCTGTGTGTTTAGGGTTGTTGTCCTGTTGGTAGGTGAACTTTCGCCCGAGGCTGAGGTCCTGAGCGCTCTGGAGCAGGTTTTCATCAAGGATCTCTCTGTACTTTGCTTCGTTCATCTGTCCGTCGATCCTGACTAGTCTCCAAGTCCCTGCTGCTGAAAAACATCCTCACAGCATGATGCTGCCACGACCATGCTTCGCCATAGGGATGGTGCCAGGTTTCCTCCAGATGTGACGCTTGGCATTCAGGCCAAAGAGTTTAATCTTGGTTTCATCAGACCAGAGAATCTTGTTTGTCATGGTCTGAGAGTCCTTAAAGTGCCTTTTTGCAAAATCCAAGCAGGCTGTCATGTGCCTTTTACTGAGGAGTGGCTTCCGTCTGGCCACTCTACCATAAAGTCCTGAATGGTGGAATGCTGCAGAGACGGTTGTCATTCTGGAAGGTTCTCCCATCTCCACAGAGGAACTCCGGAGCTCTGTCAGAGTGACCATCGGGTTCTTGGTCACCTCATTGACCAAGGCCCTTCTCCCTCGATTGCTCAGTTTGGCAGGTATGGTGGTTCCAAACTTCTTCCATTGGAGGCCACTGTGTTCTTGCGGACCTTCAATGATGCAGAGATTTTTTGGTACCCTTTCCCAGATCTCTGCCTTGACACAATCCTGTCACGGAGCTCTACAGACAATCCCTTTGACCTCATGGCTTGGTTTTTGCTCTGCATGCACTGTCATCTGTAAGACCTTATATAGACAGGTGTGTCCCATTCCAAATCATGTCCAATCAATGGAATTTACATCAGGTAGACTCCAATCAAGTTGTAGAAACATCTCATGGATCAGTGGCGATTTTAGCATGTATATCTTGGTGGGGCAAACTCCCCACATTGCCAGCAAAGCCACTACACAGCACAAGACAACACTAAACAATAGATTAATTGCACTATAAAGTGACAAATGGTGCCAACAAACTGTTAGGGCCTACATAAAGATGTCCCAATCTTTTCAGCACCATGTAGTGAATCCTTACCACTGCTACACCTGGCTATCATCGGAGCCTTTTCTGGCAGCGAAACAGTTAATTCAGATTAATTTACAGTATTAAAAAAAAACATAGCTGATATGACTGATTTGCTTAAACAAATGTGGTTTCTACCGACAATTGAGATGTACAAACTATGGCATAAGGGGACGAGGAGCAGATAAGAGTGAATCTGTAATTTGGATTAAGACATTAATGAGCGAGCTAGGACGAACGTAGTCAATATTTTTAAAAATTCAGCACTTTTGAAATGTACAGCGACAGAATTCAGAACGTGGCCCATTCTTACAGTATTCTCCCTGTACACCAAGTCAGAACCGTAGGATAAATAAAGTGGGCATATAAGCAGACAATGAAAGCTCTTACAATATTCAATGATTACATTTCTCTAAAACAGGCTATAGGCTACATGTGTACCACCAAATCAGAATAGTAGGCTAAATTATGATGGGGAAAGGGACCAAACCCTCCCCTAACCCGGACGTCGCTGGGCCAATTGTGTGCCGCTTCATGGGTCTCCCGGTCACAGCCGGCTGTGACATAGCCTGGGATCGAACCCGGGGCTGCAGTGGCGCCTTAGCACTCATTGTTTAATTTGTGATTTCCAATTTGTTGTGTAATGTTTATGTCCAATGGCCGATGAGCACTGAAACGTTTTATCTATATTTTCTCTTCATATGACAAGGATTGAAAAGGATTTGCCAGTAGATTGCCAACCTGATGCATGATGATGACTCCTTTTTGAAAGTATGATATTGACATGATCAGTCTAATCAAAGCTGTGGTAGATATATCTGTGGCCAATGACTTTGAGCTTTCTTGGATGGGCACTTCTAATTTATGCCTATGCCAGCACCCAAGGGGCTTGAATGTTCGAGCTCTAACCGTACATTTTGCAGTGACGTAGTGTCTCAAGAAAGCAAAAAAGAGACGTTTGTCCGTGGCTTTATTAACTCAATTATGCAAACTGACATGTGACATGTTTTTAATGCCAAAATAACATGCAAAACAGGCACACAAAAATAAATGATATATATGTTTTTATAGCTAAACAGGTGTGGCTCAAAACAGGTGGGGTTCTGCCCTACCTGCCATGAATGACACGTCACCACTGTCAAGGATGATCAATGGAAACAGGATGCACCTGAGCTCAATTTCGAGTCTCATAGCAGTCTGAAAAAACGTTGCTTTGTCATTATGGACTATTGTATGTAGATTGATGAGGACATTTTTATTTAATCCATTTTAGAATAAGGATGTAAACTAACAAAATGTGGGAAAAGTTAAGGGTCTGCTGACTGCAGGAATGTCCACCAGAGCTGTTGCCAAAGAATTGAATGTTAATTTCTTTACCATAAGCCGCCTCTAACATCGATTTAGAGAATTTGGCAGTACGTCCAACCAGCTCACCACCACAGACCACGTGTAACCACGCCAGCCCAGGACCTCCACATCCAGCTTCTTCCCCTGTAAGATCGTTTGAGACTAGCCAACCAGACAGCTGATGAAACTGTGGGTTTGCACAACCGAAGAATTTCTGCATCAACTGTCAGAAGCCGTCTCAGGGAAGCTCATCTGCGTGCTCGTCGTCCTCACCAGGGTTTTGACCTGACTGCAGTTTGGTGTCGTAACCGACTTCAGTGGGCAAATTCTCATCTTAGATGGCCACTGACACACTGGAGAAGTGTGCTCTTCACGGATGAATCCTGGTTTCAACTGTACCTGGCAGATGGCAGAGAGCTTGTATGGCCTCGTGTGGCAGAGCTATTTGCTGATGTCAACGTTGTGAACAGATTGCCCCATGATGGAGATAGGTTTATGGTATCAAATCAAATTTATTTGTCACATACACATGGTTAGCAGATGTTAATGCGAGTGTAGCGAAATGCTTGTGCTTCTAGTTCCGACCATGCAGTAATATCTAACAAGTAATATAACCTAACAATTCCACAACAACTACCTTGTACACACAAGTGTAAAGGAATGAATACGAATATGTACATAAAAATATATGAGTGAGTGATGCCCGAACGGCATGGGCAAGATGCAGTAGATGGTATAGAGTACAGTATATACATATGAGATGAGTAATGTAGGGTATGTAAGCATTATATAAAGTGGCTAGTGATAAATTGATTACATCAATTTTTAAATTATTAAAGTGGCTAGAGTTGAGTCAGTATGTTGATAGCGGGGTAAACAAGCAGTGGCTCGGGTGGTTGTTGTCCTTGATGATCTTTTTGGCCTTCCTGTGACATTGGGTGGTGTAGGTGTCCTGGAGGGCAGGTAGTTTGCACCCGGCCTTACGGTTATGGGCGGAGCAGCTACTGTACCAGGCGGTGATACAGCCCGACAGGATGCTCACGATTGTGCATCTGTAAAAGTTTGTGAGTGTTTTTGGTGACAAGCCGAATTTCTTCAGCCTGTTTTTTTCTTTGTATTATCTTTTACCAGATCTAATGTGTTATATTCTCCTACATTAATTTCACATTTCCACAAACTTCAAAGTGTTTCCTTTCAAATGATATCAATAACTGCAACAAGACCATGGTGCTTGCCTACGGAGCTGTGAGGGGAACGGCACCTCCGTACCTTCAGGCTCTGATCAGTCCCTACACCCAAAGAAGGGCACTGCGTTCTCCACCTCTGGCCTGCTCGCCTCCCTACCTCTGCGGAAACACAGTTCCCACTCAGCCCAGTCAAAATTGTTCGCTGCTCTGGCACCCCAATGGTGGAACAAGCACCCTCACGACGCCAGGACAGCGGAGTCAATCACCACCTTCCGGAGACACCTGAAACCCCACCTCTTTAAGGAATACCTGGGATAGGATAAAGTAATCCTACTAACCCCCCCCCCCAAAAAAAAAATGATATAGATGTACTATTGTAAAGTGGTTGTTCCACTGGATATCATAAGGTAAATGCACCAATTTGTAAGTCGCTCTGGATAAGAGCGTCTGCTAAATGACGTAAATGTAAAAAAAAATGTCATGTAAATGTAATAATATGCATATCCTTGCTTCAGGTCCTGAGCTACAGGCATTTAGATTTAGAAAAAAAAGGCACCTGGAGGGGGGTGGAGACAATCACAAAGACAGGTGTGACAAGGTGATATACACCCATAACGTTTTACTACTTATATTTAACAAAAAATGGTTTGAGATTAACTACAACATTTTGAAAAGACACTACTTACATCTGAAAAACGTGCCAAAGTGACATATTAAAAAAAAATATATATTACAAACATATAGTAAAGCGGTGGACAGAGCTGCCGTAAAATCTGATTTATTTTACCCAATTCGGTTACTTATAACTTACAGTGCCATAGACATTACAACTCTCTACAGGCATGCAAATTCAGCCAGGGTGATGCTGGAACACTTAGAAACCATGCTCTCTTGCCTTCATGTCTTTTCCACAGCTCTCCCCCTGGTTTGGAGTTAATAAGAGTTGGCAGTTGGAACATTTAGTAAAACATTGTTGCCTGTGTGGAGCAGATAGGGCAGACTACATGATATCCAGACAAAGATAAGAGATTATAGCCCAGAGGAACAGTAGCAAACCCCAGGTTTACACATAACTGGGAAAGATAACACAACGTGAGACATTAAGTCAATGAAATTCTGAACTTGTTGACTATTCATTACACAAAAAAAGAATAAAATCTTAAATGTATGAATGTGAACGTAATTCAATCCACACACTGTGGTAAATCCATTGTGAAAGAAACACACAAGAGATTGTTAATTTTTATCTGCTGTTTCATGTGCTGAAAAAATAAGAAGTTTAGGCTCTGCCTGATGTTACAGTATGAGTCTTATAAATACATAACTAATTAGAGCATTCAGTATTCATTTTTTCACAGTGTATCTCATTGTCTGTAGAAATATAAATATACAAAGCATTTATAGATCAAGCCCATGTTATCTCCCCCATACTGACACCCATACTAGGTCTTTATAACGATAATGAACTCAGTTACTGAAAGCCAAGCAGAGATGATTGCCAATGATTAAGTGAAATACTACTTAAGCAACATGTGAATGATGATAACATGGATGTTTCCTCTTATATCCTGACCATATAGATCTCACGCTCCTGTCTGCATGTCTCACTGCTCAACAAAAATAATTTTATAAGAAAACAAATAGTTATAGCTGTGTTCCACTAATCAGCACCTTGCCTCAAACATTTTCAGTAGAAAACTCAAAAATACAACTATACAGTGCATTCGGAAATGATTCAGACCCCTTGACAATTTCCACATTTTGTTACTTTACAGCCTTGTTCTAAAATTGATTAAATAGTTTTTCCCCCCTCATCAATCTACACACAATACCCCATAATGACAAAGCAAAAACTGTTTTTTAGACATTTTGAAATATCACATTTACATAAGTATTCAGACCCTTTACTCAGTACTTTGTTGAAGCACCTTTGGCAGCGATTACAGCTTTGAGTCTTCTTGGGCATGATGCTACAAGCTTGGCACACCTGTATTTGGGGAGTTTCTCCCATTATTCTCTGCAGATCCTCTCAATCTCTGTCAGGTTGGATGGGGAGCGTCGCTGCACAGCTATTTTCAGGTCTCTCCAGAGATGTTCGATCAGGTTCAAGTCCGGTCTCTGGCTAGGCCACTCGAGGACATTCAGAGACTTGTCCCGAAGCCACTCCTGCATTGTCTTGGATGTGTGCTTAGGGTCATTGTCCTGTTGGAAGGTGAACATTCACCCCAGTCTGAGGTCCTGAGCGAGCTGGAACAGGTTTTCATCAAGGATCTCTCTGTACTTTTCTCCGTTCATCTTTCCCTCGATCCTGACTAGTCTCCCAGTCCCTGCATTTGAAAAACATCTCCACAGCATGATGCTGCAAACACGATGCTTCCCCATAGGGATGGTATCAGGTTTCCTCCAGACATGATGCTTAGCATTCAGGCGAAAGAGTTCAATCTTGGTTTCATCAGACCAGAGAATCTTGTTTTTCATGGTCTGCGAGTCCTTTAGGTGCTTTTTGGCAAACTCCAAGCAGGCTGTCATGTGCCTTTTACTGAGGAGTGGCTTCCGGCTGGCCACTCTACCATGAAGGCCTGATTGGTGGAGTGCTGCAGAGATGGTTGTCCTTCTGGAAAGTTATCCCATCTCCACAGAGGAACTCTGGAGCTCTGTCAGAGTGACCATCAGGTTCTTGGTACCTCCTTGACCAAGACCCTTCTCCCTCGATTGCTCAGTTTGGCCAGGCGGCCAGCTTTAGGAAGAGTCTTGGTGGTTCCAAACTTCTTTAATTTAAGAACGATGGAGGCCACTGTGTTCTTGGGGACCTTCAATGCTGCCGACATTTTTTGGTACCCTTCCCCAGATTTGTGCCTCGACACAATCCTGTTTCGGAGCTCTACAGACAATTTCTTCTACCTCATGGTTTGGTTTTTGCTCTGACATCCACTGTCAACTGTGGGACCTTATATAGACAGGTGTGGCCTTCCAAATCATGTCCAATAAATTGAATTTACCACATGTGGACTCCAATCAAGTTTAAGAAACATCTCAAGGATGATACATGGAAACAGGATGCACCTGAGCTCAATTTTGAGTCTCATAATAAAGGGTCTGAATACTTATGTAAATAAGCTATTTCTGTTTCTAATTTTTTGTAAATTTGCTAAAAATTCAAAAACCTGTTTTCGCTTCGGCATTATGGACTATTGTGTGTAAATTGATGAGGACATTTATATTTAAGCCATTTTAGAATAAGGCTGTAAACTAACAAAATGTGGAAAAAGTTAAGGGTCTGAGTACTTTCCGAATGCGCTGTACACACATGGGCAGCACACACAGATGCAAAATATGTACTGTATATGGTTTGGAGAAGTTAAGAATGGTCTTTCTTTTTTTCCATATTTAAACTGCCTGGTCTTTTTTCTTCTCATTCTTATGTTTTATGGTGCTGGTGAGATAATGTTTATATACATGTCACATGTTTATACAACGTATAACATGTTTTTACATACACAGGTGTTGTGATTATATTGTACCATAGTGGATGTTTTAGGGGGTTGCTCAGTCTGAATTGCTATATGGTAGGGGCTTTGTTTACGGTAAAGGGGCATGGACAAGAGCAAAAGCATTTAAAGCACTGCTCAAATTCATTCCACCGCCACCTGCTGGAGATCATTGACAACTACGTCTCAGAGATCACATTTGTCAAGAGAGATCAGGATTCCTGTTTGACTCTGGCCTAGTGAATGTAACATTATCCTGAGCCAGCTAAGAACTAATGTAGAAATTTCTTCTCTCTTTTCTCTCTATTCCTTATATTCTCTCTCTCTTGCTCTCTCCCCACATATCTGTTTTTTCAGAATCAGAGGAAGGTTTTTCGCACAACCCAACCTCCCAGCAGCCTTCACCTGCTCTCTCCCGAAATATGTCATTCACTTCCAACCATGACTTCATGGCCTATGGCAACAGCAGAGTTGAGATGCCCAGCCTGATGAATCCCAACCATCCAATGGACTACCTCTTCCTCTCACAGTGTGAGACAGGGAGGTTCAGAATCTTTAGGTATGTAGCCTATACCTCTCAAACCTGAAACTGGACACCATATCCACACATTGTTTTAATGATGATAAACGATAGGCACTGTATTTTCCTTTTTCTTTCTTTTATAGATGTGACAGCTTTTCAAACTCTGAGCGATCTCTGGAACAGAATTCATCAGACGCTACTACAGAAGATGTCTTCTCTTCACCTGATCCTTCTCGGTCTCCCTTTCCCCACACTGGACCATCTCCATCCCCCTTCCCCCACATAAGGATGCATGATCCTCCTTTCAGCGCCCCATGTGGCCCCACGTCATCCTCTTCCTCTCCTCGAAATCTCAACCGTACACCCGACATCTTCCAGTTTGACAAGCCATATTCTTCTGCCATATTGGAGGTAACTACTGATGGACTAACTCCCCCTCCTCTGCCCCCCAAGTCTATCCACCTCTCCGAGCATCTTATTGATGAGGGCTCCCATAGGCCTCTGGATGGGATTGGGCAGCAGCTCACAGGCCAACCTGCACTCATCCCCCGGAGGATCTCTCTGTCAGGCCTGCCAGACCACTTCAGAAGAGGTACAGTATATAACCAGCAGAGTCCTTCAGTCTAGGCCCTTCATACCTGGCTCCATAAACTGGTATATATTATACGGTATATGTAATATATACAGTCAGCACATGTATTGATTCTGACCAATCATATTTCCAACCACACAGTGTCATTTATTCTGTTATATAACATCACAACCGCCTTCATCAGCGATATTTCTGTCTAATCTAGAAGACATTGAGGGGAGTGCACTGAGGAGCAGGAACAAAAGGCTCAGTCTTAATTTGGTAAGAACACATGTACTTGCAATTGATGGGAATTGATGGGCATTTTCAATACTACAAAATGTTTTGGACATAATGTTGTTGGACAGTTCATAGCAGGTAATAATTGTTAACTGTCATTTTTTGCCTTCTTGAATGTCAAACAACAATACAGGATTTACAAGAGACCTTTCTACATCATTATAAGCCATGGTCTACGACACATTTCCAAGTTGGTCTGGTCTTGTTGTCTTTTTGCAGCCACGTTTCATTGCCACTCAAAGTCCAAACTGCCACGAGGACTCGTACGTGCCTATGGCCTCTCCACCTGTCTGTGTTGGTGAAGGTGTATCAGACGGCTACATCCCTATGAGCCCCACTACAATCAGCTTCCTCAAGGCTAATGGCAAAACAGAGGCCCCTCTCGCTCCCACCCCCTTTCCCACTGCAGGTCTACCTGGGGATTTAGAACCACCTCCAATCAACAGGGATCTCAAACCACGCAGGAGAGGTAATGAGCAAAAAGGAAGGAAAAAGTCCTGTCTAAAGGGCTACATAATCTATTCAATTATCGTACTCAGTAGAGGAAGCATAAAAAATGCTTTCATAAGCATCTATTTTGCTGAAAGCAAAATTAATAAGGTTTTACATTCTATTGAACCTTGTGACTCCCACAAGACCCACTATTGGATACATGTTTTTTTCTGTGAAAGTCTTCTTTTGAGACAGTATTTGCAGCATGGCTCTTTTTGAAATATTGCTATTTCAACACAAATGCCCTTTGTTTGGAGAAAAGTAGACCTGATCATTATTGTCCAATAGAGAATTTGAGGGTTGCTTGCCTCATCTCACCATGTTGTTTCTCTGGTTCGCAGCCCGGCCTCCACCACTAGACCTGAGGGGCCTGTCCACTATAAGAGAATGTCCAACTCATATGCCTCTGATCAGAACCATGACAGAGCCAGGGTGAGTCAGAGATATAACTATATCTACCCTGAACTCTTAGCTCTCTAAAATGAAAAAAGGAGGAAAAAATGGATTAATTTGTTTGTGTGTGTTGGTATGTTTGTTTGTGTTGTTCCCAGAAATTCACTGCAAGTCCTACTGGAGAGAAGACAAGGACAACTGGGAATTAAAGGAGACCAAGAAGCCAGCAGCATTCCAACAGTAAAGTTACCTTCTGCATGTATATTGACATCACAAATAGTTATACATATACACTTTCATTTCCACAATCTTCAGAGAGAGAAAAAAGTACCTTAGTCACTGTATCGGTAGACTGCTTTTCTCCCCTACCATGACTAATTCAGCAGTTGTGTCTAAACTCAGAGTTCCAAACTGCCTAACGCAAAGGAATAAAGGTTTGATCATCACACTTATGAATTAATGTTTGCAGTACCAAGAAAGGCTTAAAATATGACAATTGATCTTCACCTGAAACTAGCGATACAAATGGAAAGTGTTCAGTATTGGTGGACCATATGACAACATATTCAGAGATGAATATGAAGTGAGCCTCATTGTAAGTGAGATTACTTTAATTTCAGGAGTCAAGGCAGCTGTTCTTCTCTACAAACGAGGGAGCCACCCAGCCGTGGCTTAGGAGATCAAACCTGGACTACCTTTCACTGGATTTCAATTCCGCATCCCCGTCTCCTGTGCAAAAGGTAAGCTTGATTGAATAAATAGAGGTCAAATGGTGGAAATGGGTTTGTCTCCAAAGCAAGACATGGAATCAATTCAACCATTTAACGGCATTAGAAGTGCCTGTCTTTCACTTTGAGCTGCCACTGGCAGCTTTAAGGACTTCAAATTACAGTCATCATCCACTGCAATTCCCTCTGGTCATTCTAGTGTGTGGGCAATTACTTTTTAATTGGAAAATCCCCTGTACAGTAATACAACTTTGTCTCTGCATGGTTAATTGATACACATGATAGTAGACAGATTGGTGTCCTACATTTTCATTATTGCTACTATTACCAATCTAGGGGAATAATCTGACATTTGTTGCTTTGCTCACTCTTATCGTTCAATCTCCAATTGAATGTGCCATGCGCCTGTATCTAGGCAACGGGTCCTTGGGTGATTCCTTATCTGTATTCTGTATGTGACATTTTCTTGAAGTGCCACTTTTGCATTGACTCGTATGTTAGAAATCAAGCCAAATTATTGGTCTGTCACCATCTGAGCAGGGGTGCAAAATAGGTTTTCATTTAAATAGTATTTGAAACCACACATACTGGTCAGACTTTAAAACAGTGAACAACATACATACATTGTATGTATCATTTCATTTGTTTGGCTTTATTGTCCCATCTTCCATCTGGATTCAATAGCCCAGAAGTAAACAATACATTACATTGTGGTTTTGGCTCAAATTCAAGCAAATGTGTGATAAGAATGAAATAGCACTTGCAGGGTGTAGCTGTGTCCATTTCCATGGTAATGAATCAGGCAGCTGCATACTGTGAGACAATAATGTCAGTGACTCATTGTTTTGGTGACAAGTCATTCACTCTCAATCTGCAAAAGACATAGCGAAAGGAATACTAATGCTTTCCTTCAGTCTGAAGCATAGGGGACATATTACATGCAACTATAAGACTGCATTATAGCCACTGAATAACTGACAAAACAGCATCAATTTAAAATAGATTTTCACTTTATGGGAAGGGGAGAAAGGTAATCTATGTACATTTACATTTTAGTCATTTAGCAGATGCTCTTTTTCAGAGCAACTTACAGTGAGTGCATACCTTAAGTACTTTTTCATACTGGTCCCCGTGAGAATCAAACCCACAAAGTACTATGCTCCACCAACTGAGCCGCACGGGACCCCAAATGTAAGACTGGTAGTTCCATTCTGGATTCAGGTTTTGATTGAATAATGTAAATACCTTAGTTTACTGTACACCAACTCTGCTGGGATGTCTTCCAGAAGCCCCTCCTTGCTGATGAACACAGGGTGGACTATGTGCAGGTGGATGAGAAGAAGACTCAGGCCCTGCAGAACACTAAAATGGAGTGGAAGGATGTCCGGCAGTCTAAAGTGTAGATCAGGTGGGAAAAAAACACGACTTTCCATTTCACAAAACAAGTGGAGCAAATGCAACATCACATACAAAATCTGTCATAAGAGATGGTAACTTGCCTCAAAGAGAGCAGTTCTTCTTTCATGTACAAAATAAAAGCACTTTGAAATGCATCAGATATAAACATCTATGAGAGAAGAAAGTAGACAGTGTTGTCAAAGACAGTTTAAATAACTGGTTTGTGGTTTGGGGGCATCAAAATTCACTGTACAAATATGACATCAAAGTTACACTGTGAACGTCACTTTACCATGCACTGTGTCACAATGCTGTTTTAGTATTCAATGTTACGCAATAAAAAGGACACTGCTCATTTCTCATTATTTTGCTGAAACAGATTGTATGGATTCTCAATACACAGGAATTCAAGTATTCTGTTTTTAGATGAACAATGGTCTGAGCATAAGAGTATGTTAAACCAAATGAGCAGGTGTCTAAGTACAGGTGTATATGTAGAAGTGCAAATGTAGAGCTGGAATCCTAAAGACAAAGACATGAATTAATGCTTCTGCCCTGCACATTGCATTTGTTGTTGTTTTTTTAAGTTCTGATGCCTTGGATTGGCAGCCAGTAGGAAAAGCGCAATGCCATCTGTAATCATGTACATTGGGATTAAATGGAGTGGTATCATTCAAATAAGTCAGATGAACAGGACGAACATCTCAGACCTGATATTGTGTAACAGTACTGTGTTATTACTGTGTAAGAGGGTACCAATGACTCAAACCACAATACTTAGCACCATCTCGATAGGTCAATCTACAGACGAAAGCACAAATCACTGTGTGCCTATCCTAAACTTGGTGAGGGTGGAGAACTACCTTACAATAAACAGTCTCTTCACAAATGTCGGAAAAGCCATACAGTCTTAACTAGATGTTTCTAAAGATGGAGATGAACCCATTACTTTAGCACAAGCGGTACCATCTTCAGGTTGTGAGCTTTATTGTTTTAATGTATGCTTTAACATGTCCATGTAATGTATGCAAAGATGCACATCCAAGAATGTTTTCATGCTTTAATAAATCCCTTTTACCTGACATACAGTACATTTGTCTTTATTAAGTCATCCACAGCTGCAGTAGCAGGCTATACTACATCACTGATTAGTGTAAACAACTGAAAATATGTTACACACAACCAGCAGGCTACCAAGTCTACCACTTCCCTAAGTAGCTAGCTGGGGGCCATAGTGCAATTATACTGTAGCTTATCCTGAAGTTGCACAGTTCCAAACATAATTTTACTCAGAAAGTCTAATGTCTTCATATAGTCTTTCAACATACATACCTGCAATAGACAATAAATTGATTTCTTCACACAATGGTTATTCTTTAATAGTAGATCTTATACATTATTTATCTTACAAGTTGGTGTGCTTGTCTTTTGGTACATCATGAGGAAAGGGTAAGGAGAGATGGTGATTCTTTGAGGAAATAGTAAATATCAACACCTGGCATTTAGATAAATTAAATCAGATGTTGGTGTTTATCCATTGCATTGGAGTTTATGTTAATGCACATCTGTTTACAACAAACAGGGTTCATTACAACTTAAGCTATGAAAGAAACAGTCATGTTGACACATTTGGATTTATTCCAAGACATAGTCACAGAATGAATGATAAATCATTCATAATTATTAATAAAAACAAAAAATGAAATAAAAACAACTTAATAATTCGATATTTAAGCGTTTGTTTTCATTATAATGCACTTTATTAAAAATGTATGAATGTTCCATACATAGATCATCAAGATAAACGCCTTAATATTAAAAGCATTTTGTCTTTCAATATTACTGCACACTTTCATATTGCACTTTTACACTGTATTTAGTGCAATGTATTAAATACTAGTTAATTTTTTCGGCATATAAATATCCCTTTAAAAATTGTTTTTACCCTTTAAAAATAAATATAGACAACAAGCTTGACCACCAGCCTTCCCTTCGCATTTTGGCAAAACATTTTGATTGAAGTTGCCATCATAATGCCTAGAAAACCCACTTGAAGCCCCCTGAAACATCCCTCATCTCCTGCTTCATCTAATCCTGGTGGCAGAAGTGAAGGCTTGAACCTGAAATAACAGGTGTAAAATCAGTAATATCATAACATTGTGCTGGCACTATGAAAGCCACCCCAGGAAAATGATTCCCAATATGTTTTTACTGTAGTTTGGCTACCTTTTAAACAAAGTGCTATTCTTTTCTTGTCCTAAGCAATAAAGCTCTCACTATGAAGAATGAACATCACATGAAAATAAATCCAATGGATATGGCTTTAACCATGGTTATTTCCTGGAACTATCGTCAAATTGAATGGTAAGCCTATGTTCGACTCTTATGAGATCGCAATCTTTGTTGGATGACTTGGTTGAAGAGCATTCTAGCAGACTCTTCCACCTGAAGAAATCACAGGTGCATCTTATGTAAGTGCAACTATAACCACATAGTATTATACAATAACTGTAAGGTGGTAAAGAAAGCAATATGCAATGTACTATGTGATAGCTGAATATACTGTAATATCAGGTCTCAAACTTCTATCCTGGTTATGTAAAATCAGTGTGAATGACCATTTAAGAGAACAACTCAAGATGGTATTCCTACCAGACTGAAGATCCTAGATGAAACAACAACATGTAAAGTATATAAATGAGTGACATTGAAGTTGATGATGCTGATTCTCTTTTCCTTTGACCCGTAAGAATATAATTGCACATAGAACACCTGTATTGGACTTCATCATGCATTACAAATTAACACAAATAAAATGTTAATAAATAATAACAAAAACAATACAAGATTGATGCATTTGGCCAGCATTTTACATTTTAACAAAAACATGAAAATAAAAGAAGAGAAACCTATAAAATGCCCATTAAGGTCACAGTGAACTGTAGGACACAACCAGATTTGGCATAAAGATCAATGTATGACTAGCGCTTCCTCATTTTTAAATGTGGACACAAAATGAATGTTCAGTTTGTTCTTTCTTGAAACCTGCGATTCCCTTTTCCATTGTCCAAGGATTAGTAGAGGTCACAAAAATATTCTCACAGTTCAGGAGATAGGAAGGTGTTATGGTTTCTCAGGTTCCAAAGGTGTGGTTCACTGTGGTAGTTGTGTTGCTAGTTGTCATTGCGCTCATACAGGTAAAGTGATTATAACAGTACAGTCATTAATGAGATGCTCACAAGCTAAATGTTTGACAATCCAAATACTCTTGGGTCCAAATACTATTTGTGTTCAGATTTCCCTTTAAAAAAGTCACAATTGAATTAGAATTAATCGTCACCTTCTAAAAAAAATAAGGTAGTCTTTCTAAACTATCTCGTCTCTATTTCCTAAAGGGGGTTAACCTGCTGAAGCTCTGCCAGAAGGGAGACTTGCACCTTTCAGGTTCAGGGAATTGAAATTCTGATTGTTCCATGCCGTCTCCTACTAAGTACTGTCCTGGATTCATGGGGTCCATAGGAGGGGGGTATCCAGGGGGCACAGACCTATGGCCTAAAATTTGGGAGGAGAGAGATATTAAGGAGGAGAGAGATGCACTACAGATAGACTAGAAACAGACAGTTAGTAAAACTTGGTTAAGTGTGTATTTACCTTTCTGTTTGGTCATTCTTCGCACTGTCATTGCCGCTTGCCGCTTCTGATACTCTGATATCTCAAACCCTGAAAAATAGAAATTATTGTTATTGTTATTTTCATTTACCATTTTAATTGATGTTGTGCAAATTACCATTTCTTTCACATACACACCTATTTTTTCATCCTCTTGCACCATCTTGCGTTCCTCATGGAAACCTCTGAGCCAGCGAAGTTTCTCCTCCAGCTTCTTGGCCAGGAAAATGTGGATCTCGTCTGAGTCCTTATTACTCAGCTTGAACGCGTTCTTCACACTCACGTTGAAGTCATCATCCCGCCCATCTACAGCATCAACTACATTGTACCTGTCCATATTGATGCGGCCCTTGTAGTACAGAATGTCTCGTCGTATCAAGTCCTGAAGGAAAAGGAAGGGAGGGAGGAGTGGAAGGGAAAATTAAGTAGAGAGCCGATTCTAATTTACTTTGAATCATCTACACTAGTGCTTTGAACACTAGCAAGGTACTGCGAAACCCAGGTGACAGACAGGAAATGAAAAGGCTTGAATTCCTGACAGCCAGGAAGAAATAATTGCACCCTATCAATTTCCCTGTGACAGACAGGGGTCCATGCTGTAAGCAGCTGCTCCAGATTCCAGGCATCCCGTCCCCATTAGTGATGCTGCTGCTGTGTACTCCTGTATTACTTTCCCCTCTGAGAGCTTGCGTCACACTTGTCGCAGCTGCCAGTGGTAAACTCTGAGGGACACAACAGCCCTGTGTCCTGTACTGTAAGCTACCCCTCACTTCTCTATGGACATGACGGCCTCTCTTATGTAACAACACTGTTGTCATCCACGTCAGAAGCAGGAATCAATCACAGTTCTGAGGCGATGGAGATGAAAGATAAGATCTCATAGACAAGCAGATGTGACTCGGGATGTACAGTATATCCATCAAGTTCTGTTACTTCAAGGGACATAATATTCTGTACCACAAGGTTCATTCCATTTCAGGAGCTGAATGAAAGAATTGTGTTCCTGACCATTTTCATTTCAAGCTACAAGTTTGTGAGAGCTACCATCATATTTGAATGATTAAGCTTTTATAAAGACTCTTACCTAAAGAATTGGATTGATTGAGTGTTTAAGAGCTAAGCACTTCATTAATTGAGAATTTCTTAACATGGCATTTCAGACTCTCTCAAGACATTTTGAGCTATTGGATGCATTTAAGAACTTTTTTTCTTGAGATGCTTCTTTTTTTTTTATAGTTGTAGAGATTTGTGAATATGACTCAAATGTCTTGTTGGTATTGGGGAGTAAATAAGAATTGCTTTCATATAAACTATCTAACAAGCATGTTTGGTCATAAAAACTGCAGTCATACTGTCCTAAAGCTCTGTCTCTGTCACCACACTGCTGAGGCTAAGCATTTTCTCTTACAATCCTGTGACTTTCTGTTTTGCACAATAAATCATTACCCCTTAGGCACACCAAGCTGGTGACGTGATTCTCTTTTTCAAGCCGTGACCTTCATTCGCCTTGATCCTGGGAGGTACAAACACACTGTCGTGTCTTTGGCTATGCCGGTTTAAGTGATATGACATGCTATTCTATAAAATCCTTTCTCTGTAATTAATATTACCTGATTGAGCTAATCATGTAAATGTAATTAACTAGAAAGTTGGGGCACCACGAAAGAGTATTTATAGAGCTCGTTATCTTCCGCATAAACTCTTAAAGACCTAGTAATATTTTACATTAATAGCAGTCAATATTAATCGTCACCTTATTTCAGTCTCATCTGAAAGTTGTAAATTCTTGGTTATCTTAAAGAACCCTGGCTAACAAGTTGAATCAGCAATACAAAATTGGGTTTAATTATTTATTTACTAAATACCTAACTAATCACACAGAATTACATATACACAGAATGCAAATTATGTCATACAGAAAACGTCCCTGGTGGACGGAACCTGTATGATGGCTTGTTACACAAAGAGAGGGGGTTGGGCTTGAATGAAAGAGCGGGAAGACTGAGGAACAAAGGGAGAAGCTAAGCTTTCATAAATACAGTATCTTATGCATTCTAAATTACCACCCATTTGGAAAAGGAAAATGCAATAAATATTTACTCTGAGCTGCGCTTCGGTAGGTTGGTCGTAGATGCTGGCCGTGTTGGCCAACAGAGATCTTCCTGTCCTCTGAAGAATGTCTGGTGGTAAATTGGTTACGTTGTAGAATCTTCGTTGTGTGTTAGACTGGATACGTCGTCCGTCCTTTCCTAGCCCACGTTTACAGCTGCTGTTGCTAACTCAACGGCTAGGAGGTCTCACTTCTTTAGTGAATTAGAGTTCAAAGTTCATACCATTCACAACCAAAGCTCACGCTGAGGTTGGCTTAGTTCTGTAGTTGACATGTTAGTCCTTTTTAACGTATGGACCGTCGCCCTATCGTCCTCGGAACAGGAAATTACATTTTCGTCAAGGGCTTTCATAGTTTATAACCCATGTCTCTTCACAGGGGCGGGCCACTGATTGAGCAGGACTCTAACCTTATGAAAACCCAATTCTCTCATTTGGAAGCTAAAATTACATTCCATCTTTTCACAAATAGTGTCATATTTAAACATTTAAATTGCACAACAATTCCATGTGAATCTGATAACTACAATGTGTAGACTTTCCCAGATACAGTTTATGTCGTCCTGTCATCAGTCATGTCTCAGATGACAACCGAACTGACATCATATTCATTAAGTACCAACGCATATTTTCAACTGGTTCTATTACCGAAATATGGTTCCTTTCCCCCCACTTGTTTGATGTTCCCAGACTCTCTATGTTTAACAAAGGCTATTCAAGAGTCCTTCAGTAGAGTCAGAGAGAGAGGGAAGGGAGAAAGGTATATATGGGGGGGGGTCATAAACCTTACCCACAGGCCAACGTCATGACAACACCTACTGACTTTGTTCCCATGTTTTATTCACAAACAAATTGACCAATGGATCACATTTTAGCAAATTCATGACAACTCTGTCTGCAAAAGAGAGGAGTTAACTAAGCACCTGGGTGCGCCAAGACTGGTTCCGATCAATTAAATAGTATTTGTGACCCAGACCTTACCTTTTTACACAGAACCATCTGATGGTCGAACAGGAAGAAGACCCTAGTCTGACTCCGCCCGTACGGCTGGTAGATCCATGACATCTCCCCAGTGTAGACCAGCTCTGAACTCCTGTCTAGAATATCATCCCCCTGCACAGAGAAATACAAGACGTTCAGATCTTTAAACAGGATCAATAATGTATCTGTGATACATAGTCATCAAAACCAAATCCTTTTATGCTTATGAAATTAGAAAAGTGGCTGATAAGATACAGGCTGGTAAGACAGGCTTCATCTCATTAACATTGACTCTTTAGATCTTGAGAGAAGAATCAAATACAACATTTTTTACTTGACATAATTACAGTACCTCAGTGACTGCGCAACTCTGGAAAAACTCTCTTCAACTAGGTCAGAGTGACCTGATAACGCTAGCTCTCTCTCGTATCAAATACAGGTTCAAGTCTAGCAAAACAGATTCATCCACTTCCTCTTCTCACTCCTGACTAGTTTCATCCTGATTAAATGGAGTGCTTCAAAATGCACTGCATTTGACAGTCTGTGTTTTCTTATTTCATCAAAAGAACACATGCTCCAAAAGGAGAGATTGGAGAGATATATTTTCCTTTAAAAGAATAAACAGCTTCTTGCCTCTCCAAGCCTTCAAATAGGCTCTACTTGACAGCTTATCAAAAGAAGTGCATTGCAAAATACAAACTCTGACCAACACAAACTAGTGCAGTAGCAAAGGAGTAAGTTGACAGAGCAAAACATTCAACTAAAACAGCTTGGTGTATGTTTGTCCCACAGTACTTGTTTGTTCCTCATTCCTGTCACCCTGTCTCAGTCCTACCTCCCAGTCCAGCACAGACGCCTGCCACTGTGCTATCTTGTCAATGTTTTCCAGGCGACGTTTCCGCTCGTTAATCTGCTGAGTGACATTCCTCATTACGGCCAGCGCTGCCGCGACATAACGGTAGTCACTACAAGAAGAGGAGATGATGACACAATATTACAGTGGTGGAGACTTAAGAAAAAGAAGGAATACAAGGCCAACCATAGTACTGTAAATAGTCAGGCATTCAAACCGTGCCACATCTCTATCATAGACTTCACTTCACAAAATACTTTTAGCTTAGTATCCACGTCTAGGATCCTCACACCCTCATGACACCCTCATGTCTCATACAATTAGCCTGAGAGCATAAAGGAACATTAATTCCAGAAGGATCTTTATCAGTAGAAACATCCTTCATCACGACACAGAGGTGAATGTAAATCTTTGATGTGACATTGAGGCTGAGGGACAGGTACCTGTGCTCCTGGACAGTGTACTTGAGCAGCTCTGCCAGCTGCAGAGGGTACTTGCAGATCTTCTGGACGGGCGTGAGCAGGAAACCGTCAATGGCTATGTCAATCATCTGCTGCACCAGGCGACACGCCTCGAAGAATTGCTGATAGCGGCCATCCTTCATCAGCCGAGAGAGCTCCATGCAGGCATCCACGTGGTTGTTACAGTACTCCGAGTAGATCCAAAAGCCATCTTGCTGTAAACAGATAAATGTGTACAGTATGTCTAAAATGCTGAAACAAGCTAAATGTTTTTATTTTGGGGGATTTCACAAACGTTTGCCATTGAAACTAATAACCAAAGGGAACTGCCATCATCAAGGTTCTCATATGTAAGACAAAGGATTAGAAAATGGGCATGTATGTATGATACACAAGGTTTACTCAAATCTATTGTGAGGGATTACATTTAAAAAACACTTGGAATTCTGAGAGATACAAAAATGCTTACATGCTCTAGGAAGCAGGGACCTATTTCACTGAGATGAGGTTCTTCTGTATTGTACTGCTTCTCCAGGTCTCTGACAAAGCCCATTTGAAATCTATAGATATCTTCAATGTTCCCAAATATGACCCTCAACTGGTCGTCGTTGAACATGTCTCTTCTTTTTTTACATTGCCGGAAGTAACCCTGGCGCAGCAAAGAAAAAAAATAATAGTTTCGATCCAATATTAGCTATTGCAGGATGTTTCATGGCATCTGAATTTGTTTTTTAACTGCAGGGCATTTAAACAGTTTTGTCTTAGCATTAAAAAAAGGCATCAGTGCCAAAGATTGCATCATAGTCATTATTTATTCAAATTCTTCCCAGATTAGACCTGGGGAGAAATAAAGGCAGTGAAAATGGCTACAGCTCTATAAGCAGGAGTCTCTGTTAGGTAACTCATCCCCTCTGTGGGAGCTTATTTCTCAGATAACATTTCAAATAATTCATGAAAAATCAAATAGTTTCACACTTAAGAGACCATCACGCTTCAATACCCAGTCACCTACACATTACAATTTCCCATGTGATGTTGATTAAAGTCTTTTTTTTCTCTGCATAATTTCCAGATTATGTAATATTCCTGTGGGAACAGAGGGAAAACTGATTTAAAAATTAATAGATCAGATAGGAGCATTTTTGGGTACTTTTTCATGTACTCTACTGGGTGCATTGTTTGACAGAGACAGGCGGAGCATGAAAGATATGGCGTGCTTTTTACTATATATGCAGGGGAAGAGTGCAGCGTGATGGGAGGGATACCATTTCTGAGCCCAGCACTTACAGGTCAACACCCCCAGTCATCACTTCTAATCTCTCACTAAAACACTGTAGCCCTGTCACTACTCCTTGGAACACCATCACCCTCTGCGGGGTCGGACCCACTGGATGCTTCCGGTTTTCAGGGGAAATGGAAAGAGAGCCTGTGACGCGACTTCCGCTATTGGTTGATAAAAAGGCGACACTCCACCTTAACTCCTCCTCCGCATTTACTGGATTGGTTCAACAGTGCAGAAGAGAACCTCCCTGACAGTTTTTCTTCTCTCATCAGGACCAGAAAGAAAGAAACACCGCTCAGGTGTTTATTTTACGCCTGCCCTGCTACGTTAGGCTAGAACACCATTGATTTAAGTTTGCCTCTGAGGGACACGGGAAGCACTGTACTGCATAATCTAATCACTGTAGTGTACAAACGCTGATATAGCACTGTGGAGATATTGGATACACAGTTTACTGGGTACTTAGATATATTTAAAGAAACTTCTTCAACCTTCATGCTCATGAAATATCTTATATTTCACTTTGAATCATCACTAGTAACCTGGCTTATCATGCTTTGAATTGTAGTTGGATAATGATCCAAAACAAGGTAATTGTCTATAACGTCTGCCTCACATATGCCCTTCAGTCTCTGGAAGATGTCCTCTAGCCAGCCAAGCCTACCTCACATATGTCCTTCAGGTGTTTGATGTAGTGACGCTCTGTGCTCATAATCTCATTGATTATGTTGGCCCTCATCTGGTCTCTGTCCTGGGCGGGCTGGCCCAGGCAGTCGCTGCTGCTGGGGCTGGCATCCGCATGGCCGTTCTGGACCTCACTGGGGCTGGGGCTAGCCCCTTCAACTGTCTCTACCGCCGTGTTCTCCTCCTGGTTCACCCACAGCTGAGGACAGCCAAACACAAAATGTCAGCCTGGACAAATATTCAGTAGCATCAACAATCAGGGTTGGGTTGTAAGTATATGATCTAAAATATAATTAAAATACAAAAAACAACTCCATACTAATTACAAAGCCATGGGACTTTTTTCTCCCAATTTAAATAAATGTTCAATGCCACTCCTTCAGTTTAACACTGTGCATCATAATTAGATTTGACACAACACCTGTTACAAAAATACAAGTAAACAAATATACATATAGTGTACATCAGGTCTTCATTCCTCTGATGCACCTGTAAAAGAGGTACCTGTCTTGAATTGTAGCGAACACATAGCAAGGGGAAAAAGCCTTTACATCGAATAGGTGGAGCTAAAGCAACAGTATGCATCGAAACTAGAAAAATAAACAAGCATGAAATTGCAGGTTAGGCTGAGTACATCACTGTGACTGAACAATAGAGCCTTAAGCAAGAGCGCTCACACGATGTAAGGCAGCGATAAGGGGAATTTAAAACAGAGTTTTGCTACTGATAAATGGGACAGTTGATAGACTGCACTGTATAATCCCTGTGTTTCAACAGTGGCTCCTGAAAGTCTGTTTCCCATTGGAGCCATGTTCAAATCGATAGTGATAGACCATGTTATAACTTAACCTAATGAACAATATAAATATACACCACATGCAGTGCCTTTAAAAAAATATGAATTCCCCTTGACTTATTCCACATTTTGTTGTGTTACCGACTGAATATTTTTTTCCTCACCCATCTACACACGATACCCCTTAATGACAAAGTGAAAACATGTTTTAGAAATTGTTGCACATTTCTTGAAAATGAAATAGAGAAATATCTAATTTACATACGTATTCAAACCCCTGAGTCAATACTTCGTAGAAGCACCTTTGGCAGTGATTACAGCTTTGAATCGTCTTGGGTATGTCTGCATCAGCTTTGCACATCTGGAGTTTGAGATTTTCTCCCATTCTTCCTTGCAGACTTTTTCAAGCTCTGTTAAAAGTTAGATGGGGAGCGGCGGTGAACAGCAATCTTCAAGTCTTACCACAGATTTCAATGGGATTCAAGTCTGGCCTTTGGCTGGGCCACTCAAAGACTTTCACATTCTTGTTCTGAAGCCAATCCAGCGTTGCTTTGGCTGTATGCTTAGGACCATTGTCCTGTTGGAACAAACTGCCTGAGCCCCGGTCTGAGGTAGTTCGCACTCTGAAGCAGGTTCTCATCCAGGATTTGCCTGTATTTGGCTTCATTCATTCCTCCCTCTATCCTTACCAGTCTCTCAGTCCCTGCTGCTAAAAAGCATCAGGTGTTAGACGAGTGATGAGCTGTGCCTTGTTTTCTCCAGACATAGCGCTTTGCATTCAGGCCAAAAAGTTACATTTTTTGTCTCATCAGACCACAGAATGGTTTGCATTATTTTCCGGTTGCTCAGTTTGGTTGGACGGCCAGCTCTAGATAGAGTCTGGGTAGTTCCATATTCTTTAAATTTCCCAATGATGGAAAGCACTGTGCTCTTGGAAACGTTCAACACTCTAGAAATGTTTTTATACGCTTCCCCAGATATATGCCTCTACAGACAGTTCCTTGGACTTCATGGTATAGTTTCTGCTCTGACATGCACTGTCAACTGTGAAACCTTACAATGACGTGTGTTTCTTTCTAAATTATGTCCAAACTATTAGATGACGTCTTAAGGATGATCAACGGAAATTGGATGCACCTGAGCTCAATTTGAACTGTCATAGCAAAGGGATGTGAATACTTACAGTATGTAAATTAGATATTTCTGCATTTAATTTTCAATATATCTGAGAAAAAAATGTATAAAAACATTTTTTCACTTGGGTTAGAAAAAAATATATTTAATCAATTTTGAATTCAGGCTGTAACACAACAAAATGTTGAATAAGTTAATGGGTATGAATACTTTCAGAAGGCACTGTAGTTCTGTAAATTAACAGTTTGCCTATGTTAACATCGAACACAAATATCAGGACTCAATAGAGCAGGGATGACAGCTGGTCGTGACACGCCTTTTTTAGGCCCACGGATCAATAGTAGAATACGGTGCAATTTAGAAATGTGGTTGTGCATCAGCAGTTTGTCTCTTGTTATCTCAGTCACTGACAGTCACTCCATTAGCCCATGTCAGCATTTTTTTTTTTTTAGATGGGTGAATTAGTGTAGCGGCCAGCTATCTAAAGATGTACTAATCATGGTCGAATTACCAAATTACTAAAAACATTTGCTTAGGGCCCCCATAAGGCTAGGGCCAACTCTGACTGCATGTGTGTGTATGGATGTAGGTAGGCAGACCTGCGAGCCAGTGCGGCCCCTCAAGATGAGTTAGATTTTTTGGTGGCCCCCACCCCCATCAAAGTTACCCATCCCTGCACTAGAGTAACTGAGGAACACTCACAGTGAAACACCCAACTTGGCAAAAACATTTTTTTTTTCTTCATAAAGTGCTGTGACTTATGTCGAGTAGGAAGCTGTACAATGCAGAACCTTTATATGATGTTGCCGTGGTTATTAAACTGAAAGTGATATGGAATTCCACCTTTCTTTTTAATTGTCATATTATGATATTACAGACTGAAGGTGGATCTTTTGGACATGGATTTGTGTGTTCTTGGAAAGAAATTAAGCGTTGGTTAACACACACAGATAAGAAATAACATTGCATTACAAAAGGGATAAAACCATGAAACAATTAATATGATGTCCTTCTACGCAGTATTCATTGTTTGATTACAATCTGATACCTCCTAGTTGAAGGAGTTGTGGGCGCATTTGTGCATCGGTTGCTTGAAGGCATCTCAAAGAATGAGCTGTCACTTTCTGTAATCCTCAAAGGGAACTAATTTTAGCATCCTTGCCAGAGAACACAGGGTAGGTAGCTGACTCCTAATGCAGATCTACATAATCATGATGTTTTTCAGGAGAATACACATTTCAAAGCCAGCCATGAAGCAACTGTGTTGTTAATGGGCACATTGCCATCTAGGATTTGAGGGTACTATGTTCCCATAGAATTATCTTACTATTTTTTGTCACACAAAGAAAATCAACACATGAAATGAGATGAGATCAGTGGGTAGATTCAGTCAAATTTAAAAAAAGACGAGGCTGAAACATCTACTCCAGAGTGTTTTGCTCAATCGTCCTGACATATCTGATATCTGTTTGTTTGCAAATACGAGGTAGTTGTTTAACTTTGATGGTGGTCATTAACCCTATGAGACCAGCTACTGTAAGTTAGTTATTGGTTGTGCTGTTTTGTCCTTCACCACTACTTGGGTAACCAACCACACTTTGAAAGACTGCACATAAAGAAGATGGGTATAAAGCATATGCCAATATATGTTACAAACACTAGACCCTGCCCTAATATATGTAGTCACGGGACCCTTTTGATGTGGCCATACAAGAGTCACAAATGGCCTCTGTTGTAAGTCAACTTTTCCAGACATCTCGTCTCAGTGCGGGCCGGTTCGAAGAGTTAGCCCCCTCAGTTCAAACTTTAGCCCCCTCAGTTTAAGTTAAGTCCCTATATAAAAATAGCAAAAAAAGTTCAAATGATTGAGTGACAGGTTAGCAGGGGAAAAAAATCTGTATCTCTGCTGCGCTGTGTCAGCACAATGGACGGGGCGCACTGCAGTGTGTGGAAAGCACAGGGTGGTTAGGCGTGACTCCTTTGGGTTTACATAAAAAGCGGGGGAAAACGCTTCTCATCTCTCATCTTTGTGGTAGGCTAAGTGACCGTGATACGCCTCCGTCTGTAATATTTGATTTTGATTTATTGGGGTCAAGTTTACCATTGAAGCTGCTTTACTCTTAGTTAGCTGTAGCTAGCATCAAACGTCGCTAGGATAATGGCTCCACCACAGCCACCTCCACTGTTCCTGGTGATCTTGGAGCAAAGGAGCCGGCCCAGGTTAGCCTAGAATCTTACCCTAGTCGCAAGTTCTGTCCCAAAAACTTTCATTTAATAGCATCTGGTTCATAGGAAGAGAGTGGCTGGAATACTCGGTTACTGCAGATGCTGCATTTTGTTTCCCAAACAACGCAGACAAGGCCTTCACCCAAGCTGGGTATTCTAACTGGAAGAATTCTATTGATAATACCAAAGGATATGATGCACCACCACCAGCTCCAAGCAAATGACAAAGTTAGGTAAGTACAAATCTCCAGCAATATCTGGTGGACAGTACAGTAGGCCAGCAGAACAGAGGAGAAGAGACTGAGTGTAAAAGACTGTTCTTCAGCACGAGTCAGAAATGTCAGAACGATTTAGCGAACGCAACAGCCAACAGGGAGGCCCTGTGTGTCCTTAACCCAGGGAGCAAAGACTTTCTAGATCTGAAAAAGGGGAAACCACTGCTGGATCTAGGCAAAACAGATTTGGTGGTAGCTTAGTTTAGTGTTGCTTGCCAGTTTTTGCAGACTGAAATCGCCCACTCTGGCTCCAATGAGGACAAATGGAGCCCACTTGATATTCTGCAATGATTCTCCGAGCCTCTCTCCGTTATGCTGACCGTGCTTACTGCACTGAAACATGGACTGACTTTTGAGGCGTCCACAGCTACATGCGAGAACTCATTTTCCACTTTGACAAACGAGTTCAGTCAGCACAGAAGAAGCATGCAACATCCGAGAAAAGCTCAACTCATCCAAATGTCAAGAAGATTTTGGGGAGAATGGAATGATCGATTACTCAAGTTCCACAGAGCATCAAGGAAGATGCAGCTCTTTTGCAAAGGTAAGATTGAAACAATCTAGCTGTTTGGTTTTTATTAAAATCTTGCTTTAGTGTGTAGGGCGCTGCCCATGGTGCTGATAGAGAGCAGCAAGATTTTGTGCCATTGAATCTGTCACTTCTTTTTTGTAACTTTTATGTTTATTGTGGTATAGCGGGATATAAGCAGAATTCAATATAATTCCAATGTAAGAACCCAAATGACGCCGCTGGGTAAAGCTACATATGGGTATGTTTCATCATAGAAATAGATACATTCTATTGTGGTTTTCTTGGTAGCCTATTGGTTTGCGTTGCTGTAAATGGAACTGTACTTATTAGAAACGTGTTCATGGTAGGCTGTCATTGCTTAAATGATTACATGGGTCGAATTTGATTCACAGAAGTGTATTGTGCCATGATTTTCCATGTTTGAAGCGGCCCTATAGGCCTATTTATTTGGCAAGACAGCTGTGCACGGCTGCATCTCACTGTATTAGGCTGTAGGCCTTAGTTATTTGGATCTCCATTTGCCTTTTGTTTACTGCGTTTGTTTACTGTTAATGTAACTAGCCTAAATATAAATTGTGTCAAGCTTTTATTGATCAGATATTTTGTTTACTAGGCCTAGTACTTGGTTTCCTGCTGTTTTGGTCTGTTCACATTTATTCGCATTCGCAGTTGTGTCGGTATTCCAAGCCAAACTGCACAAAGGTGCTATCTAGAACCTAAATGGGTTTTTCAGCTGTCCCCATAGGAGAACCCTTTGAAGACCACTTTTTGTCCTGGGTAGAACTCTTTTGGTTCCATGTAGAACCATTTCCACAGACGGTTGTAATTGGACCCCAAAAGGGTTCTATCTGGAACCAAAAAGGGTTCTACCTGGAACCAAAAAGGGTTCTTCAAAGGGTTCTCCTATGGGACAGCCAAAAAAACCTTTTGGAACCCTTTTTTCTAAGAGTGTGCTATTCAGTATTTTTGTTTGCATGCATGAATAACTAGGCTACTAGTTTCATCATTTAGTTTGCATTATTTGGGTAAGACAGCTGTGTGTACGGCTGCATTCAGATAGAGAAATTCATCTTTTCAAACAGCCTATCTATCTTCTAGCCTATACTCATTACCAAAATGGCCTAGCTGTAGGGTGCTGTCCATTGTGCTGATACAGCGCAGCAGAGATAGGCTACAGACTTCAAAATCACTCAATGATCTCAGAATTTGAACTTGATGTTTATTGTGGTATAGCATGCTTATATAGGCATAATTCAATATAATTCCAATGCAAGAACCCCAAAAAATATTTCCCCCTTGGCGATTTCAAGTGCCCCCTAAGTCACTTTATCCTGCCGCTGGGTCTGTCTCAGTGCTTGATGGTACTCTGTGTACACGGTTTATCTCAGCCTGAGTTCATTGTCCATGGGTGTCTATTTAGGGCCCACTCTCTCTGTTTCCTTGGACCAGTGGACAAAAGCTGTATGGTAAATTCATAGGATTGGTGCAATAATCCAGAAATGCTCTTAAGATTTTAGAAAATGTACTGAAAATAACTTTAACATGCCAACAAACCAGTTATATAAAATAACCATTAAATAGCTTTTATTTGAGTCACTCATCAATCCTTGCTCTTTTTATCCACCTGTTTGATATGCCCTGTCCTCTGCTAAAAGGGTGGTCATACATGTTTCATCATTCAGATCTGAGATGAATCAGTGCCTCAGTGCTCGCTTCTCAGTTTAGTGAGAGAGCAGATAGTGAGAATAAGAGTGAAAGGAGAATGAAAGAAAGAGATTGAGTGGGGAGAGATACATAGAGTGTGTGAGAGGGAGTGGAGAGCAAAGCAGAGCCCACCACTCACTTTCAAGGTTTCCTACACTTTTCCCAAGATGGAAATGAACACATTTCTATTTGTTTGTTTAGATTGTGATGGAAGCACTTTATCAATTAAGAATTAACAATAACTATTCTCTATATTTGTTTGAGATACCATAGTTTAACCTTAATGCCATTACAAGCTTGACACTTGAAGCATGGTGTTGTTGGCAAATGGAAGCAGTAGTATCAAAGCTACAGGATGTTAGATATGGGGTGGTCCAATGTGCAGTGAGATGCTAGTTAAAACAGACGCTTTGAAATTCTTGCTGAAACTATTAAACGCACCTTGGTAGTCGTGTTTTGGAACCTTGGAGCTGCTATAGGGTTGATATAGAAAACCTGTTTTGTTTGAGGTTGTGGTAGGTGGGGTTCAACCTTTGGAGAGAAAAACATGACATACCTCGTTCAGACTCATTTGTAGCAGAGTGAGAAGGCTAGTAGTGATACGTGAGGAGTTAATACTTTGTGGTTTTCTGATGTCTTCTTGTTTTCACAGTATTTAATTTGGAGACTAGTAAAAATGTTTAGTTGCTGTGAGATTACCATGGCATAATCATATTTTTATCAATATCAATTTATCATCATCATCATCATCCAAGCCTAAAATATCTGCATTCAAAACGGGGCAGTCGATCAATAATTATCAATGATAAGGTAGTGTCAAATGAGTAGTGGGGAAGCTACTCTGAAAATATGGTTTACCAAGCTACCTATTACTTCGCAGTGAAAGAAGTTAAGCTACACTGAAGCTACCCTTAAGAAAAATATAGTTTACTTAACTAAAAAGTTACTTTGAAAAAATAGTTCACTTCATCCAAACTACTTTGTGAAAAATTATTATAAAGAAAGATCTGAAATTTCTACAAACTGCAAGAACAGCTCACTTTGGGGACATACATTAACAGAATTTGTTTTTAGCCTATTAAACACAAAAATTATGTTTGATGTTACAATTAGGCAGGTCTGATGCCGAAAAAGAAAATAAATTATTGCCTACTTATTTTTGCCCCAAAAAAGATAGTGTGTTGTTCCAGTAGTTAGCTACACCGCTACAAGGCAAAAACAACTTTTATTATCTACTGAAAAAACTACATAGATTTGAATTTAGTTTAACTACTACCAAGCTACAGCAAAATGTAGTTAAATTACTAGTTGAACTCTGTGTAGTTTACTACTCCCCAACACTGATAATCCATCACACCATTGTGAATAGGTGGTGAACCCTTGTGTACTGGTTGAGAGGCAAGACATTGTGCAGCACAGAATGAGAAAATTGTTGATGGCTCCACTCACCCTCACAAAGCTGGCTGGGAACCATCCTTCTTCATCGTCAATCTGTCCCCACCACCAGTCCTTATTTGATGCATCGAGGACCTTGATTACATCCCCCGCCTTAAATGCCAACTCCCTGTCGGCCATGGTGACATGATCCCATACTGCCTCAGCACTGGCGATGGAGCCTCCACTGATCAACTGTGAGGATAGGGGAGAGGAGAGAAGGGAAGTGAGATGGGAAAGAGAAGAGAGAAGAAAAAAAGAAGAGAGGAGAGGGAAAATGGGATATTGGGGTGAGGGGAGAGAGGGGGAAGAGGGAAAATGGGGGGGAAATGGTGAGAGAGGAGTGTAAGGGCTCATTAGTACTCTAGTTCTCATTCAACTTCTAGCAAAAGGGCAGAAGGGCACTGTCAAGTCTTGGCGACCATATCAAAGTTTTTAACCAACTTATATACCTACTCATAGAGTGTGCAAAGCTGTCAAGGCAAAGGGTTGCTACTTTGAAGAATATAAAATATAAACTACATTTTGATTTGTTTAACACTTTTTTGGTTACTACATGATTCCATATATGTTATTTCATAGTTGTGACATCTTCACTATTATTCTACAATGTAGAAAACAGTCAAAATAAAGAAAAACCCTTGAATGAGTAGGTGTGTCCAAACTTTTGACTGGTATGTAAATATATATACTTTATTTTTTTTACTTAAAAAAAAAAAAAATTACAAATTACCAGTATTATGAAGATTTAAACATCTTTGATTCAGTGAGATTAACCTAACAAATGATGCGTTATAATTAATGCCAAAGAGATAAAACAATGGTGGATGACTTCTTTCCCATTGGTTCAGATTTGCTCTAATCTTCTCCAATATTAAATCCACCATAAGTGCCCAGATAAACACAACCAACTAACTAAAAGACACCAAAGTTTCGTTCCACCATCAATCATACCACCGATGGACACTGCAATATGATAAAGTATAAGATCGAGTAGTGGGTAGAGATGGCTCAGGGATGATACCCTAACAGATACATGCCTGTGTGTGTCCACCCTGAGGGAATACTTCCTTCTACAGATGATCAATCTTAATATGGGCTTTAGACATTAAAGTGGGGAGATCTAAAACCGCTCAAATCAAGTCTCATGAAGAGGAATGATTGTGTTAATATTTCCCCATCCGTATTGCCACAGTATAAGCCAGGTCAAACAAAACAAATTCAGTTTGACGACCCTATTAATTGTATCACCCACAATGGTTCAAATATTTTATTACACCTATGCCACTTTTCTTCTTTCCACTCCCTCTCACAAAATGGCTCTGGGTTTGTCGGCAAAATCTGTAATTGGCCTTATTCTGTCTAAAACAGATTTACTGTACATAATACACTTCTCCCCAGTGTAAAATATACATGTTACATAAGATGATCAGTAGTACACGGTTGAGTCAAACTACTAAGAAAAGCAGTTAAATATGCCCAGAAAATAGAAAAATCAACCAAATTTCTTCTTGTCTCAAAACTCAACAATCTACAGTATAGTGTAAAAAGTTGAATATAAACATAAAGGATAGCCTATTGCTCTAGAGAGCTTTGTGTAGTTGGCTAGAGCTTTGTGTAGTTGGCTAGAGCTTTGTGTAGTTGGCTGGAATGCAATGCAGGCTAAAGGGAGCTGAAACAGGGTGCAGGCTGGTAGATACTACATTTGTGCATTGATCCGAATTACACAGCCAAGCTGTTATGGTCAATAAATCCCTAAAACATAGCTGTAGTGGCTCTGCTTGGAGTGACTGTTTTTCTCATAATCCCAAAACAAGCAACAAACTTTGCCATAATTTGTGTTTTACTCAACAACGTTTCTCTAATATATAATGCAGAGAAAAACCTACCCTCCATTCACATGTTAATGTCATGACCTATTCCAGGTTACAGAGGGCCAACTGACTTTATGTAGGCTATTAACATAATTAACATTTCTTTAAACAAAGATTTATGCAATAGACCACAGATGCCCTTGTCTGAGCTCTGAAATCCTAATAACATCATGAGTGAAACAAAAAAAGGTGATAGCCCAAACAATGAGGGATACAACAGAATGAAAACAGACAAGCCCTCACAGTAATATACAAATGAACAAGTCAACATGTCCCCTGATAAATGTGGCAAGAGTGCTCACTCTCCACTATAACTCACAAGCTGAAGAATATAAAAGAGGTATTTCTGCTCCACATGCATCTCCATGTGAATTCCCCCCTGCCTGCATTAAATATGCACCCCCATGTTTTGATATGACAACCTACCTTTGGCTTCCTCATAATACAACTAATAAATAATCCTGTATTTTTTTAAGGAATGTCTGCATACTGACAGTATTAGTGTTATTACACAACCAGAGCATTGCCTTTTTGCAATACAGCTATTTTATCTCCTGTGAGACTCATTGCATCACCATTTTTTTTACTGGGACCCTGCAATATGAACAGCACTGTAATCATTCCATACAGCAGAGAAACAGTAGGTCTATCTTGAATTAGGTTGCAAACACACACACAACAAAAACATGCAATCATATTCATAGCATCTGTAGAAGTGTCACTATGAAAAGGAAAACTGCATTATATTTGGCCTACATTACAAAACATGATGCATATACGCATACTATTTAGGCCTAACCACTGTCATTCACTAAAAGCAATGGAAATACAACCATAGGCCTATGTGGCACCACGGGGCCTACAGTGAGATATAGTAGAAGCATGGAAGAATAGACATAAAAACTACTTCAATATCAACGTAAAACCATTAAAACAGGATCCATATATTTTTTTAAAGACAGACAACTCTACATTCGATAACAAATAATAACATTATTAGGCTATATGCTAGTTTGTTTACAGTATGCTAGATGATACTGTTTGTTTGCATTGCGCCCACTAGCTCTAAGACATGACATGTTGGTCAGTCCAAAATGTTTTCTACACAGCCATTTAGAGTTTACATGCTGAATAATGACATTATTCTAATATATTCTATTCTATTATTAAATCGCGTTCTTTCAATCCAACCAGATCAAGATAATGATGTGATAAGACCTCATTTATTTCAACCGAGCACCACTGCCAAGTAGGCTAATCAACAGAACCCACATGCGGGATGTTTTACAACATGCCAATAAAAAATGATTTACGAGGGAACAGAGGCCAAGGAACCTTTCCTTAAAATCTATATAACCAATCTAGCGCTCCGTGACTGCCATATTCTACTGATGGTCGACATGTTAAAGAAAAGGTAAACCACAAAACAAGATAAGAAAAAATAGAATATACCAGCGCCATTCATATCGTGATGAGGCCATGTTGAAGCCCTGTGTCCCTCCATAAGAACGCGCATTCGCTCCCACTTCCTTGCCTCCACTGCACGCCGTGCGTAGGCTAAACTTGCGTGCGGGCTGCGATTATCCATACGCACACTGAGGCACAGTATCAGCAACCACTAACCACACAAACATAAGCATCATATACGATGATTACGATCATGCAAATTATAACTTTCATATCCAAGGTCATAATGCAGTACATGAGCGCAACAAAATGCAATCGGTTAAGGTGCAGATTATTGTACAGCAACATTTTGTGTGACTGTTCATAATTTTATCCAAATGCAAGGAAAAATATATACATCTCTAATTATCTCCTCTTTCACATAATATTGTATTCATGTTTATAACTCTTACAGAATCATCACCCTCACCATCATCATCCTCATCATCATCAGAGTCTCCACCGTTAGTTCCCTTTCCACTCTGACACCCGTAGTCTGCTAGTTTCCCGATTTGACGATTTGAGCGCCGTCTTGCATTAGCAGATAGGGTCTTTGCATGCACTACAATTGTGACGGTAACGTAGCCACTGTAGAATGCTACTGCTGCATCTCTCCCTGCGTAGTGGGGAGCAAAAACCTGGGCGGTGCTTCATGCATAGAAGAATATACCACAGACGCAAATTGGGGGCTCATCATTTATTGTTCCTATCTATGCTTTAAAATGGGTGTCCTAACCTCGTGACGCTTGCTCATCAAAACATAGTTACAATCACAGCCCTGAAATACTCAACAACAGGAACATAAACAGACACTGCGTTCGGGTTGCGATGGTTGTTCTATTGGACTATTGGATTGTGTCAATTTGCAATTCAAATGTCATAATTTCATTATAGGCCTAGGCTACTGTAATAATTGATAATAGTAGGTATTTGTCAAAAGAAATGTTGACATCCACCCACTTGAACCATTCCACAGAAATCATTGAAAGGTCTTAACAGTATGATAAATAATTGGAGATTCATCTCTCCTCGTCGCTCCTGTGCACCTGTCACTCCCAATCTCCATGGACTCTGAGCTCGAGTGTTCACTGGACCCATAGCTGTCACTTCTGTAACTCTCAGAAGCATGATGAGAGAGGTGAATATTAGCACTATCAACCTTGGAAGTCTCAGACTTCCACCAACACATAAACTTCAGTTGAAAAAACTCACAAGAATAATAATTCAATTGAACAATAATCCAATAAATTAAATTAAATCAATTAAAGCAACACAGCACAGGATGAGGAGAAAATATGCTTTAGGCTTATAGGACAAGTGATTGAGGATAACCAGCAGCTTTGCTGTTACAACACACCCGTACATTTCTTTCTACCACTGAGTGACCTGGTGGAACACAGACTAAGTCCTCATGGGGGAGATTCCAGGAGACTAGCGGTAACAGAGCACTGGCCTGGTTGGTTGTGTGGTCTTATCAATGCCAGCAGGTAGACAGGAGTGGTTACCGACTGCCTCAGAGGCAAGCACAAGGGATTTGAATCAGAAGCCAACAATAACTGGGAGCTTGTCTGGAGAGATGAAGAAAGGGGTGACATGGGATGGCTTTAAGAAAAGCACAGACATACGGTATTTAGTCCACAGACAAGACTTTTCAATCAATAGCTCTTTGTTGGCAGCTATTAAAAAAGGGGGGGAAACATAATATTGTTTTGACCTCAATACTAGGCTTCTGTCTGTCTTTGCAACTCATCTGAGGATAGGAAACGTTTCATATTAGAATCAGAGGAGTCTCCGCTGCCCTCGGATGACTATGTGCCTGTACCTTTCAAATGGTAGAAGCTCATTATCTGAAACTAGATACATTCACTTCACTGAGGCCCAGTGACAATGACAGCACAGATGTAACATTTTTGTACAGTTTAAAAATGAAACAAACGTAATAAGTGAGAACTTGCTATTTTTACTATCCCACAATGGTAGAATATGCTTTTAGAATAAGCTTTCACAAAATACTGTGTAACAGAAAGAGGAGGTCTGGGTAGGGGGATGGAGTGGAGGGGTACTGTAGAAGTCCAGTGAAATATTAAACCAGGGAGACTGCTGCATTACAGAGGGGCTAAACCACTGCAGTGGAAAATCTACATACCTCTACTACACATAGCCACAGGAAGTAGGGGTGCTGAGGGTGCTGCAGCACCCCCTGATAAATAAAAATGTATTAATATACAGTACTGCATTGTTGGGGTTAGAGCTTGCAATAAAGGCATTTCACTGTACTTGTGCATGTGACATTAAATCTTTAAAACTGTTGAGTGAAAAACCCAGCAGCGTTGCAGTTCTTGACACAAACCGGTGCGCCTGGCACCTAATACCATACCCTGTCCAAAGGTACTTAAATCTTTTGTCTTGACTATTCATCCTCTGAATGGCACAAATACACAATCCATGTCTCCATTGACTTAAAAATTATTCTAGAACCTGTCTCCTCCCTTTTATCTACACTGATTGAAGTGGATTTAACAAGTGACATCAATAAGGGATCATAGCTTTCACCTGGATTCACCTGGTCATTCTATGTCAAAGAAAGAGAAGGTGGTCTTAATGTATACTCGGTGTATAAGTAATGGCGCTGGAGGAGATGGCTGCCGTTTTCCGATCCCCTAACCAATTGTGCTATTGTGTGTTTTTTTCACGTTATTTGTAACTTGTTTTGTACATAATGTTTCTGCCTCCGTGTCTTATGACCGAAAAGAGCTTCTAGATATCAGGACAGCGATTACTCACCCCGAACAGGAGGAATACTTTTTCTTTAACAAGTCGGACGGGAAGGATTTACTTCAGACACCTGACAAGGCCCTCTTCCCCGTCATTCGCAGGAGAAAGAGACGGAGATATCGGGGATCTGGGTGCCTTGTAAGGATCTGACGCCGAGCGGGTAATCTCCCTTTACCATCAATCCTATTAGCCAACGTACAATCAATGGAAAATAATATAGACGAATTACGATCACGTATATCCTACCAGCGGGACATTAAAAACTTGAATATCTTATTTTCACCGAGTCGTGGCTGAACGACCACATGAATAACATACAGCTGGCGGGTTTTACACTTTTTCGGCAGGATAGAACAGCGGCCTCTGGTGACAAGGTGTGGCGGTGTATGTATATTTGTAAACAACAGCTGGTGCACGGAATCTAAGGAAGTCTCGAGGTTTTGCCCGCCTGAGGTAGAGTACCTCATGAGAAGCTGTAGACCATACTATTTACCTAGAGAGTTTTCATCTACTTTCTTCGTAGCTGTCGCTTTACCATCACAAACCAATGCTGGCACTAAGACCGCACTCAATGAGCTGTATACGGCCATAAGCAAACAGGAAAACGCTCATCCAGAGGTGAAGCTCCGAGTGGCCGGGGACTTTAATGCAGGGAAACTCAAACTGGCTTCATCAATAAGTGCATTGATGACATCATCCCAACAGTTTTCGTACGTACATACCCCAACCAGAAGCCATGGATTACAGGCAATATCCATACTGAGCTAAAGGGTAGAGCTGCCGTTTTCAAGGAGCGGGACTCTAACCCGGAAGCTTATAAGAAATTCTGCTATACCCTCCGGCGAACCATCAAGCAGGCAAAACGTCAATACAGGACTAAGATTGAATCGTACAACACTGGCTCCGACGCTCGTCGGATGTGGCAGGGCTTGCAAACTATTACAGACTACAAAGGTAAGCACAGCTGCGAGCTGCCCAGTGACATGAGCATACCAGACGAGCTAAATTACTTCTATGCTCGCTTCGAGGCAAGTAACACTAAAACATGCATGAGAGCATCAGCTGTTCCGGACGACTGTGTGATCACGCTCTCCGTAGCCGATGTGAGATCTTTAAAAAGCTCAACATTCACAAGGCCGCAGGGCCAGACGGATTACCAGGACGTGTACTCCAAGCATGCACTGACCAACTGGCAAGTGTCTTCACTGACATTTTCAACCTGTCCATGACTGAGTCTGCAATACCAACATGTTTCAAGCAGACCAGCATAGTCCCTGTGCCCAAGAACACTAAGGTAACCTGCCTAAATGACTACCGACCCGTAGCACTCACGTCTGTAGACATGAAGTGCTTTGAAACGCTGGTCATGGCTCACATCAACACCATTATCCCAGAAACCCTAGACCCACTCCAATTTGCATACCGCCCCAACAGATCCACAGATGATGCAATCTCTATTGCACACAACACTGCCCATTCCCACTTGGACAAAAGGAACACCTATGTGAGAATGCTGTTCATTGACTACAGCTCAACGTTCAACACCATTGTACCCTCAAAGCTCATCCCTAAGCTAAGGACCCTGGGACTAAACAACTCCCTCTGCAACTGGATCCTGGACTTCCTGACGGGCTGCCCCAAGGTGGTAAGGGTAGGGAACAAATCATCTGCCACGCTGATCCTCAACACGTGGGCCCCTCAGGGGTGTGGGCTCAGTCCCCTCCTGTACTCCCTGTTCACTCAGGACTGCATGGCCAGGCACGACTCCAACACCATGATCAAGTTTGCCGATGACACAACAGTGATCACCGACAAAGATGAGACAGCCTATAGGGAGGAGACCTTGCCGTGTGGTGCCAGGACAACAACCTCTCCCTTAACGTGATCAAGACAAAGGAGATGATTGTGGACTACAGGAAAAGGAGGACCGAGCACGCCCCCATTCTCATCGACTAGGCTGTAGTGGAGCAGGTTGAGAGCTTCAAGTTCCTTGGTGTCCACATCACCAACAAACTATCATGGTTCAAACACACTAAGACAGTCGTGAAGAGGGCACGACAAAGCCTATTCCCCAGGAGACTTAAAAGATTTGGCATGTGTCCTCAGATCCTCAAAAGTTTCTACAGCTGCACCATCGAGAGCATCCTGACTGGTTTCATCACTGCCTGGTATGGCAACTGCTCGGTCTCTCACCACAAGGCACTACAGAGGGTAGTGAGTACGTCCCAGTACATCACTGGGGCCAAGCTTCCTCCCATCCAGGAACTCTATACCAGGCGGTGTCAGAGGAAGGCCCTAAAAATTGTAAAAGACTCCAGCCACCCTAGTCATAAACTGTTCTCTCTGCTACCGCATGGCAAACGGTACCGAAGCTCCAAGTCTAGGTCCAAAAGGCTTCTTAACAGCTTCTACCCCCAAGCCATAAGACTCATGAACAGCTTATCAAAGGGTTACCCAGACCCCTCTTTTCCACTGCTGCTACTCTCTGTTTATTATCTATGCATAGTCACTTTAACTCCACCTACATGTACATGTTACCTCAATTACCTCAACTAACCGGCACATTGACTCTGCAGCCGTACCCCCTGTATATTGCCTTGCTATTGTTATTTTACTGCTGCTGTTTAATTATTTGTAACTTTTATTTTTTACTTAACACTTATTTTTCTTAAAATTACATTGTTGGTTAAGTAAGCATTTCACTGTAAGGTCTACACCTGTTGTACTCAGCGCATGTGACGAATAACATTTGATTTGATATCCACATAGGCCTATACACACTTATCTAAATCCAGAGGACAACAAGAATAGTTCCTGTTTGCTCCTCTGGAGCCTGCGAGGTTGAGCACAGTAGTTGGCCACAAAAGGTCTTGGATGATGGCCAGGCAACCATAAGAGTAGCATTTCCCCTCATCATAATGTGTTTACAGTTCAGGGAACACAAGAAATTACAGAACTCAGGAAAATAGCTCTGCTCTCATGGTCTGGACACAAAAGACAGTTTCAGATAAATATGCTCAGATGAATACCTGTAATGTAATCATACTCAAGCTTTATGACATAGCCTACTGAATTGTGGTCAGGTTCTGACATTTCACTTGATGAATTTCTGAGCATTTTTCCAGTGGCAACAGATTTGATGCCTTATCTTGTAGTTCCAGGTGTTTTGTCAACAACCACTCTGACTCTGACATACTATTTGTGAAGTAGGCTTCAAACAATCCTCGTTATGCCATATTATTAAATCTGCTCCTCCGTCTCACATTGCTACCACGTGCCACTGTAAATCAATTGAGCACAATAGCCTACATGGTTGTACAGCAAATGGGGAGGAATTTGGAGGCTTGCTTACAACAGATGAGACTGCAAACTGACCTTGATGCTCTTCTATTTCAGCACTGGCCAGCTCCAACCCCAAAATGCCATGAAATGGTCCAGGATTGTATGCTGCTGGATTGTTGTCTCATTTGCTGTTGTACAGTTATTTGTCCGGTAGTGTCTCTTGTTCTAAAAAATAAAATAAATAAATAGAAAACATATTTGAACATCTGTGTAAGCTCATGAGATCAGACTGGCTTGCGAGGCTAGGAGAACATAGGCAATCCTTATAATGTAGATACTACAGGCCAGTGGAGGCTGCTGAGGGGAGGACGGCTCATAATAATGGCGGGAATGGAATGAATAGAATGGTGTCAAACATATGGTTTTCTTGTGCTTGATAACATTCCATTCACTCCATTCCAACCATTATACTAAATTCCAGAAATGATTATGAGCTGTCCTCCCCTCAGCAGCCTCCACTGCTATAGGCCTACATTTTTTTTTACCTTTATTTAACCAGGTAGGCAAGTTGAGAACAAGTTCTCATTTACAATTGCGACCTGGCCAAGATAAAGCAAAGCAGTTCGACAACATACAACAACACAGAGTTACACATGGAGTAAAACAAACATACAGTCAATAATACAGTAGAAAAATAAGTCTATATACAATGTGAGCAAATGAGGTGAGATAAGGGAGGTAAAGGCAAAAAAGGCCATGGTGGCAAAGTAAATACAATATAGCAACTAAAACACTGGAATGGTAGATTTGTAGTAGAAGAAAGTGCAAAGTAGAAATAAATAATGGGGTGCAAAGGAGAAAAATAAATAAAATAAATAAATACAGTAGGGGAAGAGGTAGTTGTTTGGGCTAAATTATAGATGGGCTACGTACAGGTGCAGTGATCTGTGAGCTGCTCTGACAGCTGGTGCTTAAAGCTAGTGAGGGAGATAAGTGTTTCCAGTTTCAGAGTTTTTTGTAGTTCGTTCTAGTCATTGGCAGCAGAGAACTGGAAGGAGAGACGGCCAAAGGAGGAATTGGCTTTGGGGGTGACCAGAGAGATATACCTGCTGGAGCGAGTGCTACAGGTGGGTGCTGCTATGGTGACCAGTGAGCGGAGATAAGGGGGGACTTTATCTAGCAGGGTCTTGTAGATGACCTGGAGCCAGTGGGTTTGGCGACGATTATGAAGGCCAGCCAACGAGTGTCACACCCTGACCTGAGAGAGCGTTTTTTATGTCTCTATTTAGGTTTGGTCAGGGTGTGATTTGGGTGGGCATTCCATGTCCTTTTTTCTATGCTTTGTATTTCTTTGTTTTGGCCTGGTATGGCTCTCAATCAGGGACAGCTCATCGTTGTCGCTGATTGGGAGTCATACTTAGGCAGCCTGTTTTCCTTTGGGGTTTGTGGGTAGTTCATTTCTGTTTAGTATTTTGCACCTGACAGAACTGTTTGGCTGTCGGTTTCTTATTTTTTTTTTTTAAAGTGTTCTATCTTTAATAAATTCATGATGAGCACTAACCACGCTGCACCTTGGTCTACTCTCTTCAACGACGGCCGTTACAACGAGAGCGTACAGGTCGCAGTGGTGGGTAGTATATGGGGCTTTGGTGAAAAAACGGATGGCACTGTGATAGACTGCATTCAGTTTGTTGAGTAGGGTATTGGAGGCTATTTTGTAAATGACACCGCCGAAGTCGAGGATTGGTAGGATGGTCAGTTTTACGAGGGTATGTTTGGCAGCATGAGTGAAGGATGCTTTGTTGCGAAATAGGAAGCCAATTCTAGATTTAACTTTGGATTGGAGATGTTTGATGTGAGTCTGGAAGGAGAGTTTACAGTCTAACCAGACACCTAGGTATTTGTAGTTGTCCACATATTCTAAGTCAGAACCTTCCAGAGTAGTGATGCTGGACAGGCGGGCAGGTGCAGGCAGCGATCGGTTGAAGAGCATGCATTTAGTTTTACTTGTATTTAGGAGCAGTTGGAGGCCACAGAAGGAGAGTTGTATGGCATTGAAGCTCGTCTGGAGGGTTGTTAACACAATGTCCAAAGAAGGGCCAGAAGTATACAGAATGGTGTCGTCTGCGTTGAGGTGGATCAGAGACTCACCAGCAGCAAGAGCGACATCATTGATGTATACAGAGAAAAGAGTTGGCCCAAGAATTGAACCCTGTGGCACCCCCATAGAGACTGCCAGAGGTCCGGACAACAGGCCCTCCGATTTGACACACTGAACTCTATCAGAGAAGTAGTTGGTGAACCAGGCGATGCAATCATTTGAGAAACCAAGGCTATTGAGTCTGCCGATGAGGATGTGATGATTGACAGAGTCGAAAGCTTTGGCCAGGTCAATGAATACGGCAGCACAGTATTGTTTCTTATCGATGGCGGTTACGATATCGTTTAGGACCTTGAGCGTGGCTGAGGTGCACCCATGACCAGCTCTGAAACCAGATTGCATAGCGGAGAAGGTGCGGTGGGATTCGAAATGGTCGGTAATCTGTTTGTTGACTTGGCTTTCGAAGACCTTAGAAAGGCAGGGTAGGATGGATATAGGTCTATAGCAATTTGGGTCAGGAGTGTCCCCTCCTTTGAAGAGGGGGATGACAGCAGCCGCTTTCCAATCTATGGGAATCTCAGACGAGGTTGAACAGGCTAGTGATAGGGGTTGCAATAATTTCGGCAGATAATTTTAGATAGAAAGGGTCCAGATTGTCTAGCCCGGCTGATTTGTAGGGGTCCAGACTTTGCAGCTCTTTCAGAACATCAGCTGAATGGATTTGGGGGAATGAGGGACATGAGGGAACATACACAATGTGCAACCTTCTCTCTATGCATCACTGTTTACCAGGGTTGGGGTCAATTCCGTTTTAATTCCAGTCAATTCAGAAAGCAAACAAAATTCCAATTCGACAATTTCCTCATAGAAAAGCATTGAAGAGGATTTGAATTTCAGTGTAGTTCCTGAATTGAAATGGAATTGACCCCAACCCTGCTGTTCACCAAACTAATTGATAAATAACAGTAAATGCCAAACTTTAATTTTGTTGCATTCTTCATTGACAATAGATCAGCTACTGTGGTATTAGTTCAAAATTCTTCAAGCTCTGTCAAGACATTGGGGATCATGGTTAGACAGCAATTTTCAAGTCTTGCCATACATTTTCAAGCAGTTTTAAGTCAAAACTGTAACTTGGCCACATTCACTATGTTCTTGGTAAGCAACTCCAGTGTAGATTTAGCCATGTGTTGTAGGTTATTGTCCTGCAGGATGGTGAATTCCTCTTCCAGTCTAGTGTAAAGCAGACTGAAACAGGTTTTCCTCCAAGATTATGCCTGTGCTTAGCTTCACCCTGTTTCTTTTTATCCTGAAAAACTCCCCAGTATTTGCCAATGTCAAGCATACTCATACCATGATGCAAATCACCACCATGCTTGAAAATAAGGAGGCAGTTACTCATAAGGCTTTGCATTTAGGCCAAAACGTGTATTACTTTAGTGCCTTGTTGCATACAAGATGGATGTTTCATACATTTTTTCCCACACACATTTTTTTCCCCACAATCATTTAGGTCATTATTGTGGAGTTACTAGAATGTTGTTGATCCATCCTCAGTTTTCTCCCATCACAGCCAATGTACTGTAGCTGTTTTAAAATAATCACCAGTGGCCTCCTTGTAACATCCCTGAGTAGTTTCCTTCCTGTCCTGCAACTCAGTTCAGAAAAATGACTGTATCTTTGATGTGTCTGGGAGGTTTAATGCATAATCCACAGCATAATTAACTTGACCATGCTTAAAGAGATATTCAATGTCTGATTTGGTTATTGTTACCCATTTACCAATCACTGCCCTTCTTTATGAGGCTTTTGAAAAGCTCCCTGGTCTTTGTAGTTGAATCTGTGCTTGAGGGACCTTAAAGATGTATTATGTATGGGGGACAGAGGAAGGGTTAATCATTCAAAAATCATGTCAACGCTTATTATCTCACACAGAGTGAGTCCATGTAACTTCATATGTGATTTATTCAGCCAAATTTTTACTTGTGAACTAATTTAGGTTTGCTTAAATAAAGGGGCTTTATGCTTATGCAATGACTATATTTTAGTTATTAATTTATGTATCTTTTCTTCCACTTTGACAGAGTATTTTGTGTAGAGTGTTGACAGAAAATGACAATTAAATCCATTTTAATCCCACTTTGTAACACACTAAAATGTGAAGAAATCTAATGGGTCTGAATACTTTTGCACGGCACTGTATATACTACACTAACACAAATATAAATGCAACATCCCCATGTTTCATGAGCTGAAATAAAATATATTTTTTAAATTCATATGCACAAAAAGTGTATTTCTCTCAATATTTTTGCAAAAATTAGTTTACATCACTGTCAGTGAGCATTTCTCATTTGCCAAGATAATCCATCCACCTGACAGGTGTGGCATATCAAGAAGCTTATTAAACAGCATGATCATTACACAGGTGACCCTTGTGCTGGGGATAAGAAAAGGTCACTCTAAAACAGTGGTTCTTAACCTTGTTGGAGGTACTGACCCCCACCAGTTTCATATGCGCATTCACCGAACCCTTCTTAATTGGAAAAATGGCTCTCTTCCCCTTGAATTCAGCGAGCGTTGTGTTCTTGTATTGTCCATCTCCATGCAGCTTAAGGAAGTGTTCTCTTAGTTTTGCCGGTGCTAGACTAGAATTGCTCAACTTGGCATTGCAAATCATGCAGTTAGGACGCTGACTCTCATCACGTTCTGTTATACATGTGAATCCATATTGTACATATTCGTCCGACCACTTTCTTTTTTTGCTCGACATAGTTAGTATGAAGGGATTAAAATATTAAGAAAGAAATCACACGACGTACCATCACGACAGTCACAATTCGACTACTGAGCGCGCCAAATTCCCTGCAGCACAGATAGGCCAAGCGATGTTGCGTGATCACCTGCAGCCAATGATGGCCAAGCGGGGCGTGTCATCACGAATCATATGAGTCGGGTGTGTGTCTTGACCTCCGCCGAACCCCTGAGACTGACTCACCGAACCCCTGGGGTTCGATCGAACCCAGGTTAAGAACCACTGCTCTAAAATGTGCAGTTTTGTCATACAACACAATGACACAGATGTATCAAGTTTTGAGGGAGGGTGTAATTTGCATGCTGACTGCTGGACATTCCACCAGAGCTGTTGCCAGATAATTTAATGTTAATTTCTCTACCATAAGCCACCTCCAAAGTTGTTTCAGAGAATTTGGCAGTATGTCCAACCGGCTCACAACCGCAAACCACATGTATGGCGTCGTGTGGGCGAGTGGTTTGCGGATGTCAATGTTGTGAACAGAGTGCCTGCCCCATGTGGGCGGTGGGGTTATTGTATGGGCAGGCATAAACTACAGACAACGAACACAATTGCTTTTTATTGATGCAATTTGAATGCACAGAAATACCATGATGAGATCCTGAAGCCCATTGTGAGACCCATCGATATTCCCAGTCATGTGAAATCCATAGATTAGGGCCTAATGAATTTATTTCAATTGACTTATTTCCTCATGTGAACTGTAACTCAGTAAAATCTTTAAAATTGTTGCATGTTGCATTTATATTTTTGTTCAGTATAGATGTAGGCATAACAACGTGACAGAATTTTCAGTTTTTATTATTTGATTTAATGTATATGAACTTTGACACCACTTTGATGTGTATATGGTCCCGTGTGGCTCAGTTGGCAGAGCACGGCACTTGCAACAGCAGGGTTGTGGGTTTGAGTTTCGCGGGGTTCCAGTTTGAAGATGTATGAACTCACCACTGAAAGTTGCTCAGAGTGTCTGCTTAAATGTATGTGACAAGTCAGAATTTGTCACCAATATACATTTATATTCCTTATTATTGAAAAACTGAGTTGAACAAACTACAGATGTGACCACTGAGTGTAAAATATGGGAAAGGTTTTACAGTAGTAATATAATTCCAGAAATAAGGAAAACTTATGATGAATCTACAAAAACAGACCAGAAATAATATAAAAAGTCTCCCAATTATCCCATTGTTTTTAATCTTTTTCTACAAACAAAACAAATGTATAGATGATTTAAGTGCAAGGCAGCATGCTATTCTTCGCAGTGATAGACAAAATGGTGACGGGGCAATATCCCAAAATGCCAAACAGCATATTGACATTAACATAAAATAAATGTTCACAGACAGATTATTTAATTAGAATCTATCTACACTGAACAAAAATATAAATGCAACATGTAACAATTTCAAAGCACTGAGTTACTGTTCATAGAAATCAGTCAATTTAAATAAAAAAAACAATCCATTGATAAAGCTGTTGATTGTTGTCCCACTCCCCTTCAATGGCTGTGTGAAGTTGTTGGATATTGGCGGGAACTGAGAATTGCGGTCGTACACGACGATCCAGAGCATCCTAAACGAGCTCAATGGGGGCCATGTCTGGTAAATATGCAGGCCATGAAAGAACTGGGACCTTTTCAGCATCCAGGAATTGTGTACAGATCCTTGCGACATGGGGCTGCGCATTATCGTGCTGAAACATGAGGTGATGGCGGCGGATGAATGGCACGACAATGGGCCTCAGGATCTCGTCACGGTATCTCTGTGCATTCAAATTGTCATCAATAAAATGCGATTTTGTTTGTTGTCCGTAGCTTATAGCTGCCCATACCATAACCCCACATCCACCATGGGGTACTCTGTTCACAACATTGACATCAGCAAACAGCTCAACCACACAACGCCATACACGCGGTCTGTAATCTACCCGGTAAAGTTGAAACCGGATTCATCTGTGAAGAGCACACTCCTCCAGCGTGCCAGTGACCATTGAAGGTGAGCATTTAACCACTGAAGTCGTTTACGACGCCAAACTGCAGTCAGGTCAAGATCCTGATGAGGATGACGAGAACGCAGATGAGCTTCCCTGAGGCGGTTTCTGACAGTTTGTGAAGAAATTCTTCAGTTGTGCAAACCCACAGTTTCATCAGCTGTCCGGGTGGCCGGTATCAGATGATGTGGAGGTCCTGGGCTGCCTTGGTTACACATGGTCTGCGATTGTGAGGCCGGTTGGATGTACTGCAAAATTCTCTAAAAAGACATTGGAGGTGGATTGATGTAGAGAAATGAACATTAAATTCTCTGGAAAGAGCTCTGGTGGACATTCCTGCAGTCAGCATGCTAATTGAACAGTCCCTCAAAACATCAGACATCTGTGGCATTGAGTTGTTTTTTCTTTATTTGACTATTTTCTACATTGTACAATAATAGTGAAGACATCAAAACTTTGAAGTAACACATTTGGAATGTTGTAACCAAAAAAAAAAGTAGCCACCCTTTGCCTTGATGACAGCTTTCCACACTCTCGGCATTCTCTCAACCATCTTCATGAGGTAGTAACCTGGAGTGCATTTCAATTAACAGGTGTGCCTTGTTAAAAGTTCATTTGTGGAATTTCTTTCCTTCTTAATGCATTTGAGCCAATCAGTTGTGTTCTGACAAGGTAGGGGTGGTATACAGAAGATAGCCCTATTTGGTAAAAGACCAAGTCCAAATTATGGCAAGTACAGCTCAAATAAGCCAAGAGAAATGACAGTCCATCATTACTTTAAGACATGAAGGTCAGTCAATCCGGAAAATTTCAAGAACTTTGAAAGTTTCTTCAAGTGAAGTCGCAAAAACCATCAGGCGTTATGATGAAACTGGCTCTCATGAGGACCGCCACAGGACAGAAAGACGCAGTTACCTCTGCTGCAGAAGATAAGTTCATTAGTTAACAGCCTCAGAAATTGCAGCCAAAATAAATGCTTCACAGAGTTCAAGTAACAGACACATCTCAACATCAACTGTTCAGAGGAGACTGCATGAATCAGGCCTGCATGGTCGAATTGCTGCAAAGAAACCACTACTAAAGGACACCAATAAGAAGAAACACGAGCAATGGACATTAGACCTGTGGAAATCTGTCCTTTGGTCTGATAAGTCCAAATGTGCAATTTTTGGTTTCAACCGCCGTGTCTGAGAGACGCAGAGTATGTGAACAGATGATCTCCGCATGTGTAGTTCCCAGTGTGAAGCATGGAGGAGGTGGTATGATGGTGCTTTGCTGGCGACACTGATTTATTTAGAATTCAAGGCCCACTTAACCAGCATGGATACAACAGCGTTCTGCAGCGATACGCCATCCCATCTGGTTTGCGCTTAGTGGGACTATCATTTGTTTTTCAACAGGACAATAACCTAACACACCTCTAGGCTGTGTAAGGGCTATTTGACCAAGATGGAGAGTGATGGAGTGCTGCATCAGATGGCCTGGCCTCCACAATCAACAGACCTCAACCCAATGGAAACGGTTTGGGATGAGTTGGACAGCAGAGGGAAGGAAAAGCAAGTGCTCAGCATATGTGGAAACTTCTTCAAGACCGTTGGAAAAGCATTCCAGGTGAAGCTGGTTGAGAGAATGCCAAGAGTGTGCAAAGCTGTCATCAAGGCAAAGGGTGGCTACTTTGAAGAATCTAAAATATATTTTGATTTGATTAACACTTTTTTGGTTACACATGATTCCATATGTGTTATTTCATAGATTTGGTGTAAAAATAAAGAAAAACCCAAACTTTTGACTATTGCTGTATATCTGTTCTCAGCAGATGGATTGGTTGTGAATACAATTTCAACCTCACTTTTTTGAATACTTGCAGAGGTACTACAGAATACAAATCTATTGAACAAATAATTACTTTGACATCAAATTCTGTCAACCTCCCAAAAAGAATGACAGGTGACAAATGGCCTAACCACAAAAAAGAAATGTACAATGCATAATGAAATATATTCTAAAATGTAGCCTAAAACACATACAGTATATTGTAATAGTTAATAGCTTACCATTTGTCTTTACAAAAATGTAAGACATTATCAATGCTGTTCTCTATACATATGGTATCTAAAAAGGTTAATTGACCTGCGATCCAAATCTGCATGTCGAGGCTGCATCTTACAATTACATCATAATACCATCATAAGAGTTTACAAGCACCGTCCTAGACTGTAGTCAAGAACTTTCTGTAAAGAAAGATAAAAAAAAAGACTTTAAAAGGCTAGATACAACTTTCATCAGTGACATTTTATTTTTAAACTCTGCATTGTTGGAAAGGGCTCTTACGGAAGTATTTCACAGTAAAGTCTACACAAGAGGTATTCTGCGCATGTGACAAATTACATTTGATTTTAAATGGACCACGTAGTTTACAGTACCTACCAATGTGTGTAATAAGTGTTGTGTGTGGCATAACTCTGGGCTGAGCAAATGCAAGGCATACTCAGGCCTGAACATTTTAATGAAAGACTGCATGGGAGAGCCTGTTCACAAGATAACACAGCATGATAGAACAGCAACACAAATAAGGCTTATACAACACAGTGAAATACAATAGCTTATCAATAAAAACAACATACTGGCAGTAACAGACAATCATTCTATTTTCAGTTATGTAAACATAGTAGATGGTGTCTTTGGTGGCACATAACATGCATACCACATTTCAATACTAAGTGTAGAAGAGGTTCGTTACATTTTTGGGAATTTGCTTCGGAAAGTATTCAGACCCCTTGACTTTTTTCCACGTTGTTCCGTTACAGCCTTATTCTACAATTTATTAAATTCAATGTTTTACTCAATCTACAAACAATACCCTATAATGACAAAACAAAAACAGGTTTTTAGAAGGTATTTAAAAAAACTTTATTTACATAAGTAATCAGACCTTTTGCTATGAGACTAAATAAAGCTCAGGTGCATCCTGTTCCATTGACCATCCTTGATATGTTTCTACAACTTGATTGTAGTCCACCTGTGCTAAATTCAATTGATTGTACGTGACTGAAATTCACACACCCATTTTACATTTTAGTCATTTAGCAGATGCTCTTATCCAGAGCGACTTACAGTAGTGAATGCATACATTTCATACATTTTTTTTCTCCCCGTACTGGTCCCCCGTGGGAATCAAACCCACAACCCTGGCGTTGCAAACACCATGCTCTACCAACTGAGCCACACGGGACCACACCCGTCTATATTAAAAGGTCCCACAGTTGACAGTGCATATCAGAGCAAAAAACCAGGTCGAAGGAATTGTCCGTAGAGCTCCAAGACAGGATTGTGTCGGGGCACAGATATGGGGAAGTATACCAAAAAAATGTCTGCAGTATTGAAGGTCCCCAAGAACACAGTGGCCTTCATTATTCTTAAATGGAAGATGTTTGGAACCACCAAAACTCTTCCTAGAACTGGCCTCCCGGTCAAACTGAGCAATAGGGGGAGAAGGTTCTTGGTCATGGAGGTGACCAAGAACCCAATGGTCACAGACAGAGCTCCTCTTTAGAGATGGAAAAACCTTCCAGAAGGACAATCATCTCTGCAGCACTCCACCAATCAGGCCTTTATGGTAGTGGCCAGACAGAAACCACACCTCAGTAAAAAAGACACATGACAGCCCGCTTGGAGTTTGCCAAAAAGCACCTAAAGACTCTCAGACCATGAGAAACAAGATTCTCTGTTCTGATGAAACTCAGACTAAACTCTTTGGCCTGAATGCCAAGCGGCATGTCTGGAGGAAACCGGACACCATGCCTACGGTGAAGCATGGTGGTGACAGCATCATGCTGTGGGGATGTTTTTCAGCAACAGGGACTGGGAGACTAGTCAGGATCGAGGAAAAGATGAATGGAGCAAAGTACAGAGATCCTTTATGAAAACCTGAACCAGAGAGCTCAGGACCTCAGACTGGGGCGAACATACACCTTCCAACAGGACAACGATTCTAAGCACACAACCAAAACACCGCAGGAGTGGCTTCGGGACAAGTCTCTGAATGTCCTTGAGTGGCCCAGCCATAGTCTGGACTTGAACCCGATCGAACATCCCTGAAGACACATGAAAAGAGCTGTGCAGCGACGCTCCCCATCCAACCTGACAGAGCTTGAGAGGATCTGCAGAGCAGAATGGGAGAAACTCCCCAAATACAGGTGTGCCAAGCTTGTAGCGTCATACCCAAGACTCGAGGCTGTAATCGCTGCCAAAGGTGCTTCAACGAAGTACTGAGTAAAGGGTCTGAATACTTTTGTAAATGTGATATTTTCATAAATCTGCAAAAATGTCTAAAAACCTGCTTTTGCTTTGTCATTATGGGGTATCGTGTGTAGATTGATAAAGGGAAAAAAACGATTTAATCAATTTTAGAATAAGGCTGTAACGTAATAAAATGTAGAAAAAGTCAAGGGGTCTGAATACTTTCCGAAGGCACTGTGTGTTTGTTACATTCAACAGGGCGAACCATATCCAGTTTTTCTTCCTTTAATGGTGAAATCTGTCTGCTGCTCATAGTCCACTGGCTTTACAGGCAGGGCTTTAAAGTGCACATTTGCGACTAAATATTTTGCTGTGCGACCTCAACATGGAGTTTTAATTTGGGAGCACCAGTGCAACAAAATAAATATAATTTCATTTTATTTGTATAATTTTTGTAATAAGGCTTCGCTGTACCATCGTTTCCCCAAGCCCAGATTCATTAGCGTCATGCTTGCACCATTAATACAGCAAAAACTGCTTGTTTCTAGCCCAAACAGTTCAAAAGAGCTGACCCATATTATCAGTGCCAAGTTTGTTGTTTTTTTGTCACAGATTGGGAGGCCACATTTTACATTCATAAACCATGTCGCGGGACGTTCTAAAACTACTTGCTCACCGCATTTGTTTTTACACCTTGTTCAGTCATGTTTGATACATCATTAGCTAGCTAGCTAACAACCTGATAACAGTATATCCAAACATTTGGGGGCACAGAAAGAAAGGAAAAGGGATAGCTTCTTCAGGAGATCCATGATCATAGCAATGAACGAATGACGTCTTGCATGTCATCACAAACTTGATGCTCTTAAAGAGACGGTGTACAACGTTAAATGTTAAAAAAGTGAATTTACATGTAGAGACCTAATATTCCACAAATGACTTAATTTTAATGAAGTATTTATATCAACATTTTTGCTTTTTATAATAAACAAATGTGTTTACAGGGTTTCATAGTCATTTCTAGGGCACAACATGTGCTTTAGAAGTAGCTAGGCTATACTGTATCTTAACCAATTTTAAAAATCACTTTTCTGGTGTTCCTACATTTTATGTGGTGCTCCTACATTTTTTAAAGTTAGCTTAGAGCCCTGCTTACAGAACTGCCAGACTCACAACCAAGGTTGAGGCATCTTATTGTGTTGATTGTAAGGATGAGAGCTAACGGTCGATGTGTAAAAAAGGGCCTCACCACCACCATCTGATGCCTTAACTGATCTCCCATAGGGGGCATGGGGCCGACAGGATTCTGATTGCAAAGGAAGATGAGATGGCCTATGTAACGGTCCTGTAATCTGAGAGATATAATTACATGATACTCTCTCAGTCATTTTGCTAGCTGAGAACTGTTGAGATTTACAGTTTGGGACTCGACTGACAGGCTGACTGAATGATACCATGTGTCTGTTTTGAGTTTGATAGAGACTGTGCGTCTGCTCTGTTCTTTTCCCATCTGCTCGTGGGTGCGTTACAGTCCCCTCAGTCTCTGGTTGCCATGACGGAAACATGATCTGTCTATTATCCCTGTTTTCCGAAGTGGAAATGTGTCCATTATTTTTGCGGTGAAGCGAGGACACTCTCTTTGAGTCGCTTTCAGTTCTAGGGCAAAACGCTAGTGCTGCCCCACTCCCTAAATACATGTCAGTCATCTCTAACTCCAAGCTCTCCGTGTCCAGGGATCTACTCTTCCTGTTTAAGGCCAGAGGACTCGGCAGAGGAGCCAGTGGACTCGACCGATTGACTTGTGTAAGGCTAAGGTGACGTGGCAGGCTGGCGATTCCCCAAGTATTACTGAGGAGACTCTGTTCATAGAGGTCAAACATTCGTAAGTCACATTCAGCAAATGCATCCTTTTGCAGGTAGCTTTCTTCAAACACTTCATAAGGCGACGTGATGTATTCTTCCTCCATTACCATATCCATCTGCTGGTCATATTCCCCCTCGTTATCCATGTCCACGACATCAAATGTGACAATGGCTGGGAGGGCTTGCATGTTTTGGGCAAAGGGAGATTTTGACTCAGAGCCTCCCATGCTTTCAGTTGAATTACTATAAACATGTGATTGTTTTGTGAAGTCCACTAGGGCTTGGGAGAAGCAAACTGTCTGGTCATCCTCCAAGTCATTATTTGTTTCTTTAGATAGATCATGATTTCCTCTTAACTGTGGGGACTGTGGCTTGTTTTGCTCAAAGTCAATTTCTTGTGATTGACATGTTGAGGTAAAGGTGCCAACAACTGCATCTGACAATTTAGGGTTGCCAAGCATTTTCTCCCTACTCCCAGTTAGCCTGTCCTCTTCAATTAGACCAGTTTCAGGAGCAAACACAGCATTTACATCTTCCTCACCACACTGAGCTGACATGTCTAAAAACTCAAGTGGATCAGAGACGGGCAGCTTAGCTTTTTCAAAAGGTGGACTGATAAGACTGTCATCAGGTTCAAAAAGCTCATACAGTGCATCGCCACTATAACTGTCCCTTGGTAGGCTATCGGTCCTGATCCTGTCAACTTTCTCACGTACGTCTTCATCTTGTCCTGGGGTGGTAGAGTCATAGTAACCCTCATCGCTGTTAGGAACTGACACTTGATTTTCGCTCTGTGGGGTCATGACATCCGAAGATGTAAGGGTGGTCTCTGTAACTCCAAGACCACCATTACTGTTGCTGCTGATGTCCATGGTACAGGAGCTAGATGGCTCTTCAGGTGTCATCCTAGGACTTTCACTGTGCTCTAGAAAGTCTTCTTCCTGGCTGTGGGTATAGCAAGCGTCCTCATTTTCCCAGAGGTCATGGAGATAATCCCCATCCACCTTAACAGGGGTGGCCATTTCTTCTCCTCCACCCTGGTACGTAACATAACAGGAACTCCTTTTGCCTGCATTTCGACTCCTTTCCCCCGAGACTGTGCCCTGAGAATCTGCAATACTGTCGTCATCTTGATCAGCTATTATGTCACCACAACCAGTGAGCGAGTCAAAACTCTTTAGAGAGGCCACATCAGCAAACATCAAGCTCATCTGAGATGAGCCAGTTGGCAGTTGGACGTTCACAGTAGACTCTAGGTTATTCTTCGGGAAAGAATCTGGTTCTGTGTTTATATGGAGTGTCTCTACAATATCCTCACCTTTCTTCAGGTCCCCTATCAGAGAATACAGACTCCCTTGTTTCACCATGTCTTTCTCAGACACTATGACATCAACATTAATACATTCAGGAGCAATTGTCAAACAATCGTCAACATTTGCCGAAACAGACACATTGGATTCAGACCAACTGCCCAGGCACTCCGTGTCATTTTGGTCAATGATAGTCTGGGCAATAGGCACCTCTTTGTTGCAGACATGAGAATTCGCAACCATTTCATTTTTTTCAAAATCACAATTTCTATTCTTTCTACGACGCCTGATGCTGTTAAAAAGTTCTCTCAAACCCTTTTTCTGCCGGGGGAGAGAGAATGACTTCTGATCACCAGTAGGGTGACCAAATTCCCTACCAGGCTTTCCAGCAGTATCTTTCTGGCTGTGGTACTCAAAATATCCTGCTGGGACATATCCAATTCCCAGACTGTCCTCCCAGTCTGCCTTGCTAAGTCCATCATGAGTTTTACTCTTGCTGACTCCCTTCTTAGAGGACCACTTGTTCAGATTTTTGTTCCTTCCCCCAAAGAAGTTGGGTAAAACACAGATGCTTTTGCGTCCTCCAAAGAATCTTAAGGCAGTCCTCCTCAGTTTCCCTGATGGCTGATGCTCAGGGGGTACAGCATCAGAAATGTCAGATGGAGGCTTTACTTCAGTCTGTGAATCCTGGTCACCCATGGCCGTCTGCTCACAGCCAGCAGACAAATGCTTTGTATCACTTGCTGGCTCATTTCCGTCGCAGTGCTCCATGGCAACAATCTACAGGAAGGTGAAGTGAACAGATATGAGCATGATGGTATCACCATCAGGTGCAAAGACTGCTGGCAATCAATCTTCCAAAACCATTTGCTTCCATTTTTCTGAAATGTAGGACAAACAAAGGATTAGGCATAGAAGGATTAGATTCTGTGTTATACAGTGATGGGCCTACGTGAATCATTTTGGCCTTATTTACGGTGGTTTTCTTTACATCAGATGAAATAACACATGTATAGGTAATTATCTACCTGGCAAAGCGTTCAGAACAAGTGTTATGCTATCTGCATAGAAAGTGTAAAGCAAACTGTCCATTGACATACGTGCAACAGGAACAGAGAAATAAACAATAGACAGCAGGACATTACCTAAATTGTTTTAGCTTGGGATAGCTTTCAATTAATCACCTGTTTTGGAAGCAAAATCATTATGTAGACTAATTGTTTATGCAATACACTACACGAGTAAACCGAGATGCGTGACGTTTACCAAGAAGTCGTCAGGTTGGGACCACAAAGCAATGTGTCGCTAGCAGTGGCAGCTAACGAACGTTACCTTGTGCCTATCCCGCAAATCTAAAAGGATGTAGCACTATCGGCTGCCTAGGCTAGCTACCAGCAATTTATCTACCTCGCTAGCAATATTTAGAAAACTAGGTTAACACAACCAACTCCGTTTTCTACCTAGCTAACTTCTTCAATTAAATAACATTTTACACCCTTAGCTCGCTAGCAACAATGGCAATGCATGGCTGGAAAATACACGTTGACTAGCCTAGGAGACAAGCATTGTCTGCAAGCATTAAATTGAAGGGAATATTTGCTATATTTCCAATAAGGGTTTACGGGGTGGGTGGATATATAAATGAACCGACCTTGTTGGGCTCCTACACGCCAGAATAACAGACAATAAATCCGAATCACTTTCTTCAGTCGTGCAACACAAACAGTCTTGAGCCTCTTGTTAATGTACGCATTGAATTCTGGTAGTTGTAGTGAGAGCGGGGTGTGTCCTGGGGTCCAAAGAGGATCCAGAGTATGTATTGAGCGGTTTTGCCTCTTTCTCTCTGATTTATCTTTTACCGGTAGTTCTAGATTGCTAAAGACCATTTATACCTTTCAAATTCATTCAAAGAGGGTGCTCAATCTAGAATCATTTCCCCAACAAAACATTTAGTAAATACTTTCCTGACTGACAATGTCTTTCATTTAAGTCATTTAGCAGACGGTCTTATCCAGAGCGACTTACCTTTGACATTGTCAGACTACATGGCTCAGACTACATGGCTAATATAGCTCAATTGAATTGTTAGTACTGGAATATGTCATGCTCTATATAGCTTCAGTTACACCCTCAGTATATATATATATATATATATATATATATATATATATATATATATATATATATAGACTGAGGGTGTAACTGAAGCTATATAGAGCATGACATATATATATATCATACACACCGAGTGCACAAAACATTAGGAACACCTGCATTTTACATTACAGACTGAACAGGTGAACACTAAGATCCCTTCTTCTTCTGTGGGTTTTATGGCAGACTACAAACCAAAAACATGTATTGCTGCCACCAACTGGACGGGTTGAAATCAAAACAAGGTAAAAAGAAAACCCATATGTGATATGGAAACTAACTTAATCCACCCAAATAAAAATGTACATTGACAAAACAAAACTCCCACTTCATCCTTATTTCAATTCTCCATATCTCCCTTCTCAGGTTCTAGAGTACGGCTTGTGACAATATTCCATGTAACTCCTTTGCCGAGAAATCTTTCAGCCCCAGGAACCGCTCTGCCTCTTCCACAATGATTTCTATCTTCCTGGACCTTCTCTCCACCTTGGCAGTGCCATTTATCACCATAGCTATAAAGACCACAAAGTCCACCTTATTAACCTTTAAAAAGGTCAGGATCCTGCTGGTGAAAGTCAACCCCTGCAGCCAGCAGTATCCACCACCATGGACTCTTCAAGTGCACCATTCACACCCTCAACCCTTTTAACAGCAGCTGCATATTATATGCTCTGGACAGCCCTGACTTTGGCCACCTCGTTCTCTTTCACCCTTGTGGGGCATTTGAAAGATGTGGCTTCATGGTTCCCACAATTACAAAGTCACATTTTCATCACTTTTATAACACATATGATCTTTTCCACAACTTGGACATCTCAGCTTCTCCCTTCTGCAAACACTTGACACATGACCAAAAGCTTTACAATGATCACACTGCATTGGTTTTGGGATAAATGCTCTAACTCTGTAGTTAACATACACTAACTGCACTTGAGTAGGGAGACACTCCATATCAAAAAACAGATAGGTTTAACTTTTTCTTTATTCACCACACAATTCATCCGACGTACATCAATCACTCCAGGAATATTTTTTCTCTCTTCAAAATCTACGTCCTACAAGACACCAGACATAATCCCCTTGAGGGGTGCCCTGTTCCTAAGAGATACACACAACACTTCAAACTTATCAAATTGGGTGAGACGCAGCACACGTTTCTTCTGATCCTCAGAAACACAAACAAATCAAAACCAGCCCGCGTCTCGGGATCCTCACAGCCTTAACTCTACCCACCAGTTTGGATATCTCAAATGGATTCAAGCTTGGTAATTCGATCAGCTGCTCCCCATTTACAAACCGTACTACTACAATATATGAAGTGACATTCTCACTGTACTCTACTTTTCTCCGTTTTCCTTTCTTTTGGACAATATTCCAATTCTCCTTGATTCTAGGCCATTAGATTCAGGATCCACTTCATCATCCGCTTCCGCCATCTTTACAGCTATGATCCCTTATCGATGGCACCTGTTAAATTCACTTCAAATCAGTGTAGATGAAGGGGAGGAGACTGGTTAAAGGATTTTTAGCCCTCGAGACAATTGAGACATGGATTGTTCCTAAGGGCTGCAGGTAGCCTAGTGGTTAAGCACGTTGGGAAAATAAGCTGTTTATAAACCCTGAGCTAACTAGGTGAAAAATCTGTCGATGTGCCCTTGAGCAAGGCACTTATCCCCAATTGCTCCTGTAAGAGCGCCTGCCAAATGTATACAATTGTGTATTTCTGCCATTCAGAGGGTGAATGGTCAAGACAAAAGGTGTAAGTGCCTTTGAACAGGGTATGGTGGATGCCAGGAGCACTGGTTTGAGTGTAAAGAACTGCAGAACTAGGGTTTTCACACGCAACAGTTTCCTGTGTGTATCAAAAATGGTCCACCACCCAAAGGACACCCAGTCAACTTGACACAACTGTGGGAAGCATTGGAGTCAACATGGGCCAGCATCCCTGTGGAAGCTTGACACCTTGTATAGTCCATGCCCTGACAAATTGAGGCTGTTCTGAAGGCAAAGGGGGGTGCAACTGAATATTAGGAAGGTGTTCCTAATGTTTTGTACACAGATATTTGTATATAAGTGTAAAGCACCTTGAATGTAATTATATAATACTTTATCATACATTCATAATGTTTAAAAATAAAATACATATTTTCTGATGCAAAATTAGTTCAAGACATTTTAATGGTTGTCATTTCTACTGCACATTCTATTTTATGCTGACATTGCAGTATTACAAAAAATTCCACACATTATGGAAGAGGGATAAAACAAGAAAATGAAAAACATGATTGCATAATTGATTGAAAAAACATTGAGAATAAACATTACACAACTATTCTCAAATTCAGGACAAATGTGTACTATTTCAACATCACTATGAAATGTTTTGCAAAAAGTAAGCATTATGTTTCATGTAGCAAAAGCATAGGGACAATATATGCTTTCTCAGAGATGCATAGCAATTGTTGGGACTGATTTGTATTGCAAGAAGTTTATCATGCTTGATGGCATTTCCAGATGGTCAATGGACTGGATTCTGTTGATCTTCCTGAGGTATCCTCGGATGGCAAGTCGGCACTGTGATACAAGGGACTTGGGAAAACCTAGCAAAAATAACAACTGAATGAGTTAGTTAATAAAAAAATACCTGGTTATTACACATACATAGATTCAATAGTCTATTAAAATAGTCAAATGCTGCTCTGTCAGCAAAGCAGTTCAGTACTGTATTGTACTATCAAGTAGCAATTCAACAAACAAAAAAAACAGATGCTTGTTTAATGTCAATAAAAGCCTTACCAGAAATCAATAGGAGAAAACCAACGTTAATCAACAGCATAACTCCTGCATTACCTCTTTCTTGCAGCAGCAGCTCCACTGCCTCATTCTGCTTTGTGGACTTTTCTATGATGAGAGTGGGGAGGTAGACATTTGCACCAAAGTCAATCAAAAGTTGGATGTACTCCACCCCACAGCCATGTCTGAGGCACATTTCAAGCACGGTCTTAGGCTGCTTGATTTTACTCAGTAGTTTTGCATCTGTGCAGTTGTAATTTGGATCAGCCCCATAGAGAAGCAATACTTTAAAGCAGTCTAAGTGTCCATACACAGCAGACAGATAGAGGGGACCACTAGAAACACTGGCACTTGAAGTAAACAGCAAGACTTTGGATCTGGAGTTGACCTCAGCACCATGTTTAAGAAGTTGCTTCAAAATCTCAACATCCCCTTCCCTGGCTGCAGTCAGGACCGGAGAGCAGTTGTTATACAAGCTGCCATTGGGGTTAGCACCTGCCCTGAGGAGGGCTAAAACACAGTTGAAGTATTTCCCACAGACAGCTGTGAAAAGTGGGGTCTGAGCCTTCACATCTAGACAGTCCACCTCTGCTCCGTGGGCCAGCAGAACCTGCAGACACCTGAGATGACCTTTAGATGCAGCCATTCGTAAAGGTGTTCTTGGGATACCCCAGCCGCTCCTACAGTTGATGAACTTTCTATACTTTTCTTGAGAGAGCAGCTCATCAAGGAGTCTGTCATCATTGTTGGACACTGCCTGATGGAGCAGTTGACCTTCACCGTTGTTGTCCTTTTCTTCTAGAATGTTTTTTAACTGGATCATAGAAATCTGTTTCGAAACAAGAAAAACACCATAATTAAAGCAATAATATCCATAATACACACACTGTTGGTTATACAAAATGATGAGCATTAACTAGTTATACTGGTAACATTTGTTGTTGTTTAAAGGCTGTTGATAGCTAGCTAACATTACCTAGCTAGCTATTTTTCTATGACGAAGTATACGGCAAACATTTGCACCAAAGGCAATCAAGCTAGTTAACGTTATGTACAACAATAGATGGAATAATCTTTGACAATAACTAAAGATTAGTATGTTTGCTATCAAATAACTATAAACACGAACTGCTGAAGAAGCTAACGTTAGTAGTTGACTTCCTGACTAACAATCCATATCCGATTATTCTGTGCGTAGAGATCATTTTAAGCCTAACACGAACCCTTTTCCTAACCTTATTATCCTAACCTGCTGCGTAAATTCTTCTAACCGACTACGAAAAAGTAACTTCCGGTCGTAGCTGTCTTCCACCTAGTCAGAACGGTGTCCACTAGTTACCACAGCCACAAAGTCAAAATGGTCTACATCGTAAAAATTCATGAAAACAAAAAATAGCTTTTTGGTATTAATTTAAGGTTAAGCATAAGATTAGGTTTAAAATCACATTTTAAGAAGAGACCAGTGAAAACCGTCCATCACCAAGCTTTGCGAGCTTACTAGCTAAGTTAGCTAGCTAACTAATACATGCCTATGCTAATCGATGCAGCTGTGTTATCTAGCTAGCTAGGGACAAGTCAACAACAAAGAAACTCATATTGTCCTTGTCAATACTTGTAAGACGAGACCATTTTCAAACAGTGACATGACTATCTAACGGGCAAACATTTGTTACCTTGACAGATGAACAACAGTCGATGTAGTGCTGGGCCGGGCCGTGTTGCGGTGACAGCAGTGAGCGCGCGCAGTGAGCGCGCGCATTCAAATCAAAGGAAATTTTATTGGACGCGTCGCGTACACATATTTAGTACATTTTATTTCGGGTGGAGCTAAATGTTTATGTTCCAAACTCCAACAGTGCAGTAATACCTGACAATACATGCAAATCCCATAAATAAAAATAATGGAATTAAGAAATATACGAACGAACAATGTCAGAGTCCGGAATATAAATATATGTATATGATGGTGTGTATAGACATTATGGGCAGTATATGAATAAAAAAAGATGCGTACCGCCGTAGTTATAAAGGATAGAGGCCTTGACTAGAATACAGTATATACATATGAAATGGGTAAAACAGTATGTAAACATTATTAAAGTGAAAAGTGTTCAATGACTATGTATTGCACATAGGTCAACAGTTTCTAAAGTGCATGATTGAGTACAGGGTGGTAGCCAGCTAGTAACAGTGACTAAAGTTCAGGGCAGTGTCCTGGGCAGCAGAGCCGAAGGAAGTAGGGGTGCTGAGGGTGATGCAGCACCGCCTGAAAAATTAGGAATAAAAACATAAAAGAATATAACTCCCCGCCCCCCTTTCACAAAACTAGTACACTGGGCATTTGTTAGTCCTCTATTAGCAGACCGATACAGCAAAAATGTATTCTACCCCCCCTAATAAATATACATAAATACATTATTTTAAGTCAGAAAATTGCATCAAACCTGAAAAGAGTTGCACATAGTCCATTTGGCCTCACCACTGTTCTCATCTTTGTCCACTACAATATTAAAACTTGTCTCGAGGACATTCTCCTTGTCGGCTTCTTTTCACTATACTTGTTCATAAGCTATATGTTTTGTTGAGCTGCAATTGGCTGACACATAACAAGCTCACACAGTTCTCATGAGTCCTCACACATTATATTAACAAAAGGACTGGTCCAGTCAGTAAATCAGTTTTAATTGAACATACCCAAGACCCGTTATAACAGACCCGGCCCAGATCCGAGACAAAAGTCAGAATTTAGGACCCGGACCTGCTCGGATCCCAGGTCAGATCTCAGAATTCTGAGTCTGGTGGACCCGTGAAGACCTCTACCACCATCTAACCCTACACATATCAACACTATAACAAACAAAAACTATTCCTACCAGATCCTAGTCCAGGCCAACAGCCTGGGAGGATGGAACCAATTCTCTTAATGCCCCTGTAGATCTGCACTAAAATCTTGTACACCCAAAAATGTCTCTGCTGCTGCCACATCTATTTTCTGGGAGTTTTGTGCCATCAGTGGAGTACCATTAATAACCATATGATTTCTTGTGTTTCTAGCTAGCTTACTAAAGCCCATCCTCTCTGGATGTCTCTATTCAGGCACACTCATTCAGTTGAATCACGTATCCTTGGGCTATCCTCTTGGAAATGTTAAGAACGTTGAAGCTCATCTACTGCGCTCTATGCAATTTAAAAACTCTAAAAAGCTATTTGGAGAAGAGCACATTGGTTGCTGTGGCTTCATTCACCTCAGTTGATTTATACTGAATAAAAATATTAAAATGCAACAATTTCAAAGATTTTACTGAGTTACAGTTCACATAAGGAAATCAGTCAATTTAAATTAATTCATTAGGCCCTAATCTATGAATTTCACATGACTGGGAATACAGATATGCATCTGTTGGTCAAAGATACCTTAAAACATTTTTTTTTAAGTAGTGGAGTGGAGTGGATCAGAAATCCAGTCAGTATCTGGTGTGACCACCATTTGCCTCATGCAGCGCAACACATTTATTTCGCATGGAGTTGATCAGGCTGTTGATTGTGGCCTTTTCAAAGGTTGTGCAAAGTTGCTGTATATTGGCTAGTCGATCCAGAGCAACCCAAACATTCTCAATGGGTGACAATTCTGGTGAGTATGCAGGCCATGGAAGAACTGGGAAATGCTCTGATTCCGGAAATTGTGTACATATCCTTGCGACATCAGTCCATGCATTATAATGGAACTCTATTGTTACATGGAACTCTATTCCACATCAGGTAACTGAAGCTAGTAGTAGAAACAGATTTAATAAATATTTTAAGAATACACCTTATGAAACTGCAGTGACTTAAGCGACACACACTTACACATAACACGCACACTCTACACACACATGGATTTTGTATTGTAGATATGTGGTAGTAGAGTAGTGGCCTGGGGGAACACTTAATGTGTTGTGAAAAGTGTTATGAAATGTTATGTCATATTTGTATTGTATATAACTGCCTTAATGTTGCAGGACCCCAGGAAGAATAGCTGCTGCCATGGGGATCCTTAATAAATACAAATGTTTTGTACACGCAGTGTATTTTTCTCTGCAAGAAAATATTCTAGCACATTTTTCTGGACACTCTTCCATGAAGCCCAACTCTGTGGAGTGTACGGCTTAAAGTGGTCCTATGGACAGATACCCCAATCTCCGCTGTGGAGCTTCGCAGCTCCTTCAGGGTTATCTTTGTTGCCTCTCTGATTAATGCCCTCCTTGCCTGGTCCATGAATTTTGGTGGGCTGCCCTCTGTGTTGCAGGTTTGTGGGTGGTGCCATATTCCTTCCATTTTTTAATAATGGATTTAATTGTGCTCCTTGGGATGTTCAACATTTCAGTATTTTTCTTTTATGAGCCAACCCTGATCTGTACTTCTCCACAACTTTGTCCCTGACCTGTGGTCTTCATGGTGCCACTTGCTTGGTGGTGCCCCTTGCTTAGTTGTGTTGCAGACTCTGGGGCCTTTCAGAACAGGTGTATATATACTGAGATCATGTGCCAGACCATGTGACACTTAGATTGCACACAGGTGGACATTAACAAATTATGTGACTTCTGACGGTAATTGGTTGCACCAGATCTTATTAAGGGGCTTCATAGCAAAGGGGGTGAATACATATGTACGCCCCACTTTTACATTTTTTATTTTTTGAAACAAGCTATTTTTCATTTGACTAATTTGGACTATTTTGTGTAACACCATTACATGAAATCCAAATCACATGTTGTAAATGCAACAACATAGGAGAGAAAAAAAGTCACTATCTTCTGATCATTTACAAAAGGGTCAACGGAAAAGACAAAATGCCCATCATTAAGCAAAGGGATTCAATTAGGAGTCCAACACATGATTCTCTAGCTCAAAACAAATCCCATCACACACACACACACATTTTGGGTATACATTTAATCATATTCTGAAGATTATATTGTACAAAAACGGTTCCCATCAGCGTTGTGTTCATTGCTCAACTTTTGATTGAAAATTGATTGCTCTTCCTGCAGTGACATCGCAGTATATTAAATTCCCTTTACATTTAATATCCTACACATTTCCATTACATTATATCAATTTAACTGCTTACAAATTCCCTTTATACACTAGAATGAACTTCTCACATTCAAAGCCCCCTGAAATAATGGAAATGGTTGCGCCCTCTGGCTGATGTTTTTTTCTTGCTGCATCTCACAGGTTGCACTTGATTTTGGCTTGGAGAATGTAAACAGAATGTAATTTGCAATGACACACAGTCCATTCAGATACACTATATTGCCTTAAACATGTGGTATGGCAATTCAAACAAATAAAAGTGCAATCATTTTGTTGGAAATCATTTGTTGCAGTTGATCACAAACTATGCATTATCACAACCTTGAAATCACAGATGAGAGAGAACACTTTATATTACTGGCCTCAATATTCTAGAAAAACCTGCTAAAAAAATATAAAGAACACATTTGATCATTGCTTTTAAATTCACACATGCCTCATCTCTGGTACAGCTTCTTTTGTACTCTGACATGTTTGAAAAAGACCCATGCATTGCAGTTTGTTCAGCGTGTGCTATTCTTTCTACATAAACAGATAGTTTTGAATTTATTTGGTCCCTTTTTACAAAATAGCATTTCAAGAAAGTGACAGAAAAAGGCAGATATCAATTCATTAAAATGTTGTTGCAAATAACAAAGACACATGTAGAGCATATTCAGTATTGTTGCAGTACAATGAAAAGGCATTATAAAATGCATAAAAACAACTATTTTCAGTGATTCTCTCTCATTAAAACTGCAATATGTAACTTTTTGGGCAACCTGACCAAATTCACAAAGAAAAGTGAGTTACAGATCTGTCATTCTCATTAAAAGCAAGTCTAAGAAGCGGTATATCTGTTCTACTTCTATGCTTCCCATTCTTAAGTTTTGTTTGAGTCTTTCACTTTCGTTTTGGTACACCAGCTTCAAAACAGCTGAAAATACAATATTTTTGGTTATGGAAAACATATTTTTCTAGCGGGATAGATGGTGCAATGATTCTCTACACAATGACTGCTTGTTTTGTGAAACTGATTAGGCAAACTATTTGAATTTTAGCAACCAGGAAATGACAGTGATTTCAGCATATTACACCTTTAACAATCATTACATCGCAAACCAAACTTTGGTCTATACTTTTACAGCATATTCCCTTTGTTAGGGGAGTATTTCAGTATCCTTGATTCATATACAGCCTCAACATTTATTATGCCATAGAGTTGGTTTCTATGGGATACTAAATACAGTTGAAGTTTACATTCACTTATGTTGGAGTCAATAAAACTAGTTTTTCAACCACTCTACAAATCTCTTGCTAACAAACTATAGTTTTGGCAAGTCGGTTAGGACATCTATTTGTGCATGACACAAGTAATTTTCCCAACAATTGTTTACAGACAGATTTTCACTTATAATTCACTGTATCACAATTCCAGTGGGTCAGAGGTCTACATGCACTAAGTTGACTGTGCCTTTAAACAGCTTGGAAAATTCAAAAAAATGTCACGGCTTTAGAAGCTTCTGATAGGCTAACTGACATAATTTGAGTCAATTGGAGGTGTACCTGTGGATGTATTTCAAGGCCTACCTTCAAACTCAGTGCCTCTTTGCTTGACATCATGGGAAAATCAAGAGAAATCAGCCAAGACATCAGAATTTTTTTTTTTTTTTTTAGACCTCCACAAGTCTGGTTCATCCTTGGGAGCAATTTCCAAACGCCTGAAGGTACCACGTTCATCTGTACAAACAATAGTATGCAAGTATAAACATCATGGGACCACACAGCCATCATACCGCTCAGGAAGGAGATGCGTTCTGTCTCCTAGAGATTAACATACTCTGGTGCGAAAAGTGCAAATCAATCCCAGAAAAACAGCAAAGGACCTTGTGAAGATGCTGGAGGAAACAGGTACAAAAGTATCTATATCCATAGTAAAACAAGTCCTATATCGACATAACCTGGAGGGGCGCTCAGCAAGGAAGCCAGACTACAGATTGCAACTGCACTTGGGAACAAAAATCGTACTTTTTGGAGAAATGTCCTCTGGTCTGATGAAACAAAAATAGAACTGTTTGGCCATAATGACCATCGTTATGTTTGGAAGAAAAAGGGGGAGGCTTGCAAGCCGAAGAACACCATCCCAACTGTGAAGCACGGGAGTGGCAGCATCATGTTGTGGGGGTGCTTTGCTGCAGGAGGGACTGGTGCACTTCAGAAAATAGATGGCATCATGAGACAGGAAAATTATGGGGATATATTGAAGCAACATCTCAAGACATCAGTCAGGAAGTTAAAGCTTGGTCGCAAATGGGTCTTCCAAAATGGACAATGACCCCAAGCATACTTCCAAAGTTGTGGCAAAATGGCTTAAGAACAACAAAGTCAAGGTATTGGAGTGGCCATCACAAAGCCTTGACCTCAATCCTATAGGCAATTTGTGGGCAGAACTGAAAAAGTGTGTGCAAGCAAGGCGGCCTACAAACCTGACTCAGTTACACCAGCTCTGTCAGGAAGAATGGGCCGAAATTCACCCAACTTATTGTGGGAAGCTTGTGGAAGGCTACCTGAAACGTTTGACCCAAGTTCAACAGTTTAAAGGCAATGTTACCAAATACTAATTGAGTGTATGTAAACTTTTGACCCACTGGGAATGTGATGAAAGAAATAAAAGCTGAAATAAATCACTTTACTATTATTCTGACAATTCACATTCTTAAAATAAAAGTGGTGATTCTAACTGACCTAAGACAGGGAATTTTTACTAGGATTAAATGTCAGGAATTGTGAAAAACTGGAGTTTAAATGTATCTGGCTAAGGTGTGTGTAAACTTCCGACTTCAACTGTACAACTTTGCCAAACATTGTTGTCTGCTGCCGGTGAAATAACTATGTAACAATGCAGATTTTTATACGAGATTTATATAAAAGCTCCCGAGTGGCACAGCGGTCTAAGGCACTGCACCTCAGTGCTAGAGGCATCACTACAGAACCTGGTTCGATTCCAGGCTGAATCACAACCGGCCGTGATTATGAGTCCCATAGGGCGGCGGACAACTGGCCCAGTGTCTTCGGGTTAGGGTTTGGCCAGGGTAGGCTGTCATTGTAAATTATAATTTGTTCTTAACTGACTTGCCTAGCTAAATAAAAGGTTAAATAAAACAAACAAATATATATATTTTAGTGCCTGTCAAAAGTTTGGACACACCTACTCATTCAAAGGTTTTTCTTCATTTTTACTATTTTCTACATTGTAGAACAATGGTGAAGACATCAAAACTATGAAATAACACATATGGAATCATGTAGTAACCTAAAAGTGTTAAACAAATCAAAATATATTTTATATTTGAGATTCTTCAAAGTAGCCACCCTTTGCCTTGATGAAAGCATTGCACACGCTTGGCATTCTCTCAACCAGCTTCACCTGGAATGCTTTTTCAACAGTCTTGAAGGAGTTCCCACATATGCTGAGCATTGTTGGCTGCTATTCCTTTACTCTGCGGTCCAACTCATCACAAAACATCTCAATTTGGTTAAGGTCAGGTGATTGTGGAGGCCAGGTCATCTGATTCAGCACTCCATCACTCTGCTTCTTGGTCAAATAGCCCTTACACAACCTGGAGGTGTGTTTTGGGTCATTGTCCTGTTGAAAAACAAATGATAGTGGGACTAAGAGCAAACCAGATGGGATGGTGTATCGCTGCAGAATGCTGTGATGTGCCCTGAATTCTAAATAAATCGCTGACAGTGTCACCAGCAAAGCACCCCCACTTCTCCTCCTCCAAGCTTAACGGTGGGAACCACACACGCGGAGATCATCCGTTCACCTACTCTGCGTCTCACAAAGACACGGCGGTTGGAACCAAAAATCTCAAATTTGGACTCATCAGACCAAAAGACAGATTTCCACCGGTCTAATATCCATTGCTTGTGTTTCTTGGCCCAAGCAAGTCTCTTCTTATTATTGGTGTCCTTTAGTAGTGGTTTCTTTGCAGCAATTTGACCATGAAGGCCTGATTCACGCCGTCTCCTCTGAACAGTTGATGTTGAGATGTGTCTGTTACGTGAACTCTGTGAAGCATTTATTTGGGCTGCAATCTGAGGTGCAGTTAAATCTAATGAAGGTAACTCGGGGTCTTCCTTTCCTGTGGCAGTCCTACTCATGAGAGCCAGTTACATCATAGAACTTGGTTTTTGCAACTGCACTTGAAGAAACTGCATTGACAGACCTTCATGTCTTAAAGTAATGATGGACTGTCATTTCTCTTTGCTTATTTGAGCTATTCTTGGCATAAAATGGACTTGGTATTTTACCAAATAGGGCTATCTTCTGTATACCAACCCTACCTTGTCACAACACAACCGGCTCAAACGCATTAAGGAAAGAAATTCCACAAATTCACTTTTAACTGAAATGCATTCCAAGTGACTACCTCATGAAGCTGGTTAAGAGAATGCCAAGACCATGCAAAGCTGTCAAGGCAAAGGGTAGCTACTTCGAAGAATCTCAAATATTTATTTTTCCTTTATTTAACTAGGCAAGTCAGTTAAGAACAAATTCTTATTTCAATGACGGCCCAGGAACAGTGGGTTAACTGCCTTGTTCAGGGGCAGAACGACAGATTTTTACTTTGTCAGCTCGGGGATTCGATCTTGCAACCTTTCGGTTACTAGTCCAACGCTCTAACCACTAGGCTACCTGCCGCCCCATATAAAAATATACTTTGTTACTACCCGATTCCATATGTGTTATTAGTTTGTCTTCACTATTATTCTACAAAGTAGAAAACAAATTAAGAAAAACCCTTGAATGAGTAAGTGTGTACAAACTTTTTACTGGTACTTCTTGACTTTCTCCACATTTTGTTACATTACAGCCTTATTCTAAATTTGATTTTTTTTAATTCCCCCTAATCTACACACAATATGACAAAGTGAAAAAACAGGATTCTAGACATTTTTGCAAATGAATAAAAAAATAAAGAGAAATACCTTATTTACATAAGTATTAAGCTATGAGACTCGAAATTGAGCTCAGGTGCATCCTGTTTCATTGATCATCCTTGAGATGTTTCTACAACTTGGAGACCACCTGTGGTAAATTCAATTGACTGAAAATAATTTGCAAAGGAACACACCTGTCTATATAAAGGTCCCATAGTTGACGGGGCATTTCAGAGCAAAAACCAAGCCATGAGGTCGAAGGAATTGTCCGTAGACCTCCGAGACAGAATTGTGTCGAGTCACAGATCTGGGGGAAGGTACAAAATAAATTCTGCTGCATTGAAGGGCCTCCATCATTCTTAAACGGAAGAAGTTTGGAACAACCAAGAATCTTCCTAGAGCTGTCCGCCCGGCCAGACGGAAGCCACTCCTCAGTAAAAGGCACACGACAGGCCACTTGGAGTTTGCCAAAAGGCACCTAAAGGAATCTCAGAACATGAGAAACAAGATTCTCTGGTCTGATGAAACCAAGATTGAACTCTTTGGCCTGAATGCCAAGCATCACGTCTGAGAGGAAACCTGGTACCATCCCTACAGTGAGGTATGGTGGTGGCAGCATCATGCTGTTCGCATGTTTTTCAGCGGCAGGGACTGGGAGACTAGTCAGGATCGAGGGAAAGATGAACGGAGCAAGGTACAAAGAGATCCTTGATGAACACCTGCTCCAGAGCACTCAGGACCTCAGACTCGGTTGACCTTCAACCCTAAGCATACTGCCAAGACAATGCAGGAGTGGCTTCGGGACAAGTCTCTGAATGTCCTTGAGTGGCCCAGCCAGAGCCCGGACTTGAACCCGATTGAACATCTCTAGAGAGAAAATAGTTGTGCAGCGACGCTCCCCATCCAACCTGACAGAGCTTGAGAGGATCTGCAGAGAAGAATGGGAGAAACTCCCCAAATACAGGTGTACCAAGTGTGTAGCTCGAGGCTGTAATCGTTGCCAAAGGTGCTTCAACAAAGTACTGAGTAAAGGGTCTGAATACTTATGTAAAAAAATGTAATAAGGCTGTAATGTAACAAACTGTGGAATAAGTCAAGCGGTCTGAATACTTTCCAAAGACACTGCATTTATCCCCCCAAAAAAGGTTGACCTCTTCTTAAAATTGTTAAACAAATGTTCAACTTCTATGGCTGCTAAAGATTTGGATCAGAATTTGTTTCATCCAATTCCCTCTGGTTTTATCAATAAGGCTGTAATTTGCTTAGTCAACTAACAGATTGGATAATCAGGCCACAAGCTTAACTGCTTCAGTGGTTATTTCAGAGGAACTTTGTCCCTCCTCTGACATCTTTGATCTCCATGGAAACAACTGTGCCCTTTGTGGCAGTAACTCAATTTTCTATAGCTACTGGTTCCATCTTCTCGCTCCCTGCAGTAGGCACCAACTCTATTTCAGCCTCCTCCACTGCAGCGCCATTCATGAGTGGTTTAGCATTTTCGTCTGTGTGGCTAACCGATACAGGAGACAAAGAGGTTTGTTCAGGTGGCGTGCCTGTTGGACTGCCCTGATCTGCCAGAACCCCATCCATGACTGCCAACTGCTACAGAGGAATGAAAACATTGGAGAAATGTATTCAAGCCACCCGAGAAAGCTTTTACATGTGCCATTAGAAAAATCTATATCCACTTACTCTCTGGAGATCTGTCATTTTCTTCTCACCCTCTGCCTTTTTCTGTGTTATGGTTAACAGGTGATCCAGAATGGACTGCTTTGGCTGCATGCCCTTGTCAAAATGATTATACATGCCACACCAAAACCTGTCAAATAAATAATGCAATTGGTATTCTATCAAATTTAACACAAATTCAAATGTTTGAAAAAAATACTCTGTACAGCTATTGCTCATGTACATTGACAATATATTGATTTGCTCATAGTGGAAAACTCAGGAAACCAATGAGAACTTACTTGAAATTCAATGGCAATGTGCTTGGCCTCAGAACCTCCTTCCCTAATGAGCATTTGTGCAGAGGATTTCTGTACTGATGGCGGTTTTCCCAGAGAAATGGCCAAACGGAGAAGGTCCTCTCATAAAGTCTGAAAATTGAAAGGATAAATTGTTCACGGACAGATTAAAACCTCCAAATTGGAAATGACTATTTCAGAAAAGGAAATCAGATGTCTGCATAGGCACTGCAGTTTATTTCAGAGACTCCTCACCGCATCTCCTCTCGCTCTCTTTGGCAGTTGCCAATGAAATTTCCAAACTGGCAGGAGTAAACATGGTTGTGGATTTCCAAAAGGTACTTCTCATTGTACTCAAAGCCACAGGGGTACTGCTCCATGAGATTCCAAACACATTCAATGAACTGGGTGAAAACAGGGGACACCTCCTTGGGATCCCCATCCACATGCCCACACCTGCAACTCAATATTATATCTGTTATCTTCTTATGTCCTATGTACATCATGAAGATCTTATGTTAAGACTTATCTGGGTTTTAGCTTGTCCGATAGTTCAGTTGTTTTCATCTCAAAGTTGTGTAATTTAGCAGACACCAACATGGTTAGATGATTAGCCTTGTTCCAAATATATTAGATGTTAATACCTTTGCGTGAATTTATGACCCATAGATATCCATTCTTTTTCTATCAAAACCTAAAATAAGAAATAAACAGAACGGGAGTTTAAATAGTGTTCAAATCATTCAATTTTGTAGACAATAACTTGGCTGTCCAGCACACAAATACTCATATTGTCAAGATACTGTAAGCAAACCACTCTGTTCACACCATGAGTCCCTTGATGGTACGATAGAAGGGGTCCAAGAGGATGCTGGCCAGAGAACACACCTGGGCTGTGCGATCCCAGCCATCTGAGCAGTGTACAAGCACACTAGCCTTATCCTCAGCCACAGCCTTAGCAGAGACAAAGGATAGCTCAGAACCACATCATACACGCTAGTTTAAAAAACTAGATGGATACAAAGCAAAAAAAGGATCATTTGTTTTTATACATTTCTAAGGTTATTAGTAGTAAATAAGAGTGTGTTACTGTGTTTATGTTGAACTAAGAAGATCACTACATGGCAGGATGTCTATTACCTTAGCCAGAAATACTCCAGCATCCATCACAGCCTTGATGTGACGCAGCCAACCCGAATTCTCCAGTCCCGTCAAGTAGTCACTCATTGTTGGAGACTTCATAGCACACACTGAAAACAGAAGAAGATGACAACTAAGCACCTTATAAACTTGACTTTGTCGAGCATGAACTTTGCCTGGTCTTTAGCCCATGCTGCAAAATTACTTTTCACTTTAGTAAATGATTAATAAGTATAACCCATTCCATTCGATGATTATGGTTCATCGTTTTAATGTGAGAGCAATGACAGTAACCTTCCAGAAGCTTCTGCAGACTGTTCCTCATGACATGGATATTCTCAATGCCCACAAACTGAAAGCGGATGTTTGAGTAGTTGTCCTCATTCTCGTATCCCTTCCCTGCTGCTCTATTGGCCATGGCATTCAACTAGGAAAAACACAGGATGGTTCGGATTAGGATGGGGCAAATGAAACATACAGGGGAAATTAGCAATACAATTATCTGAAAGCGTGTTTATTACCTTAGGCCTGGTATCCACCACATACATGAAGGTGCTTTTGGGATTAGCCCGGCTGATTGCCTGTAGCATCTCCTCATCTTCTACACATCGAGCACTTAACCCGGACAGGGGCTGGCTACAGCGGCAAATGGCAGCCTGGTAGATGAGTGGGAAACCAAAACAGCTTCACCATGAAGTGCATTTGGAATGCCATTGTAATCTTTAACCCTCCTGCTGTGTTCCGGTCAAATTCGACCGATTTACAAGTTCTCTCTGAAAAATGTAGTTAATTTAATCTGATTGTCATAAGGTTCCATGACTTTGTCCACACCGGGCATCTGAACATACAAAATACATTTGGATCATTTTCATTACATTTTGTGTGTTTTATTTAACTTTTGTACACCTGTGGTGTTCCCGGTCAAAAATAACCAGTCATTAGAAATGAATGGGTGAGACTACAATTAATGTATAAAATTGAGTTCAGGCACATGCACATTCATCAGATGGACACACTTCCTCTCCCAGACCCCCACATGCATGTGTGTTTGAGCGCGCGCGCACACACACACACACACATATTGGCTTCCATGGCAACCTTTCCCCCAATAGAATCTTCCCCCCACGGGAACCACACCTGTTGGCATTCTCACAAACAATCGCAACATTGTCTCAATAATATATACAACTTTTCTTGCCGCTCTGGTACATAAAGCTTTTTTGAGACCTTGCTCACGAGTCATTCTGTGGCAGCACAATGACCAAACGATATATACTGTATGTGAGGCTCTTGATCATATCTTTGATCATGGCACTGGTGAGGAGGAGTCCTTGTTAAACTTTGACACAAATTAGTCTGTGATAAATAGAACAATATGTTTCATCTGAGTATTTGTAGTCAAAATAATCCATACATTATGCTTTTTTTTACTCAAAAACTAGTTGTATGAGCTCAGGTCAATGAGGCCTACAGGCCGCAAATAGAAGTTCAAAACGTGTAATGTTCACAAGAACTTAAGTTGATTAAAAGATCTAACAAGGTGATAATATATGTATTATTATGGATTTATAATCAGCTATAATGGGACGGTCATTTTGGACCGGGAACACAGAATTAATTAACATGAAACGAACACAACAGGAGGGTTAACAGATCCAGTAAGTATAGCATGAGCAGAGATGAGACTGACCCTTTCATTAAATAAGGGAGAGTCTGAACTTACATTACTTTCCTTATGGTAGTAGGAAAGAGTAGGAATGCGCCCCCTGCTCCTGAATTTGGCACTCCCAAAGACTGTGCCCTTGCTTGCAGTTTTAGGAATGCCCAGTTCTGAGTGATATGTGCTGCAAAGCTAAGCAATCCAGAGGGAACAAAACAACATGTGCATGCATTAGTTGCAAATGCCTTTGCTTGATGAAAAAGCTAATGCAAAACTAAAGAATTGCATGGGGGAGGCAAGACAGCATTTGTTTGACAAAAAAACAAATCCAAAACAGAGTCTGAAAGGCATATGATTGCTTAACTTACCTCATAGTTCTTGTTGAGGTCCGTCATTTCCCAAAACTCATTGGGCAATCCCATTCTTTTGAAATCCATGGCTGAGTCAATAAAGCCCCAACCATTTCTTCTCTCATCTTCATCTTGTTTTGGGTTGTAAAGAAAAGCATACAATTCTTCCACTTTCCCTATAAAAAATGTCCAATGTTACTGTAAGGACAAATTCTATAAATATTCAATGGATCATAATTTTGTTTTTCCCCGAAAGGGTGGAGGGTTGATCTGGAATGCTACTGTAAGTACCTGGTTGGGAGAGTCTGACCAGGGACTGATGAACATTTTGGCAGTCCCTCTCACTGGAAATGACAAAGTGAGCCACATGGAAATTCTTGCAGGAAATGTGAAGTGGGCATCCCATGGCTGTAAGAGGGAGTTTCTCTACTGTGGCTATGAGATGGTGTAACATCTGGTGAAGATGAGAGTGAAACCAAAAACTATTAATCTTGAGTCCTGGCTTTTAAGTTCCCTACCACTTCAATATTGGTATAAACCCAGATAGGTGTAGGCCTAATATTTGTGGCACCACCCCTGCTACCAAGGGGCATATAGTTGCTTACACACCAACTTAGCCTACATCCTATCCAGTGCCTTCATATATGTGAACAGTGAAGGTGTACATAGTACGGGAAAGGGCCATGGGTTGCTTTCATACCAGGCAATTACACCCCTTTGGCACTTAACCCTTGTCATGCTCTCTGAGCAAGTGTCATACCCAGGTTTCCTTGCGAGTGTTACAGGAGGTCTCCACAAAGATTAGATGGGTTGCTGTTAGATAGAGAGTGCCAATGGCTGGCTTCTTTGCAGTGTATCGATCCAACAATTTCACTTCTTCCACCTGTCATTTCAAATAAAAACGACATTAGGACAGATTTGAGTCACCACATGCCATTCTCTGAATAACAAATATCAACAGGTGAATGAATGGCTGAGAAATAATTTCCAAGCGCTCTTACTAAAACCAACACCAGGAAATCCTGGAGACCTAGAGGTTCCAACACAGGTGTGCTGACATGCAAGAATGTAACTGTAGTTAGCTAGCTTACTTGCTGTTGCTTGTTGTGACTGTCAGTCTCATGACAACTATAGTAGCTAGCTAGCTAACAATCAAACATTACTAAATTAACAGTGTTATGTAGCTAAGTCAGAGAGCAAGCAGATGATTCAGTTTTAAAACTATCCTATGAAACGTAACAGGCTAAATAACGAAGTCAGGTAATGTTAGCGTAGTTGCTAGCTAACTAACGTTAGTTATTGCCAGTTAGCATCACTGGCTAACGTTAGCTAGTTAGCTAGTGGCCACCTACCTTTGGCGTTAAAATGTGCTCCATCGTCCAATGCCAAGAAATGGGTGCTGGTCTAAACAAGAATCATTTTTTAAAAGCGACTTTTTTCTTATTGTCGGTTGCTATTTCCCGACGAAACTTTGCACATTCTGTAATTCTGCCTTCCTACCTAGCGCCAGCCAGCCTAGCAATAAAATGTTGGTGCGTTCAAGGTCGCCTAATTTGTAAGGAACTTCCTCTATATTCTGAACTTTTAGCAGGGTCCTGTTTCAAGCGAAATGTTACAAAGTTAGTAAAATTATACAGTGTAGCAGTTTTCAAATCAATGTAGACATGTGTCATTTGTGCTACAGTAGGACCATTTGCATAGGAAAGAAATGCCTACCAGACACATGCATGACTTAGTGTGCCTTTGTACAGCATGTGTATGTGTACAACATGTCTGGACATCACTTACATGCATTTGCTGAGACAGCTTATTGGCTTTTTCAAACACACCCTCATCACTGTTCCATTTTTGTCAGTTTGCTCTGATTTTAGCAAGGGTAAAATACCAAAGTTGTGCTGATGTGATATATTATTGTACAGCTGCAAAATTGGTACTTTCAATTATATGAAATACAACCCTTGGTTAAATCATAAGAACATACTATTCTTGTTTATGCTTTTGTTGTAATCTCGATGTTGTTTTAAAAAATAATATAACCTAAAGCGTTAATTAATTATGTTTAGAAAAGGTTATGAATGCTTTCAAGGAATATCACTCAGCCCTTTTCAGTATATGACACAAACTACGTCACGCACAAAAGCACGGGACTTTAGGATGCAGAAAGAAAGCCATCACCATCTGTACTCGTTATGTATAGCCTATATTTACGTAGTTATTACTTATAAACAACAAAAATGTTTTGGGGTTGTAATACGCTTGCAATGTTATTTTGATTATTGATGGAACAGTTGCTCAGATTATATTTGGTTGTGATCTTTGCAAAATACCTATTTTGGATGCAGCAGTTGTTAGTTTGAATGCTAACGCTCATTGACATAGGCTGGAAGCAAAGCTAGCCAAAGAGCCATTATACTGGTTTATTTAAAAATATATGTTTTTGTAAAACACAGTTGATTTGCGATGATGACACAAACAGTATATTAAGTAGGACATTCATACAAATCTTAAAACCTAATTATTATCTAAAAGTATTGTGGAATGCACTCATAAGCAACATGTAAATGTCGTTTTTTTTTTTACCCTGGTGGTCTATGAGAACTCCTTGTTTTCTGCAAGCAAATAAACTATGCAAAATATGTTTTGCAACTGATGGATCAAGTAGCCTGTAGTTTTGTAGACTTTTTGAATGGTCTTCAAGGAGCAAAAACATAGCGCAATGGTCTTCAGCGCATAAACTTAATGAAAAGGCATCTGGTAGAAGTAAATTGATCCACCATTTTATATATATATATATATATATATATATACACTGCTCAAAAAAATAAAGGGAACACTTAAACAACACAATGTAACTCCAAGTCAATCACACTTCTGTGAAATCAAACTGTCCACTTAGGAAGCAACACTGATTGACAATAAATTTCACATGCTGTTGTGCAAATGGAATAGACAACAGGTGGAAATTATAGGCAATTAGCAAGACACCCCCAATAAAGGAGTGGTTCTGCAGGTGGGGACCACAGACCACTTCTCAGTTCCTATGCTTCCTGGCTGATGTTTTGGTCACTTTTGAATGCTGGCGTTTCTTTCACTCTAGTGGTAGCATGAGACGGAGTCTACAACCCACACAAGTGGCTCAGGTAGTGCAGCTCATCCAGGATGGCACATCAATACGAGCTGTGGCAAGAATGTTTGCTGTGTCTGTCAGCGTAATGTCCAGAGCATGGAGGCGCTACCAGGAGACAGGCCAGTACATCAGGAGACGTGGAGGAGGCCGTAGGAGGGCAACAACCCAGCAGCAGGACCGCTACCTCCGCCTTTGTGCAAGGAGGAGCAGGAGGAGCACTGCCAGAGTCCTGCAAAATGACCTCCAGCAGGCCACAAATGTGCATGTGTCTGCTCAAACGGTCAGAAACAGACTCCATGAGAGTGGTAGGAGGGCCCGACGTCCACAGGTGGGGGTTGTGCTTACAGCCCAACACCGTGCAGGACGTTTGGCATTTGCCAGAGAACACCAAGATTGGCAAATTCGCCACTGGCACCCTGTGCTCTTCACAGATGAAAGCAGGTTCACACTGAGCACATGTGACAGACGTGACAGAGTCTGGAGATGTCGTGGAGAACGTTCTGCTGCCTGCAACATCCTCCAGCATGACCGGTTTGGCGGTCGGTCAGTCATGGTGTGGGGTGGCATTTCTTTGGGGGGCCGCACAGCCCTCCATGTGCTCGCCAGAGGTAGCCTGACTGCCATTAGGTACCGAGATGAGATCCTCAGACCCCTTGTGAGACCATATGCTGGTGCGGTTGGCCCTGGGTTCCTCCTAATGCAAGACAATGCTAGATCTCATGTGGCTGGAGTGTGTCAGCAGTTCCTGCAAGAGGAAGGCATTGATGCTATGGACTGGCCCGCCCGTTCCCCAGACCTGAATCCAATTGAGCACATCTGGGACATCATGTCTCGCTCCATCCACCAACACCACGTTGCACCACAGACTGTCCAGGAGGTGGCGAAAGCTTTAGTCCAGGTCTGGGAGGAGATCCCTCAGGAGACCATCCACCACCTCATCAGGAGCATGCCCAGGCGTTGTAGGGAGGTCATACAGGCACGTGGAGGCCACACACACTACTGAGCCTCCTTTTGACTTGTTTTAAGGACATTACATCAAAGTTGGATCAGCCTGTAGTGTGGTTTTAGACTTTAATTTTGAGTGTGACTCCAAATCCAGACCTCCATGGGTTGATAAATTGGATTTCCATTGATTATTTTCCATTGATTATTCCCTTTATTTTTTTGAGCAGTGTATATATATATAATGCCATTGCGCTACGCTGTTGCTCCTTGAATATATATTTATATATATTTATATATTTTTATATATATATATATATATATATATATATATATATATATATATATATATATATATATATATATATATATATATATACTGCTCAAAAAAATAAAGGGAACACTAAAATAACACATCCTAGATCTGAATGAATGAAATAATCTTATGAAATACTTTTTTCTTTACATAGTTGAATGTGCTGACAACAAAATCACACAAAAATAATCAATGGAAATCCAATTTATCAACCCATGGAGGTCTGGATATATATTTATATATATATATATATATATATATATATATATATATATATATATTATATGACCACGTTTTCGTGAATTTGATGACATAACCGTCAAATCCATTCAAAATACCAGGGACATGAACACAGAATTATGAACATGTTACTTGCCCAGGGTATTGCGCGCATCGCTCTCATGCGGCAAGGTTTGCAAACACAGAAAGGGGTCTATAGAACTTGCCAGTTTGTAGTCCTAAAAAAACGGAAATTAGTTAGCATTTTCTAGCTCTGGTTAGTTGGCCATTCCTATGGGGGAAGTGAATGGGGATTTGGGGATATACACTGAAAATAAGGTCCGAGGTTAACACAGGTTTAGGAGATCGTATACCTTTTTGTTCTATGAGATAATAGAAGTCAGTTAAAATTACTTTCATGAATTATTAAGCCTTTGTGTGCTTTATGTGCTTGTTTTGATTAAATGCTTAAACATTCACAAAAAGTGATGTTGCATATTAAGATAATCTCATAGAACAAAATGTATAAAATCTCCTAAACCTGTGTTTACCACAGACCTTATTTTCGGTGTTTATCCAAAAACAGTACAAACAGACCATTCATTTCCCCATCGGCTTTGGCCAACGAGCCATGGGCCATTAGTCCCTAAAAAAGACACCATTACTATTGCTCTGGAATATCAAGATGGATATTTATATTGGGCGTGTTCCTCTGCCCAGGCGTTACTGATGCATGCCAGATTTTACAGCGCCTGGATAGTATATTTTACATAGGCTACTGTATCAGCTAATCATGACTGGGACTGCCGCGCAGAAATATCAGCCCACAGAGAGAAGCACGAGATTGAACTTCACGCAACTTTTTCTAGAGCAGTGGTCACCAACCGGTCGATCTCCAAAACATTTCTGTAAAAAACCCAACGATAAAGCCTTGTTTTCCTATTTGGTTTATTCGTGTTGGGCTGTTGTGGGTAGATGCACCTGATTCAACTGTCCTGCGCGCCAGGAAGGCAAACTGTTGTCATTTTGAACCATTTCATGTGTCTGAAGGTATAAACTCTGCCTTCCCGGCGGGCCCAGAGAGCAAATCAAGTGCACTACAATTCTACCGCTGGCCAATCGAATTGCTCAGATTACCGTGTCTGCTGTAATGTAGCAGGCGTAAGAGAAAACTACGCAAAATTGATACTGTGATATTTCAAAAGGTTTAAAACCATGACTTGAGAGACTGTCAACGAATACAGCAAAGAGCTGCTGTTTTTATGAGTGAGTTCATGTTTAAATTCTTACTCAGCACTGTCAACACTTTTTATTCAACACTTTTATAAGCCATAAAATGTGCATGTATTCAACACTTTTATAAGCCATAAAATGTGCATTCTTCCTATTTCCACTCAGCGCTACAACAAGCAGTGCAGCAGTAATGATTGAGTAGGTGAGTGTATCTGCAGGCTTGAGCTGTTGTTATTATTAGCGGCTTGGGTCTTTTTTAATATGGAGAAATATTTCACTTTCTCTGTTCATATGAATAACAACATGAATTTGTACACGAGGCAAAAATAATGCGGCAAGACTCGATGAGACTCGAGTCGCCCCATCAGCTGGAAAACGGTGTCCCTTTTTGGTCAGTGTCAGTGGAGGAAAGGGAGAGTGGAGGGATGTTGCGAGGCGGACCCTCAGTCTGCTGCTCTCTCCCTAAAAGTAAAGAAACCTTAACAGAAAATGACTCAAGTAAAAGTGAGTCACCCAGTAAAAAACTACTTGAGTAAAGTCTAAAAGTATTTGGTTTTAAATATACTTAAGTATCAAAAGTAAATGGAATTGCTAAAATGTACTTAAGTATCAAAAGTAAATGTAAAAGTAGGAATAATTTCAAGTTCAAACCAGACGGCAAAATGTTCTATTTTTTTATTTTTTATTGACGGATAGCCAGGGGCACACTCCAACACTCAGACATAATTTAAAAACTAAGCATTTGTGTTTAGTGAGTCCGCCAGATCAGAGGCAGTTGGGATGACGAGGGATGTTCTCTTGATAAGTGTGTGAATTGGACCATTTTCCTGTCAAAATGTAACAAGTACTTTTGGGTGTCAGGGAAGATGTATGGAGTAAAGTACATTACATTATTTAGGAAAGTTGTGAAGTAAAAGTAAAAGTTGCCAAAAATATAAATAGTAATGTAAAGGACACATACCCCAAAAAACGATTTAAGTATGTCACGTCCTGATCTGTTTCACCTGTCCAGGTGTCGCCCATCTTCCCCATTATCCCCTGGGTACTTATACCTGTGTGTCACTGTTTGTCTGTTGCCAGTTCGTCTGGTTTATTCAAGTCAACCAGGGGTTTGTTTCAGCTCCTGCTTTTCCCTCTTCCTCTTGGTTTTGACCCTGTCCTGTCTCTGAGCCCACCTGCCTGACCACTCCGCCTGAGTCGAGTCTGCCTGCCGTCCTTTGCCCCTAATCTGGATTACCGACTTCTGCCTGACCTGGGCCTGCCTGCTGTCCTGTACCTTGGCCCCACTACTCTGGATTATTGACCCCTGCCTGCCTTGACCTGTCGTTGGCCTGCCCCTGTTGTTGCGATAAACATTGTTACTTCAACACAGTCTGCACTTGGGTCTTACCTGAAACCTGATAAGTAGTACTTTAAAGTATTTTTTCTTAAGTACTTTACACTACTGAGATGCATGCACCATCAGCCCAGTAAAATAACAATAAAAAGCAAATTATTTAAATGTATGCTAACTCAGCTGTGCATCACAAGTAATACAACAACGGATCTATTACCGGTGTGATCATATAGCCTACCACAAATTTTGAAATCTAATTTAAAGGATAAAGGAAACCGCACACTGCTCTTGATAGTATCACTGATATCGGCCTCACGGCCGTCGTCAGAACTTTTGTGAATTTTTTTAAATCAGCACCCCTATGTAGACCTAGCCCCACCCACATCCGTTCCACGCATGGAAAGGGGTTGGAGGCAAAGGAAAAATAAATAAGTGCTACCAAACATAACAATATGCATTTCACAAACACCACAAAGTGTATAAATAAGACGCATTAAACACGTCCATAAAACCACAATGAGGACATAGCAAGCCTTCATCAATCATTGGGCACATCGCACGAAAAACATCTGAGCAATCTTAAATAGGCACATAATTCATGTTCAAATTCACAACATAACATACATAGGCATTTCATCATTAAGTCCTTTAGGAAATAATGTCTGGAGGGTGAAAATCCAAAAACATTCTCTTTTGCTCATTATTAATATCACCACCCCTGTCTGATATCTTGACTTTCTCTATGCCACAAAATCTAAAGGTAGAAATGTAATGTTTTAGGTCATTAAAATGTACTGCGACTGGATAATCCCTGTCGTTTCTCCTGATTTAACTTTTTTTTTTTATTATTAAATGTCCATGTGGGCTCTGCTATGTCGGTAAAACCTCCCGCTCTCTCAAACAGAGAATTAGTGAACATAAAAATTCAATCAGGCGAAACGACAGGGATTATCCAGTCGCAGTACACTTTAATGACCTAAAACATGACATTTCTACCTTTAGATTTTGTGGCATAGAGAAAGTCAAGATATCAGACAGGGGAGGTGATATTAATAATACTCTGAGCAAAAGAGAATGTTTCTGGATTTTCACCCTCCAGACATACTGTGATAATGTATTGGGCTTATGGCTTACTGCACAAACCTCATTGCTACAGTACTGTTTTTAATTGGTTAATGTTGCAACGGCTTAAGTGTTTTTAAAGTAATGTTAAAAAAAATCTGAGCGGTAGATCTCGGCTTGCATTTTGACAAAAAAGGTTGGTGGCCACTGTTCTAGAGTTTTCCTGTTAATACTATCAACGTTTCCCTTTACTGTGGCAATTGTGATCGAATCAACACAATATTATATATTAGCAACACAATATTTTCAATGCAACATACCGAAACAAAACAAACTATGCAAGAGATTTTGTTGTAGGCAGAAAGCATCGGATTAGGATTCTATTGCATTGACACACACTACTCAGCTCATACTCTACATAGACCAGCGCGGCATAAACAATCAGAGCTGCAGTAGACCTATATGCAAATAGACCATTGCCATATATGGATCTGTGCCATTTACTTTGAACTGAACTGTGTTTACAGCATGAGCGGTCGTGAGTAGATGCTTGTTTTGAAATCAAAGCGAGAGCTGCATGTAGCCACGTGTGCACATTTTGATCATATCCTTTGCTAGTTATTGAGTTATTAACCCAGTTATAGATAATTTGTAGTCAGCAACAGGGGAGTGACTGCTAGTGATTTATTAGCCGAGTTATAGATCATTTGTAGTCAGCAATAGGGGAATGATTGCTTCCTACAAGAGCACAAAATGTGTACATTTCTAGACGTCTTTGAAAAGCAAGTCAGGTAAAGAGCTTTTTTTAAATCTTAACTGGGCAGTGTTGTATTTTGAGACAGGCTTGAATAAGCTAAGTAGCCAAAAGGCAGAGGGTAGCATAATTTGTCCGATTATATGTAATAATGGTATTGGAATAATAATGTATTTTATTTTGTAAAGTGTTTTCTTGCATCAATACAATAACATTTTCAGTCACCTCCTTGTCTAAAGGACAAGTGGATAAACAGGTTAATGTCAAGCCCTCCATGTTTTTTTCAAAAGTCTCATGGAATGTAGGCCTACGTTGAACACTACACATTCGCTGCTACTGTAGGCTGAATGATAGAATAGCTATTTTCATGGTAAAATGTTATGGGATGCATTTTCTCCATTGTTTTTGATGGTAGGCCACTGGTAGGCCTACATTATGATGAAATGGCCACTGTTAAAACTGTAAAGCTGGTACATAAAGCTGGTACAGCCTCAGTGTTCACAGTAAACACATGCTGGCAGTTGCACAGAATTCTCACAACGTTCAAGCTTGCGCTCAGGGGACCAGAAATTTGCTCAGTGCCAAAAGAAATTACAGGGAACATTGGTCACCATGTTATTAGCAGAGATTTGGTATAGCACAAATAGATTAAATTGCAAACCATTAGCATTCAACTAACAATGCTAGCCAGTATAGGATTTTGGATTATAATTTGCAAACTTGATTTTACTGAGGCTGACTTGCTAGTAATGTCCCTTAACATTGCAATGGATTTCTCGGATGGGGCATATAGAATATGTATTATTTTTCCCTGCTGTATGATACATTTAAATGTAGAGGGTAGTGATCATAGAAATAAGAATGAATATAACAGGTGTCTCCATTTAAGTGAATGATGGCATAATGGGTGGACTGGCGGCCATTGCGAGTGTATCCATTAGAGCAAAGCATGAAGTAAAAGCAGGAAGTGTAACCATCAATCTGTGCTGTGATTTGTTGAATCAGCTCAAATTACATGAAAAAAAATACATTCCATTGCATGAGCCAAATCAGTTAGCATAATTTGAATGAACATTCTACAGTACCATAGAAATTATTACATCACTGACAAATTACAAGGGTTAGAGGTTCCAAACCCATTCTATTCATTCTTATTTCTATAGTAGTAATCCTATAAGGGCATAGAAAATATATTGTATCTTGACTGCTATCAAGAAGAAATCTCTCTGAAACACTATTATTACAATACTGCAACAACATTTGATTAGGTTAGTTAGGTGTTTATGATATAGAAAGCATACACAAAACAATGTCACTTTTCTTCAGCTCATCCCACATGAAAATATACTACAGTACTTAATATAGAATTCTGTAGTAAACTGTAGAATACTATACTACACACTGTAGTATCACTTGATCATGTGTAGTACTTACTATAAAAAGTTGTAGTATACTGTAAAATACTAATACTACAGTATTATCTGCAAAAAACTATGTAGTAAATACTACAGTAATGTCCACAAAAACACTAAATTGTTTTTATCTGCCCATTCCCCTCCCCGTATGCCAATTTGTGCCACCCATAAGTGAGAAACCTACATGCTAAGTATAGATCATATATTTTGTTCCCTACAGGTTATAGAAAAGATCAAAAGCTTTGAACTATCCATTCAGACCCCAGTCCTACCAACCTACAGGTTATGGAAAATTTGATATTTTAGTATTTACCCAGTAGGTTTCCTCAAGTAGAAAGCCTCCACTTCTATGTAAAAGATAATACAACTAAAACACTATGGTAAATACTACAGTATTTTCTGCAGAAATACTACAGTAAATACTACCGTATACTACAGTCCACAAAACACTACAGTATACTACAGTCCAAAAGCACTACCGTAAATACCAAAGCATACTGCAATCCGCAAAAACACAACATTAATTGCAGTACTACAGTAAATACTACACTATTCACTGTAGTGTTTTTGCTGACTTTAGCCCTTAAAAACACTACAGTGAATACTAAAGTGAATTCTGCAAAAACACTACAGTGAATAATATAGTATTTATACCATACTATAATATTTTTTAATGTGGAATTGGGTCCATGGGAATGCAGCACTTCTCCTGGTGTGGCAGCCTACAGATTGTGGTTGACCTCCTAAACCTTGACTGAAAAATGTGTGGTAAGATGAACAGACTCATTATCACCACCCCAGTCGGCTCCTGACCTCTGACAAGCATGCTGTTTGCAGAGTTTGTTTACTCTACCCGGTTGGTTGGGGGTTGGAGGGTTAAATGACTAAATGTAATCAGCATTTATCCTGCCTAGTGATTACACTCCTTTATCTTATGCTATCCAGTTAGTATAGTAATCAGACAGACCAAGCATAGGCCTACATTGACATGGCCAGTCCATGAAAACCTAAACTGTGCAAGCAACCACCATAGTAAATTGGATCAATATTAAAGAAGCAATCTGCAGTTCAAACTATAACAAAGTGCCACCACCCCACCCAAGCACTGTTTTCAGTAAACAGTTGAGGGATGGAGCTGGAGAAATGTAACCACTCTCGATCTCTGGATGCAAGAACAGAGTAAAACAAGGTTATATTTTGTGTTTTGATGATGTAAGACAGTTGAACTCAGCTCGTGAAGCATTAATAAGTTGTATTCTTCAAGAATCAATGGGTACATATCATTAATTTAAAAGTAACAAAATGGATGTAACAATCGCAGATTGAAAGAAAGTCTACATTGTAGCATTAAACACATCCTCCCTAAACTCCTCCTCACAATTTTTGTTTGCACTGAATGGAGAGGGGTATTCTACAAAGCAGGTTCAACGAGTTAGCCAGCTAATTTGCCTAAATTAAATTATAAAAATGTACACAGTCTAACCAATATGTGCCTCACACGCAGCCACCTGGTCCAGTCTATCAGCCATATGTAAACTATTTGATGCCTCCAGAGCACACAATGCTAATGGTCCAACAGTCTTAGATAGCCGCTACATGTACAGACACCAACTGGTCCATTCCATCCCTCAGTCTCCAATGCACACAGAACAGTTGTACACAGGTGTCACGATATGATGCGATTACACCTCTATAGACACATTTTTTGCCACATGACACAGAAACGAGCAAGACTAAAATGGTATTTGGAAGAAAAAAAACATAGTTGATCATATTGGTGGACACTGCATCGTACAGTCATTTGTGAATCCCCACTTGTTGTACTAAGAGTTATCTATGTAGAGAGTACATACAGTACATTTTGGTAACATGTTTATTATCCACTGATTTCAGTGCATATTTATGTGTAAATAAAATTATTTTCAGCATTTTTGTCCTAACTGATCCTATAATAATGATTCCAAACTGTCTAAAATCCCACCGTAATAAAGGTGACTAATACATAGTGTGACAATCATCCCATAGGCCTATATTGACAAAATGACTCATGACATTGTAAAATTAATGCCATGGTAGAATGCTAGAACAATAGCCTTCCCATGTTTTGGGCTGCAAACAAGCTATATCTTCAGGATAGCCAGGAGATTTGGAGTTGAAGGATTTTGTGATGTATACTATCCTATATGTTTTAAAAATAGTGTCCTTGCTGGTGTGTGGGAGGGAAGGACAATCTCTTCACACAGAGGAGATTTTTTTTTTATTTGTATTTTTTATTTAACCTTTATTTATCTAGGCAAGTCTCTTAGCCTACTAATAGATTGGTAGGCCTTGTCTCTTGAAAATTTGTTTGGGCAAATGAGGAATAAGTAAATAGCATAAGAGGGCACAGCTGGGGGCTAAAAGGATGCACACATAATCAACTACCTTATGACAGTCATTAGTGTTGTTGAGACAATAACACTTTTTACATAGGACTGTAGTTGTGATACAGTAGGCCTATAGCCTATATAATGGGTGGGGGTAGTATTTAGTGTTCACATTATTTCTGTTATGTGAGACATGGAAAAACATTTTAGTTCAGCATGCACATCTCAGCTGAGAACAGTCTTTAGATACAATGCCCACCAAACTCAGTTATTGTAATATACTTTGATGCCACACATGAGTCAGCCAAGTCATAGCTTACTTTTTTTCATTTTGCTGAAAATAAATAAATACATAAATAACCAACTTCAACATGCAGTTGAAACTGTCTATGTTGATCAAAGTAGCCTGGCTATATGAGGCGGTAGTGATGATCAATTCCTTCTCCAGGCATTGTCAAATCTGATCGTCTGCACAGCGGGATAGTAAAAAGACGACCTGGAACGGCACCAGATTATTTCTTTTCCGTTTCACTGGCCTGCCCGGGTGTATGACTTGTTGCTAAGATACAGTCTGTGGGAGGCAGACAAAAATGATGAAGGGAGGGGATGATGAATGATATTTAGCTATAGTAGCTTGCTAGCTGTGTTTATTATTTGCTGTAATGCTCGTAGATAGACTATAATAGCTAGCTCAATTTTGAACTTTCTGAACAAGACATCATAGCTAAGGTTAATAAATTCGTTTGACGGCTGAGTGTATTATATTCGTGGATCGTTGATTTACCATAAATAAATGGTTTTGGAGCTGGCAGTGCCCGCAAATGCAGGCCCTTTGCTTCACCGCTCCATCCACCACATTGAGCGTATTTTCCGGGTGAGGGTCAGCTACGGATCCGCGGAGTCAAGCTGCGACAGCGCAAATGTCAGCACCAGCAATATCATAATAGTACGTGTCGCGGAGGGCAAGGAAGATGACTGCACCAAGGCAAAAGTAAGATAACTTTGCTGGAACGCTACTGTTAATGTTTGCTTCGTGTTTTTTAGCTAGCTAACGTTACCGGCAACGCGTTAGCCGCATAGAAGCGGTCAACTAGTTAGCTAGATAAGTCAGCTAGCAAGCTAACGTTAGTTTATCTACTCTGGACTGGTGTAGTTAGCTTTCACTGCAGGCTAGTGTTTGCTGTTAACTAGCTAGCCCCCTACTAGATTCGCTAGGCTAATATTAAACTAACGTTATTTCGCTTGTGGTGGATTTGGTAATGTATGACTAGAGCTTCATGTTTACATGTACGTTCACGTTAGTTATTGTTTTCTGGTAGGTAGGTAGCTAGCTACTAAGTTTAACTAACGTTACTGCCAACAACATTCTTAGCTAACGTTACTTTCATGAGGCGCAACATTAATTGTTTTGTGCTATAACAAGTGCTAGCTAGCTAAGTTAACTTGTTTGAGTATTTTTTTTAAATAAAAAAATGTTTTTACAGAGCTGAAATAATGTTTCTGTTGGAAGCTTTCCAGCAAACTAACTGGCTAAGCTAGTCTTTACATGTCTCAGCTACTAGCCAATGTAATCAGAATGAATAATTAACGTTAATACTGTTTAACTAGGTATATTTGTGTTTGTATGATAAACTATGATTGTGAGTTAACGTTAGCCTAGCTACCTTTTGCAGAAATGTTGCTGAAACATAGCTTATGCAAAATAAACTATTCGAATCCAACGTTAGCTAGGTAGTTATCTAATCTTATATTATTATTAATAGTTGGTGTCTATGTAATCAGCACTATGAACACTTCTAACAAATTCCGCACACCTAATAGCTACTTCAAAATACCCCTTATTTGACCTTTTATGGGGTTTGACTTCCAGGACTTAGGCTACTCATGGTGTTGAACCGTTAATGTTGTGTGCTTCAGAACAATGTTCAGGTGTGTACCTCCATTACTGCAGCATATCTGTACTTTGCATCCTTGCTGTGGGGCCTCAGCTTGGCCAAGCATCTTAGTCCTTCTGAATGCACATGCTCCACTTGTTGCTATGATACAGGGCTGCACAAGCCTGTGCATGTGCAGTGCTTGAGTGGCCTTGCTGTGTCTCAGCCTGTGATGTGGAGGTGGAGGGAAAAAAAGATGGGGCTTCTTTGTTGTTTCATGCTGCTCTGCTCCTCGACAGTTATGTCATTTTGTTCCAGGAAATTCCAACACATCAGTATTGTTGTGAGGTAGCTACCGGGTTTCCTGCAAATACACAAATGTCTGTGTTGACTTTGTGAGGACACCTATACAATATTTGCCACTTTTGTTATAGAATGGGTTAGCCTCTTCCCAATATGTTGTCTTTTTATATAATGTATAGCCTAGTTATTCTTATGGAAATAAACTACTTTGTCCTTAGGATGAAGTACTGTAGTTTCATTCATTCAATTTTCTCAAGCCAGATCTACTCCATTATCTTAGGTTTTGTGTAGTGTCCTGACTCTCACTTTCTATAATAAGAGGTGGGGAAATAAGTAGGCTATCTAAATAAGTATTATTTAGGCTATCCAAGGTTTTAAGCTGTTGTGCACATGTTCATTAGGACGTTAGCTGCATAAGGCTCATCATATTACTAAATCCATGATTTTTACCCATTGATAGAAAAGCACAGAATAAAATACCATGTTCCTTTCCATAGAAAGACTACTAGAGATGGACATTTCCTGTTAAGTGGTTATCAAATACCTGTTCATAATGTGGAGGTTAAATCTGAAAATAGGATGATGCAATCTGTACAAAACTGGGGAATGATGTAGCTATGAACTGAATTGTTTGTTTCTTGTGTGCAAATTATTACCTCTGTTTAACATTGTAATTCTCATATTTTGAGGCACGCTACGTTAATCGTGTTTGCCAGGCTGCCTAGAGAAAGATGGGCTCTGTTTTGTGTTAGTCGTGACTGCTAAAAAGCAGTTAGCTGATGACAGGGCTGCGTTGCTAGGCAACCAATGTCATGGGCTGAGCCTCTTGAAGCACGAATGGAAGTAGCTATCTACTATCTGCAAGACCTGGGGAAGTACTGCTTTCAGTAGCACATTCATTTGGTGTCCATTTTTTCTTATTTAAGCAATTGGATCTGTATGCATATTTGGATACAAATTAATAAAGGTTTTTAAATGCTCATGTAATCTCAAATGCATTTCAGCCTTTATATTCTGTTGATTTACAATGGATAAGATTGAGCTATTCATTGTTTCATTTAGGGTCTCTCGAGTGGCGCAGCGGTCACTGCATCACAATGCTAGAGGCGTCACAACAGACCCTGGTTCGATCCCGGGCTGTAATAGGGAGCCCTAAGGGCGGCACACAATTGGCCCAGCGTCGTCCTGGTTAGGGTTTGGCCAGTGTATGCCGTCATTGTAAATAAGAATTTGTTCTTAACTGACTTGCCTATTTAAATAAATAAAAAAATATACATTTCAATCTTTTATTTTATACAATTGCAACATTGGCACCATCATGCATTAGCTTGCACTGATCCAGCAGAGTTCTGAGACATTTTTACAACTCATTGAAACTCTTAAAATAAATACATGGGCAAATGTTGCCAAACATGATAATAATAGGGCTGCATTACGGTAGGCAGCTAATTGTTAAATTACACTTTCCATCCTTACCTTGGAAGGCCACTGTCTCTGTGCTGATCGCCTGTGAGTGAGACAACGCTAGCTAGCCAATGGGAGCGCAGTAGAACGCCCCGGGGCGTGGTTTTGGCTTAACTGCGTAGGGAAAAAGAAAGACGCACCCAGACTATTCGCATTGCCCCCCCCCCCCCTTACGCTGCTGCTACTCTCTGTTATTATCTATGCATAGTAACTTTAATAACTCTACCTACATGTACATATTACCTCAACTAACCAGTGCCACCTGTATATAGCCTCACTATTGTTATTTTACTGCTGATCTTAAATTTTTTTGTTACTTTTATTTCTTATTTTTTTTAGGTATTTTTCTTAACTGCATTGTTGGTTAAGGGCATGTAAGTATTTGACTGTTTATTCGGCACATGTAACAATTTTATTTGATTATTATATTTCAGTTTTTACTTTTCAGGGGGAGTTCAGGGGCCTTAGATTTCCTCTTGAGAGGCGTTGGGCAACATAGACTGAGGGTTGGCGGTAATCATCTGGTGCAGTTCTGAGTTCCGGTAGACCCTTGCATCATGCACTGTGCTGGGATAGGCACTAAATACACTGGTGAAAAGCATTTTGTTGTCGCATAGAATGGAACGACGATGCAGTTTGTCTCAGGGTATTCTCGGGTGGCCTTGATGACAATGTGTGTTCCGCAATGACTCCGATCACCCCAGGGAACTTAGCTGCCTTTGTGATGCCACTGATGACTTCTCATGCTCTGGCCCTTGAGAGATGAGATACAGCTACGATCACCTTTTGCAAGCAGGCTTCAACCGTAGATTTAGAGACATCAAACCTGTTGCCGAGTCCCCTGCACAAAGGAATATAATGTATATTATGATATTATATACATTATGATGTAACTGTTATAATAACATAACGCTGAAGCAATTCAATCTTTGCCAACTAGGCCTATCAGTCATGATTTGAGATCAAATCCAAATGATGCTGCAGTAACATGCAGTTTGTCATTACCACCATAAGGCGTCAGCGCTACCATGTGCCTTTTACTACAGCGCTTTATGACAGTTGAAAGGTCATGTCAATATAATGTAAACAAGACCGATTGACCATTTAGCAGGATGGATTTCTGGTGAGTTTTATTGCAGATCGCTTGCTGTTTATTTTATAAAATATTTTGAGTAATAGTCTGGCCCTGTTAACCTGTTGTCTGAGCATTATGACAACTTTATTAAAGTGTTTGAAGTATCTACAGTTGAAGTCGGAAGTTCACTTAGGTTGGAGTCATTAAAACTAGTTTTTCAACCACTCCACACATTTCTTGCTAACAAACTATAGTTTTGGCAAGTCGGTTAGGACATCTACTTTGTGCATGACACAAGTAATTTTTCCAACAATTGTTTACAGACAGATTTTCACTTATAATTCACTGTATCACAATTCCAGTGGGTCAGAAGTTTACATACACTAAGTTGACTGTGCCTTTAAACAGCTTGGAAAATTCCAGAAAATGATGTCATGGCCTTAGAAGCTTCTGATAGGCTACTTGACATCATTTGAGTCAATTGGAGGTGTACCTGTGGATGTATTTCAAGGCCTACCTTCAAACTCAATGCCTCTTTGCTTGACAAAATCAAAATAAATCAGCCAAGACCCCAGAAAAAAAATGGTAGACCTCCACAAGTCTGGTTCATCCTTGGGAGCAATTTCCAAACGCCTGAAGGTACCACGTTCATCTGTACAAACAATAGTACGTAAGTATAAACACCATGGGACCATGCAGCCGTCATACCGCTCAGGAAGGAGACGTGTTCTGTCTCCTAGAGATGAACGTACTTTGGTGCGAAAAGTGCTAATCAATCCCAGAACAACAGCAAAGGACCTTGTGAGGACGCTGGAGGAAACGGGTACAAAAGTATCTATATCCACAGTAAAACGAGTCCTATATCGTCATACCCTGAAAGGCTGCTCAGCAAGGAAGAAGCCACTGCTCCAAAACCGTCATAAAAAAGCCAGACTACGATTTGCAACTGCACATGGGGACAAAGATTGTCCTTTTTGGAGAAATGTCCTCTGGTCTGATGAAACAAAAATAGAACTGTTTGGCCATAATGATCATCGTTATGTTTGGAGGAAACAGGGGGAGGCTTGCAAGCCGAAGAACACCATCCCAACCGTGAAGCATGGGGGTGGCAGCGTCATGTAGTGGGGGTGCTTTGCTGCAGGAGGGACTGGTGCACTTCACAAAATAGATGGCATCATGAGGTAGGAAAATGATGGGGATATATTGAAGCAACAGCTCAAGACATCAGTCAGGAAGTTAAAGCTTGGTCGCAAATGGATCTTCCAAATGGACAATGACCCCAAGCATATTTTCAAAGTTGTGGCAAAATGGCTTAAGGACAAAGTCAAGGTATTGGAGTGGCCATCACAAAGCCCTGACCTCAATCATATAGAACATTTGTGGGCAGAACTGAAAAAGCGTGTGCGAGCAAGGAGGCCTACAAACCTGACTCAGTTACACCAGCTGTCAGGAGGAATGGGCCAAAATTCACCCAATTTATTGTGGGAAGTTTGTGGAAGGCTACCTGAAACGTTTGACCCAAGTTCAACAATTTAAATGCAATGCTACCAAATACTAATTGAGTGTATGTAAACTTCTGACCCACTGGGAATGTGATGAAAGAAACAAAAGCTGAAATAAATCATTCTCTCTACTATTATTCTGACATTTCACATTCTTAAAATAAAGTGGTGATCCTAACTGACCTAAGACAGGGAATTTTTACTAGGATTAAATGTCAGGAATTGTGAAAAACTGAGTTGAAATGTATTTGGCTAAGGTGTATGTAAACTTAACTTCCGACTTCAACTGTAGGTCTAATTGTATGTTGTTGGTCTGTGCACGTGTATGGACTACAGTGGCTAGCTCTGATGGTTATGTTAGTTATGTTGCTTATCAATGGTGTGGTACTGTAGATTGACAACTTTGTCAAGTTCTGTACCTTTTAAAAAAAAATGTAACCTTTATTTAACTAGGCAAGTCAGTTAAGAACAAATTCTTATTTTACAATAACTGCCTACCCTGGCCAAACCCTCCCCTAACCCGGACGACATTAGGCCAATTGTGCGCCTTGAGATACAGCCCGGGATCGAACCAGGGTCTGTAGTGCCGCCTTTAGCACTGAGATGCAATGCCTTAGACCGCTGCGCCACTCGGGAGCCTCTGCCACATTCATGATTATTTTAAAACGGCACAACAATATTCACCTGAATGAGTCCTGATTTCCTACTAACCACAGCACAATCATGAGCTGCTTGTCTGCTAGAATGAATGGCAAACAGACTGCCTGGTTGGTTATTTGGGTAGCTGTTTCCTCGCAGAGGGTTTGGAAGGTGCCCCTTTTCATTCTGATGTGCATTTTGAAGTCGTCATCAATGTACGTACAGTACCAAAAGTTTGGACACACCTAGTCATTCAAAGGTTTTTCTTTATTTTAAATATTTTCTACATTGTAGAATACTATTGAAGACATCAAAATTATGAAATAACAAATGTAATCATGTAATAACCAAAAATGTGTTAAACAAATCAAAGCATATTATATTTGAGATTCTATAAAGTAAACATCCTTTGCCTTGATGACAGCTTTGCACACTCTTGGCATTCTCTCAACCAGCTTTGTGAGGTAGTCACCTGGAATGCATTTATTACCTGGTATGGCAACTGCTCGGCCTCCGACCGCAAGGCACTACAGAGGGTAGGGTGTACGGCCCAGTACATCACTGGGGCCAAGCTTCCTGCCATCCAAGACCTCTATACCAGGTAGTGTCAGAGGAAGGCCCTACAAATTGTCAAAGACTCCAGCCACCCTAGTCATAGACTGTTCTTTCTGCTACCGCACAGCAAGCGGTACTGGAGCGCCAAGTCTAGGTCCAAAAGACTTCTTAACAGCTTCTACATCCAAGCCCTAAGACTCTTGAACGGCTAATCAAATGGACTATTTGCTTTGTCGCCCCCCCTTTACGCTGCTGCTATTCTCTGGTTATTATCTATGCATAGTCACTTAACTCTACGTACATGTACATATTACCTCGACTAACCTATGCCCGTGCACAATGACTCTGTACCGGTACCCCCTGTATATAGCCTCGCTACTGTTATTTTACTTGTGCTCTTTAACTATTTGCTAATTATATTTTTTTACTTGTGTTTTTTCTTGACACATACATTTCTTAACTGCATTGTTGGTTAAGGGCTTGTAAGTAAGCATTTCTCTGTAAGGTCTGTTGTATTCGGCGCGTATGACAAATATTTTTTTTTGATTTGACTCAATTAACAGGTGTGCCTTGTTAAGTTCATTTGTGGAATGTCTTTCCTTAATGCATTTGAGCCAATTAGTTGTGGTATACAGAAGATAGCCCTATTTGGTAAAAGTCAATATTATGGCAAGAACAGCTCAATTAAGCAAAGAGAAATGACAGTCCATCATTACTTTGAGACATGGTCAGGCAACGCAAAACATTTAAGAACTTTTAAAGTTTCTTCAAGTACGTTGCAAAAACCATCATGTGCTATGATAAAACTCTTATGAGGACCACCACAGGGTTACCTCTGCTACAGAGGATAAGTTCATTAGAGTTACCAGCCTCAGAAATTGCAGGCCAAATAAATGCTTCAGAGTTAAAGTAACAAACACATCTCAACAGGAACTGTTCAGAGGAGACTGAATCAGGCCTTCATTGTTGAATTGCTGCAAAGAAACCCCTACTAAAGGACACGAAGAAGACTTGCTTGGGCCAAGAAACACAAGCAATGGACATTAGACTGGTGGAAGTCTGTCCTTCAGTCTGAATTTGAGATTTTTGGGATGAGTTGGACCGCAGAGTGAAGGAAAAGCAGCCAACAAGTGCTCAGCATATGTGGGAACTCCTTCAAGACCGTTGGAAAAGCATTCCAGGTGAAGCTGGTTGAGAAAATGCCAAGAGTGTGCAAAGCTGTCATCAAGGCAAAGGGTGGCTACTTTGAAGAATCTAAAATATATTTTGATTTGCTTAATAGTGTTTTGGGTTAGTACATGGTTACATATGTGTTATTTCATAGTTTTGATGCTTCCACTATTATTTTACAATGTAGAAAAGAGTACAAATCTAGAAAAACCCTTGAATAAGTAGGTGTCCAAACTTTTGATTGGTAATGTGTGTATGTGTATGTATGTATGTATGTATGTATGTATGTATGTATGTATGTATGTATGTATGTATGTATGTATGTATGTATGTATATATATATGAATGGACAAAGCCATCTATCATGTGATACCATTCATATATAAATAGGCGAAGACTCAATAGCGCAAATTAAGTTGGTTAAGATGGCGTGTCATGGTGACATAACGTGCGCAGTTTGAGCTACTCCAGGAAGTGACATTGCAGGCTAGCTGTGCTGCCCCCTCACATTGAGTAACTCAAGTTGAAGGCCGACCGGTTTACTGCCATTAGCAACTAAATTATCCTTAATGTTTTCTCTGTGTGCTTTTAATATAATTGGTTCAAGGACCTACATCTGGTGTATTTAAAGCAATTATTGCTACCAGGATTGTCTTCAAAAATGTTATTTTTTACATGAAGATTGACCACAAATATTGGGGATTCTGTTTTCTACGAACAATGCCTGCAGTAACACGGTTGGCCTTGAACTTCCGTGGCTTCAATGAGAGGGGGCAGTCATTCTCCCCTGGGAGAAGCTGACAATAACAGCTAAGCTAGTAAATGAAAAAGTTCACCTGAAAAAAGATTCTGTCAACGTTAGCCTTAACTAGTGAAGACAAAAAGATCTTCTGAGAATAATTTTGTGTGCAAACACAATCTGAGAGGGCTAGATTCAACACATGGCGTCGAGCCAGGTGAGTCAGCTGAGACATTTATCACTGCAGTTCATAAACTAGCAGAGCACTGCCAATATGGGGGGATACTACAAGAGGCGATGATCAGAGGCAGACTGTTAGTAGGCATAATGGATCATGAGCTGTCAGATTGTAGCTAAACTCAGTTGACTCTCACAAAAGCCATCACAAAAAGAAGACGACTGGACAAAATCAAAAAGCAGCAGCCAATACTGTGTAGCACTGAGTTCAGACATAAGAGGCAAAGATGAATAGATTGAGATTCCAGAGAATGGGCAAACGGTGACCCCACACACTCAGTAAAAAAATGTCAGTTTGCAGTGGAGCAGGTAAAGTTTCTGGATCATGTCATCAGTGCCAAGGGCATACAGGCCGAAAATCCAAGCCATCGCTGAGATGCCAGTGCCAAAAGACATCGCAGATGTTCAATGCTTCATGGGCATGGTAAACTACGTCAGGATGTTCTCTCCAAACATTGCAGAGCTGACAAACCCAATTAGGGACCTCCTAAAAGCTGACAAGAACTGGATGTGGGACTGTGCACAGCAAACAGTGTTTGAGAAAGTGAAAACATAACAGAGTTCTCCTGCAGTTCTTGCACAATACTGCCCTGACAAGCAGACAAGTGTCTAGATGTACCCTCATATGGACTGGACGGAGTCCTTAGTTTCCCAACTGCAACAGTCGGTTGAGTGGAAGCCCGTGGCCTTCATATCATGCATTATGATAGAGACGGAGTGCAGATACGCTGAATTTGTGCGTATCTGGATGATCTACCTCCTTGCATACATAGATCTGGATGATCTACCTCCTTGCGTACTGTGATTCTGACCCAGGCTAATACGCTTCCCGTATCAGATCATGCACATCCCAGGCAAGAATTTGGTGCAGGCCGATGCTCTCTCGAGCTCCACTCCCGGGGGCATTTACTAAGGAAGACATGACACTGGAGAAGGACGTCAAACCTACATCAACCACATTATCCAATAGTTACCTGCAACAGACACAAATCGGAGTGAACTACAGAGAACCCAAGAAGAGGATGAGGTGTGTAAATGTTAAAAAAAAAAAAAAAAATACAGACAAGGTGGACAAACAGAAAAGCAGCCCCACCCCAACTTCAACCATGCTAGCAACACAGACAAGACCTCTTGATGGCGGATGGCTTGCTAATGAAGGGCAACAGAATAGTCAACAGTGCAACAGGAAACTCTGGAGCAAGGACAACAAGGAATGCACGGCAGTCAGTTTGGTGGCCAAGCCTGTCTAAACCGATAAAGGAGACTGAGCCAATGTAAAACTTGTGCAAAGGAAATTTACAATGCGGCAGAACCTCTGATGCGCCTCTAAATAATAATAATAATTTGGTGGGTGCTTATATTTGTCCTATTAGACACATGTATTGTGTATTATACGCGTGTGTGAATTGGAAATGTAATTCCCAACTCTCCCTGAGACATCCTCGGAGAGAAGGGTCACGACCAGGTTCAGCCATGATCAACGGTGACCCTGGTGCAATTAACCTTAAGTGCCTTGCTGACAGATTTTTCACCTTGTCAGCTCGGAGATTCGGACTAGCAACCTTTTGGTTGCTGGCCCAACACTGGCTCTACCCTCACGACCACGACAGAAAATAACTTCCAATTGAAGAAGTAGTGGTGGACTACTTCTCTCGCTACATTGAGGTAGCCACTCTGACCACAACTGTTACAGAGAGGGTGAAAGCAATCTTTGGGAGACATGGGGTCCCTGAGACCATAGTGACAGACAATGGACCCCAATTCTCATGTGACAAGTAGTCCACGTTACCCCCCAGAGCAATTGCAGAGCGGACGGTGAGAACTGTGAAGGCCTTGATAAAAATTGAGATGATCCTCACAAAGCGTTCATGGCGTACCATGCCACCCCTCTGGCTCATGGTGCATCCCCTGCTCAGCTGCTAATGTGGCGCAACATCAGCACTCTTTTGCCAGTCAGTCCATCTCAACTCAAACCTGAGTGGCCAGACCTCAAGTCCTTTGAGAGGAAGGATAGGGATATGAAGGACAAACAAGCCGCCTGGTTCAACAGACAACGGAGAGCGCAGGAACTACCAAATCTTGTTCCAACGAGTCTGTATCAAGAAGGTCCCCAGCATTGACATGGTCAGCAGCTCGGCAGACTCTAAAATCCTACAACATCGAGATGCCAACAGGCAGCCTGAGAAGAAACAGGTCTCAGCTACATGTCATCCCACAGAGCGTCCTACCAGACAACCCCACGACCACAAGTTCTGGTTGCATCATAAGACCTCCTTTGAGGATGAACTTATAGAGACAAATGAGGGCCAGAATAACCCCCTACCACAGCTTAGAGTTTCAGGTAGTCTACCCTGGCTTCTGAAAAGAAAAGAGCTCCTGAAAAATAAATTGGTTAAAGCTGCAATATGTAACATTTTGGGTGACCTGACCAAATTCACATAGAAATGTGAGTTATAGAGATGTCATTCTCATTGAAAGTGAGTCTAAGAAGCGATAGATCTATTTTATGTGCGCTATTTCTATGCTTCCATTCTTAAGTTTACTTTGGGTTTTGTACACCAGCTTCAAACAGCTGAAAATACAATATTTTTGGTTATTGAAAATATATTTCACAGTGGTACTTGCTTGTTTTGTCACAAAATGAAATTGGTCAAAATATTAGAATTTTAGCAACCAAGAAATGGTAGAGCGATTTCTGCATAGTGCACCTTTTTTAAAAATGTATTTTTTAATTGAACCTTTATTTAACTAGGCAAGTCAGTTAAGAACACATTCTTATTTACACTGATGGCCTACACCGGCCAAACCCGGACGACAACTGGGCCAATTGTGCCCCGCCCTATGGGACTCCCAATCACGGCCAGTTGTGATACAGCCTGGATTCGAACCAGGGTGTCTGTAGTGATGCCTCTAGCACTGAGATGCAGTGCCTTAGACCGCTGCGCCACTCGGGAGCCCAATGTATCTGCCCTGTAAAAACATTTTTATCTCAAGAGTTCCTAAAAAGTGTCTTGATTTAAATCCGTCTTCACAAAAAGGAGGACATGTAATGGTGTGCATTAATACATGTATACAGTTCTACCACCTCTCCCGTGTCTCTGTTCAGTCCTAAACTCACAGTGGAGAGAGGGAGTGAGAGCTGGCAGTAAAACAGAGAGCCCTACTTTGCAGATACTTTCATTGCAAGAATCAGGATAATAGGCATTACTGTTCACCAAATAAGGGTTTTAGAACCCAAAAATATGCAGGAACGTTGTGTAGCCTAATCACCGGAAATTACCGACCTGCGCAATATATGCTTTGGTAAAGAGGAAGGTGATGTCAGTGTATGTAATTTTTCATTTTATCGTCCCAGCTCTTTCTTAACATTTATACATGCATTAGACATTAGCGATGGGGGGGAAAAATCTATTTCGGTTACATATCACAATATTATTTTGGACGATACTTTGTTTCGATACTTTGACTCCACTTTTTGGCTAGGTAATGTTAGCTAGCGCTAGTCAGCTGTACCTGGGACAAAACTACTGTATTTGTCATTCTATATCTTGTTCTTGATCTTCTTTTTTAAATGGTGAGCCATCATGTTTTCAACACTTTTATTTCCATGACTGATAAACTATAATGCTCTCTCTTGTCTCTGCAGCAGACATATAGCGAGCAATATGTTTCAAAATTCAAATCGCAATAAAATCGCAGGACGGAATCGCAATACATATCGCATCGGCACCTAAGTATCGTGATAATATCATATCGTGAGGTCCCTGGCAATTCCCAGCCCTATTAGACATGCATTGAATTTTTTACATGTAGGCAGGGATGACGTTTGGCGTTTTTATCGACAATCACCCTTTGTTTTTTTCCAGGATTACATAGTTTCCTTAACTTCGCCAGCTCACCGAAAGAGAGAGCATCTAACGTTGGCTCAACACAAACAGCTGGTTGCACTGAAGCCAGCCATTGAGTATGACTCTCAGGCTGTGGTGGAGGTGAGGGAGCATGTGGTGGACATCTCCGGTGGCGAGAGGAACGTGATGACGGCATGGTCGATGGTGGAGAAGATCAAAATGGAGAAACACCCTTGCAGGGAAGAGGCCTCTGAGCTGACTGAGGCCCAGCAGCCCAGTGGGGAGTCGGAGGAGGGGAACAGTTCAGAGAGTGAGTCAGAGCATCAGCTGCAAGTGAACAGTGGCAGCTGTAAGAGGACGGAGCTCTTCAGTGCCACAAAGCCTCACCGTCAGCTCTGTCGCTCTCCATGCCTGGACCGGCCCAGCTTCTCCCAGAGCAGTACTCTACCAGAGCTCCGCCCTGACGACACCAAGGCCGCCGCAGTCCTCAAACAGGCCAGCGACAAGGTGTACCAAACCAAGATGGAGTTTGCCTTGAAGCTGGGATACTCCGGTGAACAGGTGGAGACAGTGCTGAACAAGTTAGGGGCTGCTGCCCTCATCAATGATATTCTTGCTGAGCTTGTGAGGCTTGGTAATAAAGGTGAACTGGAAGTTCAAGCCAGCAGTAACACAGGCACGTTAGTCTCCCGTGGAGGCCCCTGTGTCAAAGAGGCTGTCAGTCCGGAGGTGTCACTTGAAGATGATTCCGTGGATCCTTATGATAATCTCAGGCCTATTGTCATTGATGGATCGAATGTGGCAATGAGGTAAGTCTCTATTAGAATGTGGCAATGAGGTAAGTCTCATTTTGTACCTTACCTCGTGCAAAATGTGTTCTGAACCATCTGTTTTTGAACGGCTGTACTTGAATTAACTTTACAAGCAGACCTTTTTACTATGTGGTTGTTTTGTTTTGTAGCCATGGAAACAAAGAGGTTTTCTCTTGCCTTGGTATCCAATTGGCTGTTGATTGGTTTGTGGAGAAAGGGCACAAAGACATCACAGTGTTTGTTCCTGCCTGGAGGAAAGAGCAGTCGAGACCTGACGCCCCCATTACAGGTACTAAAACTCTACTTCAGTTAGCCACATTTAGACGTACAAGCCCGAGATATTTTCTAAAAAGGTTGTCTATGTTTTGGGGGGAAGGAGGGTGGGTGTGTGTGTGTGTGTGTGTGTGTGAACGTTGAGCTCAATTTTCCAGTGCAAAAAAAGCACCCACAGTGAGATTATTGTTACCATTTTAAATAGATAATTTTAAATGAACAATTATTTGAGTTTGGATTACGTTGGACTGCAATTCATTTGTTTACAAATGTAATGGATATGAAAATCTCAATGTGTAATCACGCAAACCACAGGTACATAGGCCTACAGAGTTCTGTGTAACAATTTGTACACTGCTGTTCTTGACTGATGTTTTAACTTTCATTTCACAGACCAAGACATTTTGCGGAAGCTGGAGAAAGAAAAGATCCTAGTGTTCACCCCATCTAGAAGAGTCCAGGGGAGGAGAGTGGTGTGCTATGATGATCGCTTTATAGTGAAACTGGCCTGTGACTCTGATGGCATAATTGTGTCAAATGACAACTACAGGGACTTACAGAACGAGAAGCCGGAGTGGAAGAAGTTCATAGAGGAGCGGCTGCTGATGTACTCGTTTGTCAATGATAAGTAAGTCATCAAAGCCCTTAGTTACTTGGGTAATGAGTTTAATTAACTACACAATAACTAAGCATATTCCCGTTTTATGTTTTAGATTCATGCCACCTGATGATCCTTTGGGAAGACACGGTCCAAGTTTAGAGAATTTTCTCCGCAAGCGTCCTGTTGTTCCAGAGCACAAAAAGCAACCTTGTCCATATGGTAGGTAGTCTCAACAAATAATTATATTGTATTTTTGTGGTTGTACTGCTGATGTATATATTGTTTAATTTGTGCTCTCTTTTATATCACCTTAAACAGGGAAAAAATGCACTTATGGACATAAGTGCAAGTACTACCACCCAGAGCGTGCAAACCAGCCCCAACGGTCAGTGGCTGATGAACTGAGGGCGTTTGCCAAGTTGTCTGCTGTGAAGACAATGAGCGAGGGGGCCCTGGCCAAGTGTGGCACTGGACCCGCCACAGCTAAGGGGGAGAGTGGCTCTGAGGCTAAACGTGTGACCCCGAAGCGCCAGTCTGACCCCAGCATCCGCTCAGTCGCCTGCGAGCCAGAGGAGAGACTGTCTGCTGTCCGTAAGCCTGAGGCAAATTCTGTGCCTTCCCTTGTGTCTGCCCTCAGCGTGCCCACCATGCAGCCTGCAAAGAGCCACGCGGCTGGTGCCTTGAACACACGATCAGCCAGCAGCCCAGTACCCGGCTCTCTCCAGTTCACCCACAGCTCTCTGGAGCACATGTCTAGTGTACAGTACCCACATCCACCCATCCTAGTCACCAACAGCCATGGCGCTTCTGTCACTTACGGTGAACAGTTTCCTAAGTACGATTCTGTGAGCACAGACCACGGATACTACTCTATGCTTAGTGATTTTTCTAACATGAGCATGAGCAGCATGCACAACGTGGACAGCTTCTGTAGCATGGAGCATGAGCACGGGGTTTATCTGAGAAATCCCAGCCAGCATTGCCCTGAGCCCTGCCTCAGCCACTCTAACAGTGACTCCTTTTCCTCTTATGGGGAATTATACATGAGCTCAGTGGACAGTAGCCTGGATGAGAGCATGAAGGGACAGCAGTCTCCTGCACAGAGCAGACTCCAGGCCTTCTCCCATGGGGGGTTCCACCATGAGGCCCTGACCCGGGTGCAGAGCTATGGCCATGAGGAGCCCAAGCAAGGTCCATGCAGGAAGCAGTCCATATCCCACCTGGCACCTCATGTCCAGCACCCTGTTGTTGGGGCCAGGTCCAGCTGCCCAGGGGACTACCCCTTACCTCAGAATGTCCTCCCATCACAGTCCTCGCAGCCGGGACGCTCCCTGGGCATGACACGTATGGACAGCATCTCAGACTCCAGGCTGTACGAGAGTAACCCCATGAGGCAGCGCAGACCCCCACTGTGCCGCGAGCAGCACGCCAGCTGGGACCCGCTGCCCTGTGGCAGTGAGTCCTATGGATACCGTTCGTACCCCCTGAGTAACAGCCTGATGCAGCCGTGTTGTGAGCGGGTGATGGTCCGCAGCATGCCTGACAAGATGGAGCAGATCTGGAGGTATCCTTGGGAGAACCCGCCTCAAGCCGAGCACCAGGAGCGCCATGTCATCCCAGAGCACCTTTACCAAACATACCGTAACCTCTGCAACATCTTCCCCGCTTTCGTGGTGCACTCTGTCATGGAGAAAAACCCTCATCTGACAGACCCACAACAACTCGCTGCCATCATTGTCACGAAGCTGAGGTCTTGCCATTGAGTATTTTCATTTTATTTTTGAATCTACAATTGTCTGAATAGTATTAGTACTCTACATTTGAAGTAAGTTATTTGATTGTCATCCAAACAATTTGTCCTCATGAAATTCACTAATGTAAGCGAAAACTTAAGAATTTGACCGAAGTCGTCCATTTTAATACAGAGCAGAATTATTTCACTATACGTAGATCATATTGTGCATATCTGACATTGCTGTAAATACTACGTGACTTTGTTGTTTATTGTGCAATTATTATTTTGGGGTAAAAGACAGAGGGAAGTGAGTGCAAGCATACCTCAGAGCATGAACTTTCACGTTTAATGGCCTTATATCTGAATGACCTCACTGCTCCAGTCATTGTTTAACGGGTTTCAATTAATATCCTAATGTAGTTAAGTTCAGTCTCCTTTGTGTTTTAAATGTTAAGCACTAAGTATTTAGAATGATATATATTTTCTCAATCTCACTTTACAAAGCTACTATTTTGGTAGAACTTGCGAGTGCACGTACATAAGCAAGCCAAACTACAACTGGGAAAGATTATACTTAAAACATTTGTGCACATATAAAACACATGAAAGCCATTTAAAAGACATTTCAAAGCTGCTGAAATAATGCCAAAAATTTTGAGAATGAACCTTGTCATTATAAAGCGATCGTAGTTTTGATCCAGACAATTGATTGGGTAGTAGTGTAACATCACATCAGTGCTGTAAGACTTAACCGTTGATGTATTGTATGGCTGGCTGTGATGATTAGTTACCTTAATGTAACTGTTACATGGAAATGATTGGGAACACTTTTGAGCGTGTATATATCCTTGTCTTGCACCTTGGGACCTGGCATGTGACTTGATGGCACATCCAGTGTTTAACGTGACTTATATTTGTAATTACTAAGGAACTGGTGAAGTCTCATCTGCAAAATGCTTTAAAGAAAAGCATCCGTTTCCTTATTTATGCTGAGAGACGAGCCATGTAAATGAACACGTAAAGAAAACGAAAACATCTCTGAATGTTATTTGCCCAAAATATTTTTCGGGCTTTGTTGAGTTTGTTTTTTCATGAACTAAGAGCAGGCCATGTTGGGCCTCTTGTCTCTTCATGAGAAGGTGTGACACACTGCCTAAATGTTTCTTCCTGTGAAACACTCAGAAAGCGAGGCTGCCGTCAGGGTTGTTTCTGGCATTTGGCTTAAGTTTGCGTGCCTACCTTTCCCCTCACTACCTTCCCTCAAGTTTGAAAGGCTTCATAATGGTAAAGTAATAAAGACCCCCCCACACTTACACTAAGTGACATAAAAGTGGGAATAGACTACTGAAATGTGAAATGTGTTGGTTATAATGTAATCTGTCACGGAATCATGTTTCTTTTCTCAGTGAGTAAAATATCATGATCTGAAATCAAGGTCTTGGGCCATATCCAATGCACATTAGTTTTTAGTTTATTTTGACATGGCATGTGCATGTTTCATACTTTTGATGATCGCAGAAAGCCCCCCCCCACCCTCGCCTTTTGAAGTGCCGCAAACGTCAAAGCTTAAAATGTCTAGAAATGACATTTGTTTGTTGATACAAATTGTATCTATTTCTTGATTGTAAAATATATTTATGAAATGTATAGTATATTATAAAAAAATAGTTTTATTTAAGAAGAAAAAAATACAATGCCATAATGTTTGTGACACTATGTGTCACTGGGAGTAGCCCATTGGTATGTATTATTTCTTACTGGGTACAGTAGTTTATTTACAAGGACACTTACGTGCTACATAGAAGTGCACAGATACCCTGTGTGTAGCTGTAAGCATTGTGTTCTCTCTCTCATATTTTTATATATATATATATACTGAAATTACCACTCTATGTACAGTTTTAATGTGCTATTAAAGTTTTTTGCTGTGTTGTAACCCAAGCAGCATGATAAAAAAATATATATTTTCTGCTCTTTTCCTGCATTGATACCATCCGTATTGACATGTAGACATTGAAAAACATGCCAAATCTGGTTACATTTTAGTTGCTTCACAGAAAATTGAATAGATTGAAATGCCAGTCATAATTGCTTGGGTTACGAAACTTCGGGGGTTATTTGTTAAATTCTATAAAGAAAAAAGGATTTTACCCAGATAATACTACATTCAACTCTTAGTCTACTGACACAGTAAAGTCAAGTGACTGTGTGTCAGTATGATTAAGTGAGTATTTATGAGATAGGTAATTTGTATTACCTCTGATTGGACAAGGGTAAAACGTGTGGAAAGGGATTTGATGAATAACCTTTTTTTGGTAACAAGATTATATCTTTATTGATTTATGGTTTACTTTGGTAAATCTGTCATTCTCACAAATGGCACTTGATCTAGCCTCAAGTATTTTAAAGCATGTGAGATTATATTGGTTTTAGTTATAATATGTTTCAAATGAGAAATGTTATTTTAGCCCTGAGCATTTTACATTTGAATTTAAAAGATAGGCCTATGTTTGTGATGACTGATTTCACTCTTCTTTATCTTCATATTGGTGGTCTCAGCAACTAGGCTTGCGGTTGATTTTATTGTTGGAATTGAACACAGCAGATAGGGTTGAAAAGCTACAGATATTTTCAATGTGTAGATTAACCTTGAATCAATGTTCTAAATAGACCAGCTCACCTGAAATTGTAAATTCTCTTATACACCACAATAGCAATTCTCAGGTACTATGAGATTTACTATGAATTACTTCAGAAACAATATTATTGATGTGTGCTATTACTATAAATGATAAATGCGCTTACAAAGTCAGATTTGTGAATTAGTTCAGGTCTCATGTCCTAAAGCTAAATTGAACTGTCTTGTATTGTGGTTTTGCAATGTAAAAGGGTTATAAGAGTGAGTTGACAACTAGGTCATGTGTTATGAGCTGCAGTAGTTTGTTCTATTCTATGTTGAATGAAACGCATTGCTTTAAAATTGTTTTAAGTAAGAAAACAATTACAAAAAGACAAAAACACTGAACTCTTTGGGTCTGTTGGCTCAAACAAAATGTAAGTCTCTATGACCAAGAGTGTTTGTTTCCTCAAATAAAGCAAAACTATGTTTATACAGTGTTATTTTGTTGGCCCTATCAAGCATGATCTTCTTTCAGATGTCACATTTTTAACAGCATTTTGATATTCTACAGCATTCCCTCATCCAAGGGCCAGCAGAGGGGTGCAGGATGGCTGCTGAAAATAGTCACCATTGTATAATCACTGAGGAGAGCTTGCAAGTATCCAGCTCGTGTCTGCAAAGTAGTGTACTGTGTACACTCCTCTGTATCCTGTGCTTATGACAAATTAACTTTGATTTATATGCCACTAGATTAAAATAAACTGTGTTCGGACTGACTATAATTCATAAGAATTTGTCAATTGTAATTCTGATACATATTAGTGGCATAAAAGCGATGAGGGGAGCCTTATGTTTGCATTGATCTATTGCTTACTCATAGATGGGTTGGTTGAAAACGTCACAAACGATGTGCGTGCTTCCATGGGGCAGAGGTCAGCTGGCTGTGATTTGACTGGCCAGATTGATAGCAATAATGACAAAAAACTGCAATGTGTGCAATCGTAAGTGACTCGTTTCAGCTTGTTTCATCTTATTATTACCATGTCTTGTTTTGAGGTGTTGAGTGATTTCATGTCAATGTTAAAATTCGCTAGCTAGCGAACCAACAACTGTAACGATGTATTTGAGAGACAAGTGGTCATTGTGCAAATGTATTTGTTTTCAATAAACTGTGGAGATGAACTATAGCTTACATGTTGTCAACAATGTAAGCCAGCCAACCTCATCTGTTTTGCCCCATGGAAGCACGCAATGTTTTTGTTGTTAAACAACCAACCCATCTATATTTCTAGTTATATTTCTATGGAAGCCAACTGATTTAGAGTATAACTGATATTGTTTTGTTGTTTCTTAGCCTGCATGTGCATTGTGCTGACTGGTATTCTCCATCTCCACCTGATGGTCAAACACGGTCATGGTAGAGAAGTTATTCACCATCAGGCAAGAAGGGTCCTCGGACTGGCCTGGGACTTTCCCAAGTGTTCTTTCACTGGACTTTGTCTAAAGAGGGGAGAACACAAAATGCATTGTAAGTTGATTATTGCTTATTAATACAATCCTATCTAGATATAATGAAATAACATGGAATCAGAATATCCAATCACATTCATGTTCTGCAAATTGGCATGACAACTGAACTGACCTTTGCAAAGTTGCCAGGGAGATCCCCTGAGTTCCGCGGCCCTCTCGGCCAGGACAAATGGGCTCAAGTACTCTTGGACGTCCTCCATCCTCTCTGGCTGGGCCTTGCATGGGTCAGACACGGTGCCTGGACACATCATGTGAACCTGGTGTCTGGACTGCAGCCGCAGCCTCTCATGCAGGCTCTTCAGGGTGTAGATACAGCTAGGCAGAGATAGAGCTAGGCCAGGCAGAGATAGAGCTAGGCCAGGCAGAGATAGAGCTAGGCCAGGCTGAGATAGAGATAGGCCAGGCAGAGATAGAGATAGGCCAGGCAGAGATAGAGCTAGGCCAGGCAGAGATAGAGCTAGGCCAGGCAGAGATAGAGCTAGGCCAGGCAGAGATGCAGCTAGGCCAGGCAGAGATGCAGCTAGGCCAGGCAGAGATGCAGCTAGGCCAGGCAGAGATGCAGCTAGGCTGATGGAAGGATCATACCCTGAGTCTGCTCCCTGGGTGTAGATACTACTCAGTCTGAGTAGCTTCTGTCAGGTGTCCAAAGGCATCAGGTGCTCCATGTCCACCAGGATACCAGAAGTTCAAACAGTAAGTCATTTTCAAACATAATGGCAGAAAATATTTTTCATAAACTGGTACAGCGCAGTAGAGAATACAATAAGTGATGTGTGTACATAATTAAGTCAGTTACTGCTGGAGCAGGTGAGGCATGGCCACACGGAGCGTTCAGACATGCTGCAAGGAGTTGCTGCCACCTCAGCTGGATACGATTCATGAAGATCTTGTCCTCCAGTCTGGCATTCCTTTGGCTTTTTGATTCATAATGTTATCAGGTAAATCGGGCACTGTTTTGTCTTTAAATGGAGTTAGTTTATTATTGTGGTAGAACATGATTGTACAGTTGGCGTTGCAGAGGATGACCTCAGAGATCCACCCAGCAATATAGAAGGATCTGTGTTTCTGGACTTCTTCAGAGAGCTGCTGCAGCTCCACAAACAGTTTCTCCAGGAGGAGGTGAATAAAGAGCTGAGAGTTGAGAGCCTTCAGGAGGAGCAGCCATAAATGCAGGACGACTCGAGGAAGGCCGGGAGCAGTGGGGTAGGCATTTTCTTAAAAAACGAAGGCATTCTTCTCTTAGTAAGGTAAGTGTGTATGGCTTATACTATTGTTGACATGACCCCAGTATTACTACAACATCCATTAATCAATAAATTCATCATAGAATTTACACAGATTTATTTTAAGAACTTTATTGGGGGAAACAACCTAATCCCAGTCTTACCTGAGGGGTCAACACCAAGTGACTCCAGCTGTTCAATGGTTGGAACCATGACTCCATCCTCCATCAATGCATATATTAGTATTTCACTATGTGGGAAAAAGAACAATGAGGGCCTGGAGCTTTTCCATTTCAATACAATCTGATGCAGTTTGTCGAGTTGACATAATCACTACAATACCAATGAATGTGTTAACTGACCCAGACTCGAGTGCAAAGTGCTTGATCTGGGCAAGGATCCAGCTCATGTCTGCAGAGGGTGCTGGCCACAAGCTCTTCGGTTTGTCTTCCTCTAGAAATCCTTCAAACGTCTACACAACAAAATAACACAGCAATGATGACCAAGCTCACAATTCATGTTCTGGGACTGAATGTATAGATCATAGAATTGAAAAGAGAAGTATAGTCTACGATTGCTTTGAGCCCTATTGCGTCACAACCGAAACACACACATGCCACCTGTTTATTGTACCCACCCTACCCCTCAACACAACTTAATGGCATCACAGTGAAAGGCTGGGATGCAACCATATGCTATAAAAATTACTCTAGAGTGATGTTAATAACAAAATGTCTCTCTTGAGAGGCCCTTGTGTATAGATGGGGGAGAGGAGATGCTGTGACGACTAGAGAACAGACAGAACGTCTTGACCCTCTATTAATATAGTATATTGAGTTGAGTGCATGTGGTTATAAATGAATGACATTTTATTGGTCACGTACACATATTTTGCAGATGTTATCATGGGTATAGTGAAATGCTTATGTTCTTAGCTCCAAAAGTACAGTAATACCAGGCTGAATCACATCCGGCTGTGATTGGGAGTCCCATAGGGCGGCGCACAATTGGCCCAGCGTCGTCCAGGTTTGGCTGGGGTCGGCCGTCATTGTAAATAAGAATTTGTTCTTAACTGACTTGCCTAGTTAAATAAAGGTTAAATAAAAAATATACATACAAATCCCAAAAATAAAAAGAAAGGAATAAAGAAATATAGAAATATTAGAATGAGAAATGTCAGAATCTGGAATATAAATATAGTATTCGTACCCCTTGACTTATTCCACATTTTTTGTGTAGAGCCTGAATTCAAAATGGATTAAATAGATTGTTCCTCACCCATCTACACACAATACCCCAAAATGACAAAGTGAAAACATGTTTTTAGAAATTTTAGCAAATGTATTGAAAATGAAATATCTAATTTGCATAAGTATTCACACCATTGAAGCAATACTTTATAGAAGCACCTTTGGTGGTGATTATATCAGTGTCTTTGGATAAGTCTCTAACAGCTTTGCACACCTGAATTGTCATAGATTTTCAAGCTAATTTAAGTCAAAACTGTAACTAGGCTAGAACTACAACATTCAATGTCGTCTTGGTAAGCAACTGCAGTGTGGATTTGGCCTTGTGTTTTAGGTTATTATCCTGCTGAAAGGTAAATTCGTCTCCCAGTGTCTGTTGGAAAGCAGACAAACAGGTTTTACTCTAGGATTTTGCCTGTGCTTAAAGCTGTATTCCGTTTATTTGTATCCT